>NC_082596.1:76281887-76591387 GCF_030936135.1 Gavia stellata
GTCATACTTTCAGCTTATTTGGGGGTTTTTTTCCAAGAGTAATTCAGAGATTCTAGCTCTTTTCACATGAACTGCAGATACTAACAAGTGTCATTCCTGTACAGAAATCCCTGTTCCGTGTGAAATGTAGGCACATCTCATTTTGGCACAAATGAATTCTACATTTTTAAAGAATGGACACTTGAAATCGAGGTGTCCTCCAAAATGGAAAACCGTAAAAATATACCAGGGATAAAATAAATTTAGTATCAAAATACTTAGGGTTACTTACCTTCGAGATTAATATAATTACAGCTAAAACAGAGAATTAGGTACAAAAATCTCTGTACAGCTTTCAGAACCAGAGTCATTTGGGCATATATTTTAACTGAAAAAAAATTACTCCCATATGCTATAAGACTGTGTTCCAAAGCACATTTACACTTGGGTAAAATTATTCATAGTATTACGTAGGTCACCATAATAGCAGACATAATAAAGGTTAACAGCATAGAAGCTCAGCATCACCCAAACCAGCACATTTAGAAGAAGCATTGCAGTGTGCTATATGTAAAGGAAATTACCGTGTGATCTGCATGATGTTCCTGCTTTGTATTGGTCTTCGCCTACACAACTGCCTTTCTATCTCATGCGTATGTTTGATACAGGGGCCTCCCACAAAATGTTAAAAAGTAATTGCTCAATAAAACCTAATTGTTCATGTTCTTCAACACAAGGCTTAACCTACAGACACAGATAGTTACAGGCAAAACAGTATGCTAGAACTGCTAGGAAAGGCACAGATAATGTGTGTGGTACAAATAAAAAAAAAAAATCATTATTTTATGTTTATTAGCCCTGAGTATAAAAGCAGGTCACAAGGCACTGTGGGACATGGTTTAATGGTCATGGTGGTGTTGGCTGATGGTTCGACTTGATGATTTTACAGGTCTTTTCCAACCGTAGTGATTCTGTGATTCTGTGAAATTAATCTCTGTAAGAATACACGTGGCTGTAACACCTTCATAAGCACAAAGACAGGGTATCAAAGTCTTGTCAGGCCTGGTTGTTGTTGCTTCTGACTGGAAAAGGAATCTAAATCAGCTTTCTAAACGTTGATGAATTTTCTCCCATGCCAGCCAGGTTTCCCTTTGTCTACAGCAATGCTCCTATTGTAGTAACAATATAAGTAAGGTAATAATGCTTCCCCTAGTCTCCTGAGATAGAAAAGCACTCTTTTCATTCGCTACCTAGAGTTTGTTATAACACCGAAGAAATACTTTGGGAAAGATTTCATAATCCTCAGTGCACAGAGCCCTCACGTTGTTTCCCTTTGTAGAAGCAAACTCAACAAGACCTCATGCTGCCAGCCCTCACTGAACCTATGAATCAGGTATGCTTATTCAGGACCCTGGGACATTCAATTAGACCAGGATTTCAGAGACGTGGTATGAAGAGAATGGCTCAGCCTTGAGGAGAGCACCCCAAGCAAGAAGCATGTGTCTTGGCAGGCAGCTCTTACACCTTTAGTGCACCAACCTTAATTCTGAGTAGTAAGTCAGAACTTTTTTTAGTGAGACATTGCAATACAGGTTAACATAGGCACGTGTTCACATAGCCCATCTTCATTAACATAAATCTCTTTTCCCCTCTAAGAGGTGGCTGTGTTTTCTGCAACATCAAAACTCCACAATTTCCCAGAGAGCCCATGAAAGTTAAACTAGGTAGTCTCATGACAAAGCTATCAGTATCCGGCTTTGTTAATGAGACTGCTAACCTTCTTGCATCCTCCCTGAAACACAACCTTACCTCTTTTCAGTCTTTTGATACAGTTTTAAAACATATCAGAAAGATAATTCTTTATAATTCCAAATATTTTTATTGTGGTGTCACAGACAGACCAGGTTCGTAAATTCCTTCTACCAGAACATTAAAAGATAGCTTTCTTCCTTTTGAAATAGCAGTAGAAACAAAACAACAAAACAGTGAATTAATTCCTACTGCAAAAGACAAACATAAGTCTTCCTTTTCCCACTGGAATAGTGAACACACTAGTTTGCTATTCACCCAGGAATCCCTTCCAGTTATGCACCCTCCATCCTATTCTTTCAACTAAAAATGATGAAACATTTGTAATAAATACATCCCAAAAAGGCAGTTTATTGTAGTTAAAATAATTGGAAACCTACATTTCATCACTCATTGACATGTTTCTTATTATCTGTCACAGAATTCACAAAGTTACATATTTATGACTAAACCTGGCAGCACTCTCCAGATTTATATACCAAACACAATCTCCTCCAATTTACAGCTTCAGTCAACACATTTAATACAGTGCATACATTTCCAATTATTCTTCCACTGCAGCAAGGCAAATACCAGCTAAGATGCAAATTAGCTGCTAAACATACAGCCCAACTCTGCACCCAGAGCTTTTGTTAAATCACTCCAGAGAGGAATTTATAGACCAAATTAGCTGACTAGTAATTGACTTATTTTAATTTTTTATAGGTTAATTTTGCCAAAACCAGGAACACATCTGTTTCAGCTAATTCAAGGTAATTCACTTAAATTATTATTCAGACTGAAATGACTCAGCAGTTTCAAGGAGTGTTCTTAATGTACGCTGTCTGTAGGACTAATCCCATAATCAACAACAGAAAACTCAGCAATTTAACAACAGAACTGTTAAGGCATTGATAATTTTTGAAGGTCTGATCTCAGATGTAACCAAAACCTATTGGGAGTGGGGGGAGGCATTCTTTCCAATCTTCACTGTATCGAAACATGAATATTGAAATACCTTCTGTAAAACACATATGACAGTATATCTATCAATACACCAAATAATATGACCACTTAAGAGAACTTCTGTGTTAAATATTAAGATGTGTATTACCCAAGTAGCTGAACTGCTCCGCAATTGTCTCTGGCTTTCCTCACCCAGAGTAATATTTTATCACCTATGTCTATTACATTCTAAAAGCAAGGTTTTTGAATGCCTGAAGACGAATCCTGTTCACTTCAATATCAGGTCACAGAATCACAGAATGACTAGGGTTGGAAAAGACCTGTAAGATCATCAAGTCCAACCATCAACCAAAAAACTGCCACCATGCCCACTAAACCATGTCCCGCAATGCCATGTCCACAAGTTCTTTGAACACCTCCAGTGATGGTGACTCTACCACCTCCCTGGGCAGCCTGTTCCAGTGTTTCACCACTCTCTTACCAAAGAAATTTTTCCTAATATCCAGCCTAAACATCCCCTGGTGCAACTTGAGGCCATTTCCTCTTGTCCTGTCACTTGTCACTTGGGAGAAGAGACCAACACCCACCTCTCTGCAACCCCCTTTCAGGTAGTTGTAGACAGCGAGAAGGTCTCCCCTCAGCCTCCTCTTCTCCAGGCTGAACAACCCCAGTTCCCTCAGCCGCTCCCCATAAGACTTGTGCTCCAGACCCCTCACCAGCTTCATTGCCCTTCTCTGGACACGCTCCAGCACCTCAGTGTCCTTCTTGTAGGGAGGGGCCCAAAACTGAACACAGGATTCAAGGTGCGGCCTCACCAGCGCCGAGTACAGGGGCACGATCACCTCCCTACTCCTGCTGGCCACACTATTTCTGATACAGGCCAGGATGCTGTTGGCCTTCTTGGACACCTGGGCACACTGCTGGCTCATATTCAGCCGGCTGTCAACCAGCACCCCCAGGTCCTTTTCTGCGGGGGAGCTTTCCAGCCACTCGTCCCCAAGCCTGTAGCGTTGCCTGGGGTTGTTGTGACCCAACTGCAGGACCCGGCACTTGGCCTTGTTGAACCTCATCCAGTTGGCCTTGGCCCATCGATCCAGCCTGTCCAGATCCCTCTACAGAGCCTTCCTACCCTCGAGCAGATCAACGCTCCCACCCAACTTGGTGTAGTCGGCAAACTTGCTGAGGGAGCACTCAATCCCCTCATCTAGATCATCGATAAATATATTAAACAAGACCAGCCCCAAAACTGAGCCCTGGGGGACTCTGCTTGTGGCCAGCCACCCACTGTATTTAACTCCATTCACCACAACTCTCTGGGCTCGGCCGTCCAGCCATTTTACCCAGCGAAGAGTGCACCTGTCTAAGCTACGAGTCGCCAGCTTCTCCAGGAGAATACTGTGGGAGACAGTGTTGAAGGCTTTACTAAAGTCCAGGTAGACAACATCCACAGCCTTTCCCTCATCCACTAGGAGGGTCACCTGGTCATAGAAGGAGATCAGGCTGACAGGCCTGTAGTTCCCCGGATCCTCCTATATAGTATTGACAGTATGACAGTAGTTCATGGTATTGACAGTATGACTAGAAATATGGGGACATAGTAGGGAGAACAGAAAAAGCACTGAAGTTACCTGGAGATTTCAGTTCGTCATATCATAATTCATTTACACTTTTCTTAGATTTAAATGATTTTTCTAACAGCAAAATAAATAATTAAGTTAATAAGATGAAGGGAATACAAGACCCTTAGTGGCAACCAATCAGGAAAGATTCCTACTCTCAATGCAAAAGTGGATTTTCTGCTTCAGAAGGAAACAAAAATATAACTTACAAGGGTGTTTTATCTAATCATTCCTTTTCTCAGTACTTTCTTCTCCAGTATACCCAATATTTTTTAACTTCTTTTGAACCAGAACTTCTAGGCCCATCAGCAGATCAGATCAGATGTTAATTTCAGCAGCCTGAAGACATGTTGTTAACACACAAGAGGTACTCATTAACACCATTAAAATGTGAAAGATGCTTTTATTTGCCAGCTATTTCAAGATACTTTTCCATTGATAGATTGTAATTATCCTCATGTAGTAGTCAAAGCACATCAAACTTACACAACTGCCTCACACTTAAACCTTCTTCCAATTCATACAATTCCCTTCAAAGAACTTGGCTATATTGCATGGCAAATCCTTCATAAATTTAGCTGAACCTTTTTTAACATTTGTATGATAATCTACCTTTTCTTACTTAGGAATGTTTTGTCTCTTCTGTTTCACTAACAATGAAAATGATATTTTGAGGTAGCTACAAAAACTAACTTCCAGTTATAAGAGCAGCAACCTGTGAGTCAAAACAGGCGTGTTTTATTCCCAATTCTTTCAGTGACCTTCCCTGCAAACTAGGGCAAGTCACATCAAATCTCTCTTTGCTTTTGTTTGCTCTCTTGATTTACCCTTCTGGAAGCTCCTCTGAGAACAGCCTTTCCATGTACCGACCAGTGTCCCAAGAAGGCCTCACTCTCACTAAGGTCTTCTGGGTCTTTCATGTTAGATTCTGCGTATTAAATAATGAATAGGAAATACTATTTGTTTGTGGTTTACAAATACACATGGGTGAAGTGTTAACTTTTCCCTCTCCAAAACAGGCAGGATTTTCAGAATCTGATATTGCAGGACTGCCACAGACAAGAAGAGTACTCAAGATGGAGGAAAGATACTGAAACCCAAGCAGTTAATGTCACTGCCCTAAGGAAGAGGTCCCTGTATAAAAAACAGAGATACAGAGAAAGAGAAAAAGTGAACTTGTTTACATCTCTTCTTCCTGTCCTTAAGGGCATAAGTAAATATTACAGAGAAAAGACTCGGTCTGAGATTCTGTTTTTATTCCAGCACTGGAAAAGAAATCTAGCTTTAATTTTTTGTCATGATGCAGTGGTGTTAATTAGTTTCCAAAAAATAGGAATGCAAGCATTCCTGTTTAAGAAGATGTGTACTGCTGTACAAATGTTTTGATCTCAGTTACGGAATATGCTGATTGTTCCCTGAAATTGTAACAACTTCAATTTATCCTTTACTCAACCCTCAGACTACAATTTCCAAAGAAATTCTCAGCTCATCTCCATTAAGGCAAAATATATTGCTCCTTGTTTTCCCCATTTATTTGTCTTACCCAGGCTGAATATAATTTAAGGCATCTCTTGAGATAGTAGTGGCGGGGGAAGAAACACAGGCAGAGAAATAAGGGAATAAATGAGAGAGAAATCTTGCTAAATTAACTCTGTCCACAGAAAAGCTCTGAAAACAGTTATATTCTCATCTAGGCTAGGAAGGGAATATTACTTTTTGTATATAACACAATAAAGCAGTAAAAACTTAAAATGCACTTGGCAACTCAGTACTGAATTTTCTGTTATCAGTTACAATTCAAGGAGCTGAACTGTTTGCCTAAGGGACATATCAGGGGTTTCTGCACCAGTGTTTGAGGTATTTTTTCCACTACGTATGGGAGACCTCATTCAGAAATAGCCTCAGAATCTTCTCTAATTCTTAGGCTCAAAATAAGCAAACCCTTACAGATATGTTTAATTAATGGGTTCAAGAACATTGAGTCTAGATTAATATAATAAAAAGAAACTACTGAAAGCAAGCTGTAAAGACAACTGTGTTAAGATAATTTAACCATAGCAAAAAGCTGGAAATCTTGGGTGTTTTCTAAACAAAAGAAGGCAGTTGAAAGCCATTTTCAGTGAACAGCTCAAGCATCAAAACCGAGCGACAATTTAAAATAGCATCACTTCCTCCACCGATGTAAGTATAGTGGCTCAAACTTCAAAAAAGCGACCTCCCCCCTGAGAAAATAAATGGTATTCAGTTGACATCTGATGCACAGGAAGATTCATAAAATGATACAAACAGGCAGGGCTAAAGCATCTTAAAATTTGGTTCAACAGAGGCATTTTTGTTAACAAATGAGCCATGATACGAAATGGAGGATATTTCACAACTGTGAAGATTTTTTACAAGTCTGGAGCGACCAAAAGTGCTGAAGTGTGGCTCAGGCAACTGCTTAAAGTAAAAAGATGGGAATCTAGGAAAAAGGACATGGAAAGACTGCTTCAGGAGTGCCTTGTTAGCAAGGAACTATGTACAGGTTTATGCTCAGATAGCAGAAATACTTGCTGAAGAGGCAGCTGCAAAGCTTATCAAGGGCAGCCAAGAGCTGGGACGGCGAGGTGGAGCAGCATAAGCACGCCGAGCATGGGATGAAGCAGCATCAGACTGCCTGTGGGAGCAGTGGCCAAGGGACTTGAACTGCACAGTCAGCTGCTGCCAGGATCTGGCTGGGGGTGAGTGGGGTAGGAGACATGACAAGGACCTGAAAATCACAAACTGAGAGAAGGCTGTGTCCGAAGCAGTGGGAAGCAAAGAGCAGCCCCACTAATAGCCTTGCCAAGAAGAAGACTGTATATAGTTTTAGATTTCAGGAAAGCAATTTTAGGGATGGCAGATCATCTCATTGTACTGTTGCCCTTCCCCCTCAATACATTACTTTTCATCAAATCAATCGATTCATGTCTGAAAGTGGAAAAAAGGTAGCTAGCTTACTGAGCTCCAGACAGCCCAGCTTAATTTCCCCAAGCTTCTGGGGAAGACTGAAGCTGGCATTTATCAGTGATCCATAAAATTTCAATTGGGTATTTTTGCTGCCAATCAAGTCCTAGACTAACTTTCTTTATTCCCAAATCCACACAGTGAAAAGGGATATTTGATTCCTTCTTCAAACTAAAAATAAGGCCCTTACATTGAAAAACAAATATTGAGACAATCTAGGCAGAATTTGAACATTTTCACTTTTTAACCTTATTGTTCCTGGCCACTTAAAATTCCTCATCTTTGCTTGTTCCTATGCACCTTGGGGTTGAATAGCCCATGGTGTAGTCTTGCATTCGAGCTTGACTGAGATGCAAAATAATACAGTGGGGGTTTTGTTTTTAACCAAAATGCTCTTGTGCATAGAAGCCCTGGCAAGCATTTTCAGAGTAAGATTAAAATACCTGTTCAAGATTAAATACAGCATAGGAGAACATGCTGCTGCTCCTCTAAACACAGTGGTACATGCCCTACTTTTGGCACCCACCCTGGAAGTGAGGGGAAATAGGTTCTCTTCAACTCATTGGGATCAAACACCTTGTACTTCCCTGGCGAGCACCCAGCACCCTCTCCTGATCTAGGCAGGAACTTTCCACTATTCTCTTTTAGTATTTCCACTGTGTAGATGAGAATTTGGTGCCCAGCTGGGAGCAGGTCTGATTCTCCAGCCCTTATGATCAGGAACAGAGAATCTGCAGCTCCAGATCCCTGCATTAAATTCTATCATTAAATGAAACTAAAGCAAAGTACAGTAACTTCAACAGGTAAAATGGAAATTGCCTCCAAAATATATTTCTGAACAGATGAGGAGGAAGATTCTGCAGCAAAAGAAATTGATCTGGGATCTCTTTCTCCTGCTTGACAAACTTTTTAATCCAGAGGAGCTGGAAAGGAGAGAAATGGGAGTCTGGCATTTCCTCCTCTAGTTATGTTTCAGAAGATGATACATTCTTTTATTAAGATAATGGTAATAGTTGCTTACTTTACAGAGTTATTCACAGGCTGTGAAATCTTAATGTTGTGAAACTATAACTTCTTGCAACCTTAAGTGAGATTTCAAAGCCCCAAAGAGCAAGCCTCAAAACTAATCCAAGGAAGTTCACGTGCACTGTCCTATGGACCTTAGGCACCTCATGGCACTTGAAAACTTGGGTTTAGTTTCTACCTCACATACCTAGCGACTCAAGGCTGCAGTTTTTACCTTTCATAGTGCTAAACACTTATTTGGTTTAGGTTTTGCTTAAGCGTGCCAGGAAGCAGTGTGAGCAGGCTAATCCACAGTGGGAGCTGAACTGGGAGCTGAGGGTGACCCACATGCAGGCCGTGCTCTCCCTGATGGGGCACTGTCTGGGCAGCGATGGTGGCAGAGTCTGCCAACAGTCTAAGGATCATCAGATGAGGTTTGTCATATCTCTGCTGGTACTGGCTTTCAGAACAGAAATCTCTGAATCCCGAGTTTGGTTTCCACACCCCTTATTACCATCATTTAGGAATGAGAGAGAGAAGAGCGTATTGGAAGACCCTGTTCCCCAACCCAACTCTGCTGAACTAGCAACAGGGCAATAAACATCTATGTGTACAAAACCTGTCCAAGAACTTCATACTTACTGGATCTGTATTGCTAGGGTACCTCCACAAGAATACAGAAACAAGTCTGCTAAGTGCTCAGAAGGAGCAGAAGAAGTAGAGGTGTGGTTGGCTGTCTGTACTGGATATAAGGAACTCACAACACGTTGTCCAACACCCAAAGGCCTGTGTAGTAAATTAAGGCATAATAGGTAATAACAATAGAAATTGTTTTTTAGAATAGTCTTTAGTAAGCAACTTGCTCATCTAACCACCAAAGTAATCTTTTTTCACAGCAGTTATTTATAATCCTCTGTGAGTCTTTAAAGGCATTTCAACATCTTTCATTATTTACACAGTGGTTCTTGTTACAGTCAGGTACAGGAATAAACTACAGATGAAATGTAAGCCTATGGAGTAGTTTTCAGGCTCAGGTTTCTTCCTTCTACAACCTCCATAGAGCACTGATAAGCTACTATAATGAAGAAAGCTGGTCCTTTCCAGTCATTTAAAAATGCCCTTATTCTAGGTAAAAATATTGTCCCTGAAAAATGGGAGGCAAAATAAGAAAACATAAAATAGAGAGAAAACACCAAATAGAGAGACAAGCATGTGAGGAAATAACAAATGTTCTCGCAATTGTATTCATTTGTAGAGGAATGAGATATAGGAGTGGTCTCTACTGAAAAAAATAGCCAGTGAAAGTCATAATTGTGGTGGTTCTCTTGTTGAGGTTGGGGGAAAAAAAAAGGCTTTTAACAGAACAGAGTCAAAGCTTGACAAATTAAATAGTTCAAATGAAAAACTGGAGACAATAACTCCAGGAGAAATCATCCTGGGCTGATGCACAGCAATCTGTTTAATATATACTAGAAAAACAGACGCACTCACCAAAATAAAAGACTACTTTGCCACTTCAGCATTTCATAATGCTTTTGCAGATGCCTATGTTAAAGAATGTGAAAAAGGCTTAAAATTTTCTTAGTACAAATCACACAGTAGGGAACATAGTCATTGTAGGAAGACATTCGGTGTCTCCATGATTGCTTTTCAATGGCATCCTGTTGACTGGCAGCTGTCACTATCTGTTCATTTGTAGGAAATATTCATCCTACCTTTAGAAACCTGTAAAGAGAATAAAGATGGATTTTAAAATACTTGATTGGAGGGCCAACAAAGCAAACAATGAAAAAATAAGGGGTTTTTATATGCAAAGACAATGACTTGAAAATGGAGGTAAAGCATTGCACAGCTTGTGTATTTTTTAACTGAAATCACAAATACTTCATAATATTTCAGCTTGCTCGGTTGAAACTTAAATGACTGTATGTTTTGGCTATAATAAAAATCCTTCCTATATTTTTTGTTATGATCACAACTGTCTGAATAAAATTTGCATGTAACCTCTTACTGGTCTTTGAGAGGATAGTCATGCTTAAGGCTATTTTGTAAATCATACACTGGTTAAAACATAAGTGTCAAAGTTCATGGGTTATGAAAACCATAAATACTCAAAAAGTTCTGCATGTCAGCATAGAGAAATTGGTAAAGAGATTCGCAGATTAAAAATACATCCTTAAATAAAAAATAAGTATTGAGTTCTTTATGTAAGTGTTAGCAACAAGGAGGCTTTGCATAACTGTACTTTGGAAGTTATCTATACGCAAACAGCATCAGTAATATTTCACATCTTCTTGTATAGCCTGTGAGGGGAAGTTCTGTGACATGTCTTTCTTTAGATAAGCCACATGCCATGGCACGTAAAGACAGCCTGGTGGTTGCAATGCTGTTAGCTGTTTTCACAACACAACAGTTCTGATTTAAAATCATTTCTATAACATTAATGGATAACACTCATGGAAACTAACAAGAATAAAATGAAGATATACTCCAGATCACTGATCTTTATGAAATCCCCCCCCCCCCAAAAAAAAAAATCCAAATGCTTATTATTTTTAAATTACATATTTTTTATTTTTTTACTGGTTTATTATTATAGTTACTGTAACTACATTATTAGTTGACACCATAATAACTTATCTCAACCCCCTTACAATCACATTTAAGCACTGCCCACATACTACTGATATTGCCTGTATTTTAATGAATGACTAGCAAATGAGGGAAATTTATTATAAAATACCAGAATTTGTTGAAAGGAACTTACAGCTATTTTTGAAGGTTCAGAATGAATTATATTTTTTTTCTACCTTAGGTAGTTTATTTTTAGTCAATAAATACTTTAAAGTTAAAAAAACAATTCAAAACTGAAAAACTGAGAGCATGGGTTTTTGAC
The DNA here is from genome assembly GCF_030936135.1 of Gavia stellata. Taxonomy (NCBI): domain Eukaryota; kingdom Metazoa; phylum Chordata; class Aves; order Gaviiformes; family Gaviidae; genus Gavia; species Gavia stellata. Next base: position 76,293,126 of record NC_082596.1, read on the forward strand.
TAAAAAGGTAGTTATGACACAGATATGACAAGCTGAATTCTACTAGTTTTAAAATCTTGAATTACACAAACTATGCACAGCTTTATGGTTTAATAAAGCACTGTCTTTTCAGTGCCAAATACTTTCTGATAACTCTTTTTTGTTGCATATTCATCATTATATTTCATTAATTTTTATTCAAACAGTAGCTTACTGATGTTTAGAATTTTATTTCCATTTTCATCTTAAAGTAATTCAACGCAAAGTACGAACTAAATACAACCTGAAAATTAGAAAAGCAGGATTCATTCATAATATAAAATCTAGCAATCTGAAAAAAATAAATGTTAGGTTGTTTCTAGCCTTGTATATAGTATGTCTGTACATATTTGGGAAAAAAAATGTACCAGTTTTGTTTAAAATTTATATGCAGCTATTCATCAATTTAGCAATAAGCCTTAATGTTTCCTTTGGGGAGGAAAGGGGAGCACAACATAAAAACTAAAAAGTTGATATGGGAATCAAAACTTGTGCATGTTCATTAATCTGTGAGTGAAGTAGATGGATTAAGCTACTTGGACGAAGTCCCCACTAGTGATCTATGCTTGGAGTTATGTTTTGATAGTGGCACATATTTCAGCCCCTGTAAGGTAAAGCCCAGGTACCCTTCTTGGCATATATAACATGATGTGCTATGTTGCTCATGTTTTACTACTTTATTTCATATAGTAGATAAAAATATTCTTAAAACATAAAAAATTCTGTTCAGTCTTAGTTTTTCAATAAATACAAACAATTTGAATTCCATGAACTGGCAGAACATGCTGCTACATATGACATTCAAAGAATTAAAATTTTTTAGCAGTCAGTCAAATATTCCTTTGACATAAGGGACTCTGTATGCTTAGTTGCAAGGCTCTGTGTGGAGACAATGTTGCTTAGAGGAGGATATATGTGAACAGCAGGATAGCTGTCCTTGACTGTGATTAAAATCAGTTCCCGAGAATGAATTACTCCTTGGGCTTAAGACATCTGAAATGAAAGCTTCTGTATAGGCTGCCTGTTTCCCTGCATGATATGTTCTCCGCCTGGTTTCTATAATGGAAAGAAAACAGTTACATCTGCTGTCATGGACAGCCCAGATCTCTCTGAAAGGCTATGTTTGGATTATATCTTGCAAGAGCATGTTTCAAACCAGCCACAACTAATGGAGAAGGAGCAAATGCTTTTTTTACCTTCACCCCGCTAAGTTTCAGCCACTTTGTCAAGCACTTTTTTTTCTTATCATTGTTGTGTGGGAAAATGCAGATGTATAGCAGTGTCTGTTAGTAAGTTTTACAAAAAACAGAGATTGCCCAGATGATTACTCAGTACAGAACCGTAAATACCATTAATTCTGAAAGATTTCATATACTCGCAGGCTGGAGTAGAGAGACATTAGAATCCTAATGATTTTTTATTAATATAAAAATAAATCTCCTTGGCAGCCCCACCCAACTTTACACTATCTACCTGTATTCTATGAATGCAGGGGAAAATACAGCACAAGTAAATCGGAATGGAAGGGAATCTAGTTTTATACAGTGCCTTTCATATGTATGTCTTTAGCTAATAACATCCAAATGTGCACCTGAGAGCATCATCTGACATCCTTTGCCAGTCTCCTAAAGAATTTGCCTGCAAGCATTTTTCATTGTGTCATTTATATGCAGTTTTATTAAATAAAGGAAATGTAATGGCCTGCTGCCTGTTTTACTTTTGTGTGTGTCAAAAAAGATGTATTATAGTAATTAAATTGTACTTGTTGGGCCCAGTTCCTACCTATATTTCTGAGCTGATTCTAAAAGTATGTGAATGACAAGAAAGAACCAAATGATAAATAATGAGTTAGTGGTTTTATTCTAATTAATATAAATACAGATTGGGTGTATCTCAACTATGTCTCAGGTCTTTAAATGAGTCTCAGTTATAAATGGAAATCAGAAGCAATCTCTCTATCAATTTCAGGTTATACCATCTTTTCCTATCTTCACGTGGCAAAGTGCCTATCTTTCCCCAGGAAATGGCTAAAATATCTATGTGAATCATTCTTTTCTAAAATTCAAGAGCTTCTATCCCCCTTCCCCCTGAAAAAAAAAAAAAAAGAAAAAGGACAATTAAGAACCAAAGCAATCACGGAGCACCCCCTGACTGTTGTTGGCCAAACTGCCTTCTACCTACCCTGTATATTTCTAGACTTTGTTCCGCTGGAGCACACCAAGATGTGACTCCTACGGTAGCTTCTAACTTGGATTATCTTTAAAAACCTCTGGTTTCCACCACACATACACCGTACGTGTCTCTTAAAAATTTCTATCCATTAGATATTAGGTTAGACCTAAGGAATAAAGTCATAAAGGAAAATGGATGAGATAATCCTCTACCCATTTGGAATGTTATTCTTTCATTCACTCCACCCTTTCTTCAACTTCAGATAATGAAAATTTAGTTAACTCACTTTATTTTCTATTCCTGTGTGAGAGATAAGTGTGTCCGCTGGAGCTGCTACTGAGTCCTCAGAAAATGGGAGGCATTTTAATTCACTTTATTTTCTGACCTTCTCTGAGTGATAAATAGTTACTAGGCTTATCAGAGTTGTCGTGGGATTCACAGGCTCACAGAACCACAAAAGGGTTGAGATTGGAAGGGACCTCTGGAGGTCTTGTGGTCCAATCCCTCTGCTCAAGCACGGCCACCTAGAGCCAAATGCCCAGAACCGTACCTGGATGGCTTTTGAATATCTCCAAGGATGGAGAACCCACAACTTCCCTGGACAACCTATTCCAGTGTTCAGCCACCCTCAGAATGCAAAAGTGTTAAGAGAGAACCTCCTGTGTTTCTGTTTGTGCCCATTGCCTCTTGAATTCATTGAATTCCCTGCTGGGACTGCATCTCATAATTTAAATTATATTCCAATGTTATTGACCACTCCTGTTGCAACTGCAAAGACAATGAATCCAAAACACATGATGGTTGAGTTTGGTAACAGATCTCTTCACTGCAGATTGAAGAATATCACCTTATAAAGAAGCTGAGAGGTTTTTGGGAAACAGGTTAACTGAACATTTTAAGTTCTTTACAGTAAATTTAAAATATTTCCAATGTTTCTTTTCAAATTTGCTTTCCAACAAGACAGTGCCTTCCTTGTGATCTGTTATCTCTTTGGCCAGCTTTTCAAACTCTTAGCTTTTTCAAATGCTGTAGAATTGGACAATCTAATAAAGTCCTGAACATCTACCGGGGAGAGCATCCAGCTGACTGCATCTGAAGTCATCAAGAAAACATTTGGTTAGAAAACATCAGCAAGCAGAGGAGCAGGGCTGGCCCTGGGGCAGGGGAGTGGGGGCCACGGGGGACACAAGGCCACCAGGCAGGCCCTCACCCCTGGACCGCAGCCCTGTGGCACACAGCCAGGCAAGCAGTGCAGGCTGGGACTGAGGGCTGGGCTTGCAGCAGCCCCTAAGAAAGGTGGCAGTCCCCCTCGCAGCCCGCTCCCACTCAGATCCCTCCTGCTCATGGGGCCCAGGACCCATAGCTGCCTCCCCGCAGGGCTGGCCAGAGAGCAGAGCCCGGCAGAAAACTTCTGAAACATGTATTCTCCTTGTAATAAGAAGAACAGAGAAATTCATGACTAACAGAAATGGCTCATGATGTGATTCACAACTGTTTTCTCTTACTAACACAATTAAATAGAATTCACAAGTGTTTGCTATGAGTTTTGTTTACAAAAACTGGAATTGGAAATCTCTGCGTAAGAGCTACCACATGAGAAATTAGCAAAAAGGTAACACGGTAGGCTGCTGACTAACGTATGGGGTCCTTGTATCTATTTGCCTTTGCGTTTTAATCCTGTTGACCCCATTCACAGGCCTGTCGCCTCTCCGGTATGGTACTTACACTAGAATTAAGTCTCCTGCTTTCAGATGGTGCCTGCTTTTCCTTCCTCTGCAGTATAAATACTGCACATGAATTCCATATGTAAAAACGTATGACGTGTTCTTTAATAACCACATATCCCCACTGACGTATAGAGCTTTCTAGAGAACAGTACTATAAAACTCCATGAAACATTACCTTTAGTTTAGAGCCATATGAGGACCATCATAAGGAAAGTATGCATTTTGCTTTAGTAATTGTGAGAGAGAAAACGTAAATTGGGAGTTGTATTTACATTCTCTCCCTTCAAAAATAATGAGCAAATGATCAATGAACTCAAAAATTACATGCACAGAGGAAATGTTTTTTATATTTTGCTTATAAACTTCTGAAACTAACTACTGCAACATATGAATTGATTCCAAGACCTAAGGAGGATTCTGCAAGTTTTAGCCATGTATATCAATAACGAGTACATCCAAAAGTGTAATAAAACAAACAAGAAGGTAGCAATAAATAGGCAATCATAAAACCCAACAGCTTTCACCCAGGTCACCTAACCTTTCAAACATCAACTCTTCTGCCAAACAGGTTTCGGGATTTTTTTAAATGCACAGATAACAATGCTTTTATGCATGCTAATAGACTTTAAAAAAATGTTTCCAGACTACAGTATTATAATAACAAACTAGTTTATTAAGTGAGTATGGTCTCTTCAGGCTGTTCAACTCATCTTCATTTTAACCTTCCATTTAGTTGTTCTATTAAGACAGCAAATATATTTGCCAGAATTCTACATTAGAAGATAATGTCAGGATATTTAATTTACGACATAAAAGCAGTAAAATAAAAAAGGTAGAATAGTAAAACTAGAAGTTACTGAGACTACTTTGGTTAAACTAAGAAAATACAGTCTTTGAAGAATAGCAGTAATTATAATATCTAGTTCTTGCATAGTCCTTTCAACCAGCAGGTCACAAAGACTATGCAAAGGAAGTTGGCATCATTACCTTTGCTTTTCAGATGAACAAACTGGCTCAGAAAGAGAAAAGTAACTTCCTAAAGTTGCCCCACACGTTGATCTCAGTATGCGAAGGAATATCTTGAGTCTGAGCACAGTATTAAACTAAAGAGGCCACGCTGCTTTACCAAAGGTATGTATGAGGAAAAGCGAACAGAAGCTGCTATAATTACTGGTGTGCTTTCAGATTCATATGAGTTTTGACTCATTTCACTGTTCACAATAAAAACAATAACCTAAGTCTTTTTTTTTACTGAAGACATTATGAGGATACTGCTTGCTCAGTGGAAAACTTGCTTCACGCACAACTACGTAGACCGATACATAAAGACAGTCACACAGAAGTAGTCTAGGATGTCATTAAGTGACTCACTTTATTCTGGACAGACTGTGCTGTGAAACATAAGGTACTATAACCAAGGAGATCAGCGAGGTTGGCAATTACAGTAAGAAAAAACTGGCATGGGTTAGCCACAGAAAAGCTAGTAATTATTCTCAGAGCTACATGGAAACTGCCAAGAATATTGTAGGCATTATGTAAAGTTCACGATTGCAGGGAATCCCTTCTTACTACAATGACTTTTATTAAAGGAAATGGACAATCTGCATACAAGTTATTGAATTCAAGTCAAGAGACTACATGGAACAACAAGGGCTTTACTTGCATCACACCTAGGCTTTCATTTTGGGAAGCTTAGTCCTTATTTGCTATAGGGATTTGTTTCACTTGAGGTTGTGATCAAGTCTCAAGGTTGTGATTCAAGTTCTCCTTGTGAATTCTATCATTTTTACTTACGCATAAAATATCAAATAAATTAATATAACACAATATTTATAAAGTACATACCAGTACCTTTTGTTCTGTTTTTAATTTTCTGTATTTTGGGGAAATTCTCTGTCAAATATTGTCTGGGAGCATATTTTAACAGCTTTGGAAATTACAACAAAGATGAGATTATTTCCTTCAGTCTTATGACACCAAAATGGAAAGACATTACATAGAAATGTTCCAGAGAACAGTAGGTACACTTTAAAAAAAAACAACCAGCCAACCAAAAAAACCCCCCCAAAAAAAACCAGAAAGAAAGAAAGAGAGAGAAAAAAATGTCAGAGAAGCCTACTAAATCCTGTGTAAGAAAAAGCCATGACTTTCTGGAAGGAAGAATAAAATCATTGTCACTTTATTCCAGACTTCCCATAGTTCCCTATCAGTGAAACTGTTGGAAGGAGGAAGAAGCAGCCAACGTGTAATTGTCATTTCAGCCAACATGCAGTATAAAAAATATGGACAAGGGAAATCTTCTCTAGGAACCCTTAGGCAGAGGGAGCATTATGCCTGAATCCTTCTGACACATTCGTTAAATCACAGTGGTCATGGAGAACAGCTGCTGAAATCTGATAGGGAAGCCAGGGCTTGTCTCACATATATCGTAGTATGGACTGGGTACCTTTCCCACCAGCTTCCAAAAGTCTTTCTGCACCATGACTGTAAGGTTAAGGCTCTTTGAGAGCCATCAGTAATGCGTTTCCTAAGAACAGCTCGCCACTGCATTTTGGGGAGGGGTTGTAAATGACAAAGTCAAACGTACAAATTCTCTACTTGGCCAAGATGCAGATCTCTCCTCTTGCCATGGCCTGCACTTCTACCTTCTTAACCACAAACTACCTGCTTCTTCCAGAAAATTCAGTATTACAGCAGCACTAGCTGACCACTCACAGGGGAAATTATTTTCATGTGGTCATTCTACTCACTGATGAGTAACAACACATGGCCTGTGTTCTTCTGTCATCCAATCAACTTCTACCTTAAAGGAGATCAATAGGACACTTCCTAGTCATCAGAGTGACAAATACCAATTTGCTAAAAGCCAGGGGTCCAGAGTGATGTTCCTTGGTCATCATGTCACACATAAGACTACTGCAGCAGTTGTTGCTTTCTTGCCATTAATAGGGAAATTGTAAGAGTTTAGGGAACCTCCACTGAAGAAAATACCTTTTCCAGTGACTTAACAACTTAATCATGCAACACAATATAGATATGTTACGGCAAATTCATGTAGCATAGCAAAGGCATATAATCTGTTTTCATTATCTTTGCGTGGCTACAGAAGGAAAATAAAAACAACTGTAAAAGAGGAAGAGTAGATACGTAAAATCAGAGGTAATGATTATTTCAGGGAAATTATAAAAGATAAATTGTTTATAATGGCAGAAATCTTACCCCACTTACTAGTGAATATGAACTTACTAACTCATATTCTTCTCCTGTTCTATCACTGATACTTATCATATACAATTTTACATGTTACGTTATGATAAAGACCACAATAACTAAAACAACTGGTATTAAGTTACACAATACAATACAAGAACACATTCCATTTAGGAAAACAGTGTCTGGCATATGAATTGCAATGTAATTTAATGTAAGGGGTATTGCTGTATTTAATGCTATTCTTCAAGAATGGGAGAGGAGACCGAAGCCATATACAAAAAATGCCATTTCACCTGTATGCTGCTGTTTAGGAGGTGACTATCATCATCTCATTTAGGCCTTGTGAATCCCACCCCAGAGATACTCAGAAACACCCAGCTCTCGAAGCCACAGATCCTAAGTGGAATTCAGGCCACCTGTACACACTGTCGCAGTTCAATCACAATGTGTACCTTGGTCAGGTTTAGTAATACTGCATGACATCTTTACTGATAAGCAGGTAGCCTAATGATGAATTTCATATTATAAGTAAATGTTAATTAATAATGCATTATCTTATTTAAATACTGATTATTTTATTGATCTTTGGAAAAGTAATTTTCCTTCTTATTTTCAACATCTATACTTCATATATTAATTCTTCACATGCAAAGTGTTTCACTAATATTGACATAATTTCTTCTGACTAGGATTTTCAAAGATACCTACCGTTATTAAGTGCCCAGTCGCCTTTACAGAGTCACAGAATCACTAAGGTTGGAAAAGACCTGTAAGATCATCAAGTCCAACCATCAACCCAACACCACCATGCCCACTAAACCATGTCCCACAATGCCACGTCCACATGTTCCTTGAACACCTCCAGTGATGGTGACTCCACCACCACCCTGGGCAGCTTATTCCAGCGTTTCACCACTCTCTTACCAAAGAAATTTTTCCTAATATCCAGCCTAAACATCCCCTGGTGCAACTTGAGGCCATTTCCTCTTGTCCTGTCACTCGTCACTTGGGAGAAGAGACCAACACCCACCTCTCTGCAACCCCCTTTCAGGTAGTTGTAGAGAGCAATAAGGTCTCCCCTCAGCCTCCTCTTCTCCAGACTAAACAACCCCAGTTCCCTCAGCCGCTCCTCATAAGACTTGTGCTCCAGACCCCTCACCAGCTTCCTTGCCCTTCTCTGGACACGCTGCAGCACCTCAATGTCTTTCTTGTAGGGAGGGGCCCAAAACTGAACACAGGATTCGAGGTGCGGCCTCACCAGTGTCGAGTACAGGGGCACTATCACCTCCCTGCTCCTTCTGGCCACACTGTTTCTGATACAGGCCAGGATGGTGTTGGCCTTCTTGGCCACCTGGGCACACTGCTGGCTCATACTCAGCCGGCTGTCAATCAACACCCCCAGGTCCTTTTCCACCAGGCAGCTTTCCAGCCACTCGTCCCCAAGCCTGGAGTGGTGCATGGGGTTGTTGTAACCCAAGGGCAGGACCCAGCACTTGGCCTTGTTGAACCTCATCCAGTTGGCCTCAGCCCATCGATCCAGCCTGTCCAGATCCCTCTGCAGAGCCTTCCTACCCTCGAGCAGACCAACACTCCTGCCCAACTTGATGTCGTCTGCAAACTTGCTGAGGGAGCACTCAATCCCCTCATCCAGATCATCCATATATATATATTAAACAAGCTGATTTTGAAGCACTCAGTTACAATCTTTGACAAGCCAAGCCAAGAACATCATGTAAAATTAATTGAAACTCCCAGAATATGTATTTGAAGTTATCATCCACCTGTTGCTGTAGTAGAATATTTGTATCTGACATTGCCATTATCACTTTGTTTTGTGTAAAAACAATTTTTTATTTACATGACTTTAGCCCATTACATTATGACAAATGTCCAGCTCTTACCAAAAAGCCCCTTCATGACAAAACTGTATCTTTAGTCATTGCTGAAGAAATAATGAGAGATCCCTCTTGGGATCACTTTTTAAGCAGCCTTAACATACTAGAGAATTATGGCTCATTTTCATTCTTGACTTTCTTCATGGCCTCAGGGAATACATTTATTCATAATCATCTGTCATTAATAGGATATTAGTGCCTCATTTTCTTAAATGTACATACTGTGTCTCTGCTCTCACAGTGTCTTCCTGCACAGTACTATGCAGTTGTAACATACGGTGTCTCACCAGCCACAATAACACTGAAATAAATAATCTTCCTGTGTAGCAATGCCATGCAAAGTCAAATTCAACTACGCCTTAAAGCAGCCTTCGACTTCCTGGAACGATTTTTCATCAGCAAATTGTGCCTGTATTTTTGGCACTCAATAAATCTCAAATTTCCTTTAAGGTATAATGTTATTGTTTTAGGTTAAATATATGCCACCTCCAAAATGGATGTAACCCTGACCAGGGGAAAAAGCTGCACAAGTCATTCTTATTACTTGTGTTATAGAAAGAACACGGGTTACAGACTAATGAACAACAATTAAAATTATTAGGTGCAGGTTTTACGATAACACCAGGGCATCTGTGATGCTACTGTTGTGTAGATCACTGCGCTGACCTTTTTGCCTAGACCCTTGCTATTTGCTGTGCACTGGCTGGTTTCTCCTCTCCTCCCCAATTCCTTCCTGGAAACCAGAGTGATGCTACTGCCATCAATTCAGTGGTCCAGTAGGACGGAGTAAATTTTTGCACTCCTTTTTCCTGCACCTTTTTTCCCCTTGCCAGTAGTGCTTTTCCTTCTCTAACAGCAGCATATGGGAAGTTGGTGAAGGGGCCTTGTGGGGCATACATGACAGAAAGAGCTGTGCTGAGATGTATCCACAACTTGTATCTTTGATCTTATCAACTTTTACCTTAAAGGAGATCAATAGGACACTTCACAGTCGTCATCACAGCAACAAATACCAAGATGTTAAAAAGTAGGAATCCAGAGTGATATTCCCAGATAAAGCCTTAGTAACTACTATTTCCTGCTAAAGCTGATGTGAGCTGAAGTAAACTCACTTGTCATATCTTTCTTTTCTCTTTAAAAAATATATATACTAATTTCTTTATGAAAAGTGATTATCTTTTTCAAGATAGAAAGCAACTGGCATATTCAATACCCAAACTTAGCTATTCCTGACTTTTCAGTCTTAGATTAGACTTCGCTGAATGCTGCAGAAAGGAAGGTGATAACAAAAAGTATTCAATAAATTAAATGATTGAACGTGATGAGAAATATAAGCTAACCATGGAAGATATTTAATGCGTATTTCTTAACTGGAACTATCTGGCCAAAAGCTCCACAATTCTTGTACTCTTACATACAAGAATTTAGAAAACATGGACAAAATAGTTGTAAGATCTGCAAAGAGCAGTTGCAAAATAAACAGTTGCAAGTATTCTCTTTAAGGTTATAAGCAGTGCTTGGTCTCTCTCCAGATGCATCTGCAGTTTGAGTGCTCGACACCATTAAGTCTTCTGAAATAATCTGTCTGGATCTCACACATAACAGTGTATCCACACTTCATTCCCCTGTCCTTCCTTCACATGAGGTGAAGAAAGATTTTTCAAGGGTCTTGCTATAGATACAGATATATTAAAGCAGTGGGTGAAAGACCATACAGGGGTCCAAAGCTTTATATAGGCTTCTGCAAGGCACTGCAAACTTTGACTTTAACAGTACAGAACTCCTGCTGAGGATCAAACAGCATGAAAAATTTCCATACAATCCTTGTCACTTTGGTTTGACATGTTTGCATAAATCCAGTGGGTTAGAAAAGCCACACAAAAATTCTCACCCAGGTGTAATTCTAGCCTTGATTTTTGTGAGGACTTTAAATCATTCTTGAGTCTTCCAGAAAGTCCTTCGTCAGAAGCACTAGGCACTAAAGACCTGAAGAATGACACGGAAGCCAAAGCTGTCTTTTCCTATCCATCTAAGTACAGCCATTTCAGAAAAAAAATCAGGTTTTTTTGAAGGAGAGGTTGATGCTGTCAATGATACCTACACTGTTGTTTTCCCTTGAAGGCTGCTTTTGCTGTTAACGTATCTAAAGTTATCTAGGCGATTATATAACCAAAAAGATTTTACCAAGACTTTGGACACCTGCCACAATGGAGCAAAAAATGCATTTTCCACAGATAGATCAGGGCTAGCCATCTAAAATATACATTGTGCACAGAAGGCACAAGATTAGACTGCAAGCATTTTTCCCTTCTTTCCTCCCCCCTCTTTTTTTTTCTTTTTATTTAAAGTGAAAAAGGTCAGTTTGAAATGGTTGGTAAATCCAAACCCAGATGCTAAATATCCCTGACTAGAGCAGCTGGCAGACTTCAGCTACTGGCAATCCTCACCACTTCTGGAGAGGTAACTCCGTAAATTCAAGGGTAAAACTCTACTTGTGGTGTGGCAGCCTACATTTGTCCTGAATTATTATTTGTTCTTAGAGAAAAAAGAAAAAAAAAAAGGTTCTGCCATTTTCCCTTGCCCTGCAGAAATTCCAGATTTCTAACTTACTATATTATTAATAAGTTCTTCTAATAAGGAGGAGTATTAAATATATATATGCTGTGAAACTGTGAGCAGTAGGACAACTTAATGTTTTTATGGCATCACCTTCCTAATAAAGAAAGCATGGCTCTGTCCTTTTTCCCTCCTATTAGTGGCATTATCCATACATTCCTGTAGAGGAATAATGGCCACTACAATGACCAAAGGCTATGCTTACTAAAGAGCATGCTGAAATTTGCAAGCAGCTGACTCCCAAGTGAGTGTGAAGGAGAAAAGCATGCAGTGCCGCGGGGGCAGATTAACTTGCCCTCATTTCAGTATCTCACACCAAGTCTGAGCTGGTCACTTCAGGCTCTCTTGAGAGTCAGTGGAAAGACCTTTAAAAATACCTGCCTTCAGAGGAGCGAGGACATCGTCTGGAAGCACCTGCCGCTGGTCTGGAAAGGGAGTCTGGAGTAACCAGCTCAGCTTTCAGCATCTCATTTTACACAGTTCAGAGCCGATGATCCTCCCTGAAATCTGTCCACCCTCTCTCAGACTCTTCCTCCTCCCCCAGCCTCCACTGAACCTGCAGTTGTGCTCCTGAACTGGTAGACCAGGTTTCCAACACAGAGAAGACTTATGCCACACTCCCACTATCTAGAGGGCTTTTAAGATATTTGGGTCTGTGAGACCCATAAATCTCTGTAAATACTGACCCAGGAATCCTGAGGAGGCTGCAGAGGTGGTGGAGAAAAGTCAAATGTGGCCTGCATCCATCATTTGCAGCTTCACAGAGGGTGATGAGGTTCCTCGGCTTATCAAAAGCAGGGCCCAATGAATCTCTCCCACAACCACACTTTAACTTCTCTCTTGCAGTTGAAGATATGCAAGGTATTCCACTGTTTTTACACAGAACTTGTTCTGACAGTATGGTAACGGGAAACAGTATGAAACTATAGATAGGGAAAGGAAGAGTGATGATTTAATGGATAGTAGTGATATTACTATTACACTCATTGACAGAATAGAAATACGATAGTGTAAGAAAGGACTCATTCTTTTTATTCTCTTCAAGCCAAAGTTTTATCTTTTATTTATAAAACAATCACCCAATATTCTGAATGCCATATAAAATAATAAAGAAACACTGCATGTTCAATAATCTGTTCAGAGTAAGCAAAGCAGATTACAAAATATATACTTTAAAAAAAAAAAAGAGAATGAAGCTGCTGAAGAAATTTTATCATAACTAAAGGACATACAGCAGAGCAGTGATAATTTATACCAGAAGTGGCAGGTGACACTGTATAATTCTTTCATTTGCTCTATGATTAGTATCCCCTCCTATATGGTAAATGTGTTCTGATAATTCTCTTTGTTGTGCAAAAGGTTATCTGATTTCTTTCCATTTTGTCAAGAAGAAATAATTTTCAGCAGCCAAGAACTCGAAGTGAGAATTTTTTAGTGGGAGAATATTTAACAGCTTCTGTGTGTGAAATTGTAGGCCAGAATTCAATGTCTGGCCTTTAAATAAATTATAACAGAGCACTGTGAGTGACTCTCAATACTTTCAGATGTGCCAAATACATATAAGGCCATATTGTTTTTTCTCGAACAGGAAATAGCTTATTGAAATCTTGAAGTCAGTTTTTGTAATATCTTATTAAATTATGTAATATCCAAACTAGAAAAAGAGTAAGTTTTAGATAAGCATATAATATTGCAAAGACAGATCTTAGCAGCATAAAATTAACCTTCACAATATTAAAACACGAGCAAAAGAATTATAATAAAAAATTAGTGAATATTAACCTGACCAAATCTATAATGATAAAATATTTGCAAAGAAAAAGATCAATTAAGTAATTTGGAAGTCCGGAATAATCTCAAGTATTTTTTTTTGTCATTTTTAAGTACATCTGGAGAAGCGGTTAGCTTCACTGTTAGTTTTGAAACGGGCTTGAGAGTCCTTCATTCCTAAGAGAGAAGAATGAAAACACATGTTCTTTCTTTCTTTGATCCTATCAAGCCACACAGTTTTATAGCTTAATGAGGAATAAAAAGGTCCTTCCTTGCACATCTACCCTATGAACATCCGCCACTGAGAACTGACAAGCAGCTTGTCCAGAAAGCAGTCCATCTGACGTTATTCAGTTTGCCCCATCTTTCTTAGAATTGCTGACTGTTTACAAAGGTGTCTTTGATTAGCTACCCTTCCCACAACTAACCTTCCTTATTACTAAGCATCTGATTTATTTTACTTTCTCAGCCTGTGGCAAGGTTGCTGAGGTATCCTCACCACTGCTCATCTCCAACAGAAACTCAAGCCAGAAGATGGATGGCTTTTGCTGGTTCTGGGCCACGTTCGCTCTGTTTGAATAGCAAGAAGCCACTGACACACGCCGAAGAGCAGCAAGCCTTGGAGACATGAGGGCAAGCACATAGGTTGTGCAATCTAAACTGATGCCTGCTAACAGATCAAATGTGCTGAAGGCAGGAAATTTGACTGCAGAAAAGGTATTCAGTAGAAAGGGACAGGAACCTCCCCTCAGATTAAGGTCATGCAGAGGATAGCCAATCCCAAAAACTAAGCAACACTGGCTTTGGAATTAGGATAAAACAGGATCATTTCTGTGCTGAGTTAATACACTTCTCTTCCAACTCTTCTAGGTACCACAGGAAACTAAAAGCTGTCTTCTAGAAAGCCCTGAGACATGTCTCCCATGGTATAATGAAGTCAATAGGTCTAAATTCAAAGGGCTCTACTATTAACGTGCAGAAGACCATGTATGCAGGTAGCATCCCTTTAAAATGACAGGATGATAGTCTACTCTGCTATATTGACTCACAACTTCTTGAAAATGTATCAGTTTGATTTCATGCTACATACAGATGGAGAAATTCCTTCCACTAAGAAAGGTGTTTTTTTCTGTATTTTTAGGCTGATTCTCTAATGAAGGGGGAGGGTTATATAATGGCACTATTTATCCATCTGTCAGCTTTCTCCTAATATTTTTTACTCCCTTGGCCAATTTCAATAAATGTGACTAAGGCAGAGGTCTCAGGGATGAGAACCAGATGACTGAGAGAAGGCAGAGAACTGAATTAGTGCCCTACCGGGAGGGGAGGAAAAGGGGGAGGGAAGGGGTGAGCTCTGTGATTCTCCCTCTCACTGCAGGCAGGGCGGGCAGCAAGCACCGCCCAGCAAGATCCCCTGTAGCACAGACTCAGGCACAGGACCTGCAGCTGATGGTTTGGTTGGACAGGGAAGGCAACTTGGTGGGAAGGAGGAGAAATGATAGCAGAAATGGCAGGAGGTATGGCAAGGGGAGGTGTAGGTATGCTGAGAAGAGTTAAAGGAGGACACAACAGGGGGCTGGGATTATTGTGGGGGGAGGCAGTGGACAGAACACAAATCCAAAGAAAGTCATTAATTCTGCTGCTCTTGAAACGATTGGGCTTTTGCGGAGCTGAGGAGGGGGAAGTGATTTCACTCTCAGGCTGACTACCCAATAGATGGGATGTTTGTCTATTAAGGAATTAACAGATGAGGATTAAGAGCACATGAAGTTTACCAAAGAATTGAAAGGAAGTTGGCAGAAGTCTTGCTGGATAAACTCTTCCTTCTCTGCAGAACACATACTCTATTCCATGGATGTCCTCTGCAGAAACAAACCAATTGCAGCCCCTGCTCAAGCACACAAAAATACAATGAATCTTTTCTTTTCCCAATTGCAGAACTATCACCTCTGGATAAAGGATAGGGATTTTCTGAAATATGTCCTTGAGGTAATAAATGTCATCCTCTCTGAAAAGCAATCTCACCTCAAGATAACTAAATCTTTTTTCCATTTATCAAATATCAGAAAGATAACTACCCTTACTTGCTATTTAAATTTCTCTGCAGAAATTGAATTCTCGCCTCACAAATAAAGATTGTTGCAATTATTTTCTCAAACATTAAGCACTGTTCCGGTTTAAAAAAAAAGCAGCGGGCCTTTAGTGGAACAGCATAATCTGCAGACTGGAGGAACCAAGCCATTTGTGTCCATATTTTATACTCTAGAACTCAGGTATTGTTTTCTTTTTTTTTCCCTTTTGTTTTGCTTTTTTTGGGGGGAAGATTTTCCCATTAACTGAGTATTATTTACTAGCAAATTTTGAATAAGGTTCTTGGGTCTGCCAAAATTCAGATAAAAATAAAACAGGCTTATTTATAGCTCTGGTCTGCATTTGCATGTCATAGGTGTTTCAGATGTTGTCAGCTAAACATCACGTATACATTCTTCTGAAGAAACACGCTGACTTGATTCCACTCCAAGACTCCACACAAAAAAATCGAAGTGACTGGAATTATACAAGCACTATGGTGGTCTGAGCACCATGAATGCAACACCATGACAATTTTCTCTGAAAGAAACAAAGCAAGATAATTCTTTTCTTATTCTACAGTCAATTCTTTTAGAGAAAACAGTGGTAAATCATCTCTAATTCAACTGGCATAAATCATTAAAAGCAATTTACCTTCATTGTCTGAAGACTCAATAACAGATCAGCTTCAGAACATGCTGTAATGGAAGTAGAAAGGATGTGTGTTTCTGCACTTATATATATTTTTCAAACCATTTTTCTTGAATGCTATGAAAGAGCTCTTTCTTTTGTTAAGATCAAAGTTTGATATAACTACATATTTATAACCTTCTACAAAACAGAAACAATGGCCACACCGTTTGCCATCTTTTTTTTTTTCTTCTTTATTCAGCATTAGTAGTGTT
Source organism: Gavia stellata (assembly GCF_030936135.1). Taxonomy (NCBI): domain Eukaryota; kingdom Metazoa; phylum Chordata; class Aves; order Gaviiformes; family Gaviidae; genus Gavia; species Gavia stellata. Next base: position 76,309,512 of record NC_082596.1, read on the forward strand.
GAAGTTATCATTTTCAATCAATCCTTTTAAAAATAAGGTAGCAATTGATCGACGTACCATATGAACTGACAAAAATCCCTCTTTTTTTATTCTCCATTCCTTTCCCTTCTCCTCCTTTTGTTTTAATTGTCTCAAAGTCTGAAAGGACTACAAGTTCTCCCCCAGGAGCCACTATTTGCTTACACAAGCCTGTTTCAGAGCTATGGCTTGCAAAGGCTTATACTACTCCAAGGCCATGCAGCCTCTCCCAGCAGGGCAAGACTTTCCCAGAGTTAGAAAAAAAAGCCTGCCCTTTCTGAAGATATGCCTACACCTCATGTCCCCTGTTTTAAAATGATGACATCATATTTTCTACTTGGTTGCCTAATTGCATTTGAAAAGAAAAATCAAAGTATTTCTGTGTACCTATAGGACGTTTCTGTAAGGATGACAACAGCTAGCCTGGTTGCATTACAGAGACTATGGGATTATATGGCAACAACATAGATGTGACAAGGTATTCCAGGAAGGATGCTTCTTCCCTCATACATGGAGGAGATCGTAACTGGGGAGATCTGACAGTAGGTCTGGATTCTATCTATATTCTCTAGCAGGTCAAAGGTGTGGCTGGTATTTAATTTCACATGAGTATCCAGCTAAAGAATAAGACTATGTAGTGATTTAATTGATCAGTTAGGTCCTATAGACAGACCATAATACAAAGGTCATATACTGTATCATAATATAACGGCCAATATATAGGTGATCACAAATATCTCATCAGTCACATCTGTCTAAATCTTCAGGTGTGCTAAAATTGTGGGGTTTTTCAGGCTTCTAGGACAATATCTTTTCCCTGTTGTTTTTTACTATTATCTCAAACAGCATATTGGCTTCATCTCTGAAGTTTCAGTCGGCTCCTGTGGCGATATCAGCAGCACACAAGTGCTTTTAATAAACTTTCGGAAAATGTAATGAGGAGGATGATTTCTCTTCAGTTCTGCTTGGCTCAGTGCTAGAGCACAACAATGGGATGTTGTCAGAATGAAAGTTTGAAACATGCTGTCTCATTTGCTTCTTTTCATTAGTGTTTGGAGGAGGAGGGGGCTGTTGTGACAGCTGGTGAGTAGTGATTCAATTATATGCTCCATTCTCTGGACTTCAGTTCAAGATGTCCTTTGGCAAGCTGAGCAACTGATGATGATAGACTTAATAGCTAGGATTTGATAGAGTATGCAAAAGGACACGACTGATTTTGATACATTTCTCAGGCAGCATGCCTTTGAAGGTGCGTTACGAGCTATGGAACATCCATTTCACCAAAGCTTCCCATTAAGTCTAATTCTCCTCTCCCTTCCACAATGAAAGTGATCTGTTACACACGCACACACACCCCTTGGCGTGTGGACTTGTATAGATCAAAATGAGAGGAAGACCAGGCTCACAAGTGCTAACAACTCAGAAGCGGATCTGCCCTGATGTAATGTTACTTTGGTAACTGTCACGTCTCAAGCAAGAGGGAGAACCTGTGAAGTGCAAGTTCACTGAGGATGCTCATGCCAGGCCTGCGATTGCACAGAAAAGGACACAAGAGGCCGCCCGAAAGCTCCAATAACATCACTAAGCTCTGATGGCTTTGGGTATCAAGGGGAGGTGAGCTCTCCCATTTCTGTATCTGAGCATGCTGGACTGTGCAGGAAAATAATTTATTCAGCCTTTGAGTTCAAAGAAGCTTGGCTGAGAGCTCTCCCACCCATCTCAAACACAGACAAAACTGAAGTCAGTCTTCTGAAAAATGAAGGCAGCGCAACAAATCGTGAGTTAAACTGATATCCGTAACAGACGAGATCTCACCAGTATTTTGCAGTCTATGCTTATCACTAGTCTTCACTGATCCCCCTGGAACAGTTGTCTGAGTTGAAGGAAGGATGGCTGCCAAGGGAGTCTTCTCTGCAGAAGAACGCTTCTTCTCACTTCTGACACAACAGAGTCTAACTTGCATAGCTGGTAGACTCAAGCCTTATCTGTTCTGCCAGGTTTTCCTGAGGACTTTAAGATGATTGATTAAATGATTTGGAGCAGAAACATTTAGTATCTTTTTAGATACTTTTTGCAAGCACGCTAGAAATCTACTTTGTGAGGAATATGAACCTCATACAGATTCTCATGGAAATATGCTGTGAGCATTAGCAGGGCAAAATCATTCCATTAAAAACCATAAAGTAAGAGACAATGTCATTGCAGGTCATCAGAGTATGTGTGAAAAAATACAAAATTATTCCATTTTGCCCTTCCTTTCGGGATAGAAGCAACTTAGTGCTGCTATTATTATCGGCAGTGTTGTCTAAAAATAAAAGCTTCTCTTAATTCTTAGTTTTTAAAAAAAGAAGAACGTAGTAGTTATAGTACAACTATATTATAGTAACAAGTATACTAACTATACTATACTACAGTTAGTATAGCAACTATAGAAAAAAGTACACTCATACTTGTTGTGTATAACAATAACTAGCTAAAGCTGACAGATCTTTTTCTGACAACATTAATGAATGTAACCAGTCTCATAAAATCTTCTTTTAATATAGCACCTAGGATAAAAAGTATAAGGGAAATAGGCATCACAGTGGTAGAATGATGCAAAAGAATTTTGTTACCATGAGCTCCTAACTTTACAAAACATTCCTGTAGATATTTGGCATGTATTTTTCTTATCTAACCTATGTCCAAAGGTCATGTGCACATTTCAGTGAGATTTATTAGGGAGGTTTACTTATTGAGGGAAAATTACCATGCATTTTCATTAAATCACACTAATTTGTTGGAAAACTTATCACAAATAGGTAAAATTTGAAAAATGGTGAACAAATAACTAGATACAATTGAGTAAGGATGGCAATTGTGATATCTGTCATGCCTCACCACAGTATTTTGCCAACTGCAATTTAAATACACTTGATTATGATTGTGCCTTATGGCAGGAGCTGCTTAGGAGTTTTTTTAGCAGCAGATCTGCTAGAAAATGCCAGGTTTTCAAAACAAAGTATTTTTAATGCATTGGTTTTTAATACTTGCCCCAAAGAATTTCTAGAAGTAAGGATAGAAAATGATATCATAGGGAAATCTAACTCCACTGTTGTGAAAATGCTAGTTTTCTTCTTAAACAGAAGCTCAGAGTCTTTATTTTTATTAAACTTCAGTCTGTTCAGAATACTCAGTTTTATCGCTCTTACCTTCTTACATACAGATTGTATTTTTAACTGGTGTATCTCAGTGTTATGTTAATACCATCTTTCTTATATTCAGATTTATATAACTTTGATTTTTCTTTACATGACATTATTTCTCTGGAATGGTTAGAGTCTTATCAAAATGACTGTTTAATCATTGCTGTTCAGTTCATTATTTTCATATCACTGTGATGACTCCTCAGGGAAGCCGACACCTGTCAGATGTTCACTTTTCTAAAATGTGCTTGTGTAATATTGCAGACATTAATTTTTAAAGCGGGACAAGAGTGTTTAATCTCAGTATTTTCTGCTTGATAAGCACAAGACTTCATCTAAAGTTTCTACTTCATCATACCTAGTTTTGAGCTACTGTGGTATTACAGAAAGAATTCTGAAATGGTCAAGTATAAAGCAGAAATCCTCCAGTAGAATAATTATTTATAATAAACCTTTCAGTAACGCGGGGCACATACCTTCTTTAGGGAAATAGCTCTTTTAAAAAATCTGTTTCATTTACTTTAGCTTTGATTTAAATTTTGACTAGAAGACTGAAGGATTGTTTCCAATGTACAAAACTTTGGGACCAAACAAACTGTCCTCACACTACTTGGGTAATATGCTTCTGCTGTTAAATTTTGTGCTTAGGATGTGGCAAAAGGAAGTGAAGTGGCTGGTGCTCACTGACACGTAGCCATCAACAGAGCCCTTGAAGTGTGCTGTTGAGGCACCTGGGAGCAGTTCTGCTTGCAGGCATACGGCCTCGAGCAGTAAAAACAACTGCAAACACTTCCTCAGAGAAGGCTGTATCAAATGTCCTCGGAAAAAAGTTTAAATTCTAAATTCCTGATCTGCTAACAGAAAATAAGTCATAATCAAAATGCTGGTGCTGACTAATTTGGCTTCTTGCATCAGAAGCAGGGAGGGAGTAATGGGTTTGCTTCTTCACTGTTTCTATACTTATGGCCAGTAATACCATAAAAAGACCCAAATGCCATAGTATTTAATACCAAAGCCATAGTATGAAAAGGACATGACCCCAAAATACTGTACAGCATCATTTGCACTGAAGTTTATATAATAAAAAACTGATATACATCCGTTCATCTGCTGATTCACACAATTATTCTTCAATGAGCATCACAGGCTCCCGCTTGTCGCCGCAAGGATTGGCTTCTGAGGCAATCTGCTAGTGGTGAGATGGATGGGTGCCACTGCTTATCTATCCATACCTAGGTTTGGATGTTATGAGAGATGGGTTCCCCTATATTTCTAGTAGATGGGAGAAATGTAACTACACGGGAACACAAGAGGTGGGAAGATCAGGTGATGAAGTTTTCCCCTTTGACACATCACTAGATCTCCAGAAGAAATTGGAAGCATTTTCTTGTGCTTAGAGTAGAGGATGAATCTAATCTGTCAAGCCTCACATATTATGTCTCATTCTGACATATTTAGAGTCTACCTCATCCTCTCCAAATATCTTCAGCACATGCATTGACCACATTGTTTCTTGGCCTCTGGGCTCCGGGTGTTGCACATAATAAATTGACAGATACAAATACATATACTTCGTGGTGGCCAAGCCACTCTCCATAAACAGTCCTGGTTAACAGGGGAGGATCCAGACAACTGGAAGCTTGCCATTGGGACGTCCATCTACAATAAGGGCTGGAAGGAGGATCTGGGGAACTACAGGCCTGTCAGCCTGACCTCAGTGCCGGGGAAGATTATGGAGAGGTTCATCTTGAGGGCGCTCACAGGGCATGTGCAGGATAACCAAGGGATCAGGCCCAGCCAGCACGGGTTCATGAGAGGCAGGTCCTGCTTGACCAACCTGATCTCCTTCTATGACCAGGTGACCCGCTTAGTGGATGAGGGAAAGGCTGTTAATGTTGTCTACCTGGACTTTAGCAAAGCCTTCGACACTGTCTCCCACAGCATTCTCATGGAGAAGCTGGTGACACGTGGCTTAGACAGGTGCACTCTTCGCTGGGTAAAAAACTGGCTGGACGGCCGAGCCCAGAGAGTTGTGGTGAATGGAGTTAAATCCAGCTGGCGGCTGGCCACAAGTGGTGTCCCCCAGGGCTCAGTTTTGGGGCCAGTCTTGTGTAATATATTTATCAATGATCTGGATGAGGGGATTGAGTGCTGCCTCAGCAAGTTTGCAGACGACACCAAGTTGGGCAGGAGCATTGGTCTGCTCGAGGGTAGGACGGCTCTGCAGAGGGATCTGGACAGGCTGGATCGATGGGCCGAAGCCAACTGGATGAGGTTCAACAAGGCCAAGTGCCAGGTCCTGCACTTGGGTCACAACAACCCCATGCACCACTCCAGGCTTGGGGACGAGTGGCTGGAAAGCTGCCTGGTGGAAAAGGACCTGGGGGTGCTGCTGACAGCCGGCTGAATATGAGCCAGCAGTGTGCCCAGGTGGCCAAGGCGGCCAACGGCATCCTGGCCTGTATCAGAAATAGTGTGGCCAGCAGGAGTAGGGAGGTGATTGTCCACCTGTACTCGGCGCTGGTGAGGCCACACCTCAAATACTCTGTTCAGTTTTGGGCCCCTCACTACAAGAAAGACATTGAGGTGCTGCAGCGTGTCCAGAGAAGGGCAAGGAAGCTGGTGAGGGGTCTGGAGCACAAGTCTTATGGGGAGGGGCTGAGGGAACTGGGGTTGTTCAGTCTGGAGAAGAGGAGGCTGAAGGGAGACCTTCTCGCTCTCTACAATTACCTGAAAGGAGGTTTCAGAGAGGTGGGTGTTGGTCTCTTCTCCCAAGTGACGAGTGACAGGACAAGAGGAAATGGCCTCAAGTTGCACCAGGGGATGTTTAGGCTGGATATTAGGAAAAATTTCTTTGGTAAGAGAGTGGTGAAACACTGGAACAGGCTGCCCAGGGTGGTGGTGGAGTCACCATCACTGGAGGTGTTCAAGGAACGTGTGGACATGGCATTGTGGGACATGGTTTAATGGGCATGGTGGTGTTGGGTTGATGGTTGGACTTGATGATCTTACAGGTCTCTTCCAACCTTAACGATTCTGTGATTCTGTATTTGCTAGCTCTTTCACAAGTACTGAAGTTGCACAAAGCTGGCCTAAATTTTTTCCCCTAAAATCTGTTTTACTTTTTTTACGAATGAGATTGTTTTATGATTGCAAGCATCCAAGGAAATGGGGATTTAAGGCAGAACCTTAACACCACGTCAGTCAAAATATAATCAGAGCCCTCATTTGTCAAAGGTTCCAGTAGGACAAGGCTAGCACCCCATCGGGAAGGGTTTGGTTGTTTTTTTTTTTACACTATTTTTGACGTTACGGAAAACCAGTTCTATATTTACTGTTAAGCCTCCTAACCCCTAGTACAACCATGGCCCTCCGTGTTCTATATGACAACTGACGATATATAAGATACCCAAAACTTTATAGTAATATCATTCTTTCATAGTCACACTTGACTGATGGTAACAGGAGAAACCAAATGACACTGTAGAATAGTTTTTAAATAAAATTAATCAAAATTCTGGGTTTCATTAAAGAATATCTTTTTTTTTTTGGGGGGGGGGGGGGGGGGAAGGGGTGTTGACAACCCATGAGATTTTATAAAGAATTATATTCCTTGTCCTGAATCTTACAAGAAGCCTTCAAGGACACATGGAAAGATAATCCTTCTGTAATGTATGTTTTACTATACAAACTCGTTCACAAGTCCAATCAAGTATATCCTCACAAACTGTCACACCAGGAACTAAATCACATAGCTAGATGATTCATTTAATCTTTCAGAAATTAAGCTTTAATTATTAATTTATTTATTAATGAATTGCAACTAAGAATTTCATGGTGATCTCAGCAGCTCTCCCCACATTCTGTACCCAGCCTAATGCTTGGAAACTGCATTCCCAAAGCCACCATCCTTTCACCCACCATACAGATAGAAACATACACACACATGCTCAATAGAATATGGTTTATAAAGATCTTTCACTTAAATAAGAAGGAATCAAAGATTCAGATAACCATCCAACACAATAAATTATTCCTATTAGAGTCATTGCTTCAGTCAAACCTGACAATGAAGCATTTAATCTGTTGCAGCGACAGGAAAATATTCTACACCTGTTTTTGTTTAAGTCTTTTTCTTCAAACACAATACTCAAGTACAGAGGCATACTCCTTTCCCAAAAAACACTCCATCATGTCTCCTGAAGAAGAAAAATAACCTTTGCTGTGAGATGTTTTCTTCACAAGCCTGTGCTCTCAAAATATTTTGTTGCTGTGCATTTCTTCCAAAATCTTCTGAAACAGGTATGTAAAATATCTACAGTGCTTGAACCAGATTGTGAGACCTAACTGAGATTAAAAATAGGTGTAGATGGAAGAATATCAAGCAAAATGCAGAAAATATTAACATCTGTAAGTTCAGTCTTTTCCACAGGGCAAAGGCCTCTAGAAATTATATGTAGATCGATTTATTGTGGAAAGCTCTCTTGTTTACTTTAGCTTGCTGTAGAATTTAAATAAGGCAAACTTTTTTGCTGGAGAAAAGCAGAAACATTTATTATATTCAATAATCAACACTTTCCAACATTTTCCAAGAAGGGATGCATGGCATCTTACTTCATTTAACTCTGTGCTTCAAAGGCAAAGAAAAGAAGTGCTAGACAAACTCACTAATTATAGAATTCAAGACTATCTTTAAAAGGAAGTGTATTGAAAGCTTTTCTGCAACAGTAAATTGTTTCCCAAAGGAACACGGACAGCAATAAGAAATGCAATCCCTTAGAATTAGTAGCTTAGATATGCATGAAGTAGTATCTACCAGAGGGGAAAAAGGTATGTATTTGGCTAAGATTTTGTAATAATTCATGCTTAATTAGATGTGAAAAAGAAGAGTGAAAAAAGCACATTCAGCTAAACATTTTTGTTTTTCAGAGAAGGGTGACCACCAGTCATAGGATGCGAATAGAATTCCTAGTTGGTGTTCCTTCTTTCACCTTCTCTCTGTGTCTATTACTTAGCCATATTCGATGTCCGAATCGAGGACACCGTCTTAAGAGGATTCTTAAGACAGTAGATGAAATATTGTCATTTCTGGAGGTATCTCCCTAAACAGTGTTTGGGCCACCAACTTTAGATAATTTACCACTGTGTCCCCAATGGGTACAAAGCCAGTCTTAGCACATTACTCTGAGAGACTTGAATGAAAAGGGAGCGTAGCATTGCCTGGAAGGTTACATCTGATACTGGCTGCTGTCTTAGAAAGCAGGTGCATCCCAGCCTCTCCGTTTTCAAAATGGCATGGTTAGTAAGGACTCACTTTTACATATTGAGTGCATGTGTAGTAGAAATATCTGTATTTACTGAAATGAAAGCGCTTTATACGGAGAGATCAACTGTATTTGTGTACACTGAAAATTTTCCTGTATCTGTAGCAGCTGTTTAGGACTGCATACTGCGGAATGGGGCAAAATATCCTGCCTTGACTATGACACAATTTGGAAAGCTGGGTTGATAAAGGATACTGTCCCTTCCAAGAGCAACAGTTTTAACCACCCACTCTCCCATTTCTTTGATGGGAGCAAGCCCTAAAATTAGGGCTTTCCCCTACTTCTCCATTCCTAATCCATCCCTTTTCCCAATCATTTCCCTTCCTGAGGCAGGAGACATGTCTGTAGCCTTTCATCTTTGGAATGGCAACATTCAGTTTTGCCTGTACTGTTGAGAAGACGCGAGCGAAATCCAAAAACCAGTGAAACCTCAACAGATCTCATTTGGGTGCACTTGTAAAGCACTAAAAGAATAAGACAGAAACAGCCCCTTCAACAACTGTCCTTAGGAATTGGAGGACCAAGAGCAGGACTCCTCTAATTACATGCTCAGAAGAGTGTTCACCCAAGATCCCTTGTCAAATCAGTCCTGCAGAGTGCTCTTCCTGCATAATGCTCTGACAGGAAGACTCACATTTAACCCTCCCTGTCTAGAAGTGCAAGCAGCTCCTGGCTGAAACAGCAACTATGCATTTTGTTACACACAGTTTTCACAATTTCAGATACTTCCAGGTGAGAAAGATTGCAGGTGGGAAACAGGGAGACAGGGTTTTAAGTGAGAAAGCACGAGGAAAAGAGTCTTTTTAGATACGATGCAGCTTTACAGACAGGCTCTGGTTTTATAGAGAGGGCCAAATAATTTCCCAGTCTCTAGTACATGCCTGTAACTTCAATCCAAATTTGCAGCCAAATACTAGAAATGCTTTCTCTAGTTCATCAAACATATGAAATTCTAGACTATCTCAGAATACAGGAAATGTAACAGTTATTTCAACATTTTCCAGGGAAAAGATATTAGAGTTCTCTCATTTTATTTCTTTGTTTTTACACCATTGCATCAGGCAAAGTCTCACCCGGAGCATTCAGTACTCTTCTATTCAGTGAATTATCCTAGATTAGGTTGGACATTCATTCTGTCACGACTGAGGTGAATTATGATATTTACAGGGAGACAGTCAAAACAAAAAAACCCCCATAGTTTCTAAAAAAACTTAGTTTCTAGCAATGGCACTGCTAGAAAGTGCCATCGACTTTTAAAGAGGTTTAAACTCTTAAATGCCTTACCACTTTTGAAAACAGGACCTGGACTTCTAATTGACTCAAATACATTAGGAAATTGTACACAGAGTTAAGCTAAATATCCAATTTTTTTTGGTAATTGACATGCTTCTCAGAACCATTTTAAGACATACACCTCTTGGGTTTTGACTGAATATTTTATGTACAGCACTGTTGTGAGCCCATTAATCATCATTTTTGCTCTATTGCTTCCACCTGGAAAGAATGAGCCTGTAATTGAAAAGGCAAATTTAGCATTTATATTGGTAATAACACAGTTTTCATTGCCATTCTCCCCAAAAAGAATTTGAACATTATGGTGAACCATATCTCATTGATAAGTGAATGGAAGGGAAGTAAAGCTTTCTCATTACCAGGCCCTCATGAGCTAAGTCATTTGTTTGTTGAGCAGAGCCTTCTATTGTATTGTAACAATTACTTTTACTCCCAGATATGATAAGTCTTTGAAGCGGTATCTGGGAGACGCACGTGATCTACATTAGCAGAGGAGTAACACAGTGTTGGCTGATAAACTAATCTCATTTGCTATGAACCTGATATTTCATTGCTGTAGGTTGTTTTTTTTTCTTCTAATCGTGAAAGCCATGGACTCTGATTCAAAAAATTTAACTCAGCAGAATAAACTACTTAAATCCATGACAAAGTTTGAGATTATAAATTTCTTCTAGAAACTTCTGTTGAAAACATAATGCTGTGCTTTAGCATTTTTTAAGCTAACTAGAGATTAGAACAGAGTTTGAATAGAGGCTTGTTATGCCAGTAGGTATGTATGTTGTTCTAGGATACCTGTTCAGGCTAAAAACTTTGAGTAAGCTCCTGAATCACACTGTGATTAGGACAAGGAGGGTATGGATAAGTGCTACAGAAAGACAGTGAAATAGTCTTCATTTATCATAAATTACAGATAGCATTTAAAGATTAGACATATGAAATACAAGATAGATGGATCATTCTGAGAAATTACTAATATCATAGTCAACAAAATTACAGACTGCCACAAAGTGGTTTTACCACTTTTCAGTACTCTATATGCAGAGTAAACGTGTACGTACACCTAAACTAGCAAAACAACCCAATCTGTACCTTTAGGTACAAGCTTATGGAAGTATTTTCTGAAGCAGCATGGACTTCAAAACATCTTGGTGGCTAGGATTATGCTTGAGTGATTTTTTTTTTTTTTTTTTGACCAATCTGTACTTGTCATTGGTAAAAACCCTTATTGCTATGTAAAGTAACAGTCCCTTGTGCTGGTTTTGGCTGAGGTAGAGTTAATTTTCTTCATAGTAGCTAGTATGGGACTATGTTTTGTATTTGTGCTGGAAGCAATGTTGATAAAACACGGATATTTTAGTTATTGCTGAGCAATGCTTATAGAGTCAAGGCCTATTCGGCTTCTTACACCACCCAGCAGCAAGTAGGCTGGGGGTGCACAAGAACTTGGGAAGGGTTGTGTAAGGTGTGTAAGGAAGGGTTAAAAGATGGAATTTTGGTCTGTGGATGGACACTGGGTGAGAAGTAGATAGCTGAGAAAACAGCAGTCAGCACAAGAAGACAGATGGTTTATTGTCTAGTGCTTGAAATGCTGACCATAGAGATAAAGAGGCTGAGCAATACAGGGGGAGGACGTGCAGTGCTGGAGAAATATAAAGCACAGTTCATAATTTTGCTTGCCTTATAACATCCTGCTGTCGACTTGAGCATGGTTGATACGTGACTGCTGGATTATGGTAATATGCCGCGTGTGCAAAGCCTATGAACCAACAGACTGCATGGCTACGGCACATGCAGTGCGCCTGACCAGCGGGCACATGCGCCATAGGCTCCCTATGTTGAGAGTCGGCAACCAAGGCGTGTTTCGGCACCCGCTGGTCACGTGTGTCAAAACCCGTTCCTCTGCAAATGCATAAATACCAGGATTTCCTGAAGAGCAGTCAGCCAGTGTACGGCAAGGTCACCGTTGCCTCCGTGGGGACATCCACGTAAAGCTGGCACCTACCGACTGCTGGGCTGAGCATGCGACGCAAGATGACACAAGAATGTACGGACGGTCCATCTTCCTCATGGTCCTCGGGTCGGTAAGACAATTGCTTTGCAAGATACCCTTAGTGTAATGTATGTCTGTAGTTAATAAAATGCTCAGTTTTTTTTATTTTTCCTTGTAGTCTGTGTATATGTGTTTACCTTTCTCAGGAATCCTCGAAACCACTCTAAAACAGGAAGGGACACAGCTGGGACAGCTGACGGATACTCCAAACCGTATGACATCATGCTCAGCATATAAAGCTGGGGAAAGAAGGAGGAAGAGGAAGACTTTCAGATTGATAGCGTTTGTCTTCCCAAGTAACTGTTATGCGTGATGAAACACCTGCCTGCCGACTGGAAGTAGTGAATGAATTCCTTATTTTGCTTTGCTTGCGTGCGCAGCTTTTGCTTTACCTATTAAACTGTCTTTGTCTCAACCCATGAGTTTTCTCACTGTTACCCTTCCCATTCTCTCCCCCATCCCACTGTAAGGGGAGTGAGCGAGCAGCTCTGTGGTGCTTAGTTGCTGGCCGGAGTTAAACCATGACACCCTATATACAGTTGTAGCAGGATACCCAGGTATCTTATGAATTCAGAGTCAAGAATAATACACATTGCAGGGGAATAAAAAAAAAAATTCAAATGTAACTTTAAAGCTTGTATGCGTTCATATTCAAACAAAAAACCCATGCAGATTCCAGTACGAATCTCTGTTTTGCTGAGCCATCCTCTAGTTTTATTCATTGTGCAGGTAAAAGTGGGCCCCCTGACTTCAGACATTGATCAATATGCCAATATACTTGATGAAAAAGTCTTGTGCCCTGAATATTAAATAAAATGATCCTGACAAAGAAGGGAACAGAAGATTATACTGCTGTACAACTCCATGGTTCTAAATAACCTAAAGGCTTTTTTTTTTTCTTTTCCCTGGAGAAAATGAATAAAAAAGAAAAATCTGTTATGCACACAATGCTCGTCTTTGATACGTTTATCTGCTCACAGGAGCAAGAAGTGGACACAGTCTCTCACTAGTCACAGTTATCTGGCCTGCAGAACAGCACTGTATTTCAACATGTGGAGGTACAAGCCACTCTGGTAAGTAACCAGAGAGTTCTGGCCTCTTCTATATCCACTGAGTTGCTTCAGACAACCAACCTTTCATATCTATCTTTTATATCTACTCACGGCCACTAAATGACCTCTCTGCATGCATCTGGCAGGTACCCCATTCATCTGCATGAGATTTTTTTGGTGCTGTCTAGTTCCTGCCTCACTTTCCTGGGCACTGAAGATACGAAGGGCAAATACTGAAATGCTGTTCATATACCAGTATTCGACCTGTGCCATTTGTTGGGCATCACTACAACTCATCTCCTCCATCAGCTGCCAGTCAGAGTTTTACACGCATGGGTAATGCAGCTGCACACTGGACAGCAGAGATGAGTTTAAGAGCTTCCCACAAATCTGCTTCCTTTCTGAATGCTTTGTGCTGACGTGTCCTGAAAACAGACACATATCCCAAGGAGAAGCCAATAAATTCTGTATGTCGCACCTTCTCTTATTTTTGCCTCAGAGGGCACTGCATGAAGCCATGCTGCAGCTGACCTTGCTGATTTTATGACCCTGCTGGGGAGGGCTCACCAGTCTGCTCACAGTCACCTTTATGCATTTCACAGTGCTGAGGCTCAGCAACAACCCTGCCAATGAGGGTATCTACAGCCTGATCCCTCTTTCTTTGGGACTGTCAGGACCGGCAGCTCTTTTCAGCCTTCTCACTTTCTTCTATTCCAGGCAAGCCAACCATTTTTACTCTCCCATTTCACTTACAATCCTCTAAAAATCCCTGTCTATTTCACACACTTTCTTCTCTGATCACTACCAGAAGAGGAAAGAACATTCCCCATCCCACACGGCAAAGGGTCTGAGCATCACACAGCACTTGTAACTGTGTACAATGTGACTGTGACAAGTAGGAAAGAAGAGATTAATAGTTTCATGAAAGAAAATACACGTTCATCCTGATGCTATCTTGTGTCACCCTAGGCTGCATGCTCCAGTCTTCACCTGCCCTAACCTAAGTTAGGTACCAACATAGTATAACAAACGAGAACAGGCAGCCCGACAGCTGCAGCAGCTCAAAATGTGGTCTGAATCTGCTTTGAAACTTGAAAGTACCAACTCTGGTTGCCAGACACCTCTAATAAAAGTTTCAGATGCTGATAGTTGTTCTCTTTGCCCACTACTGAGTCCGGCTTTCCAAATGACATTACTGACATTCACGCTCCTGACTAGGAACAGTGAATGACTAATAGTTATCTGGTGAACACCACTACATTAGGCACAGTCATCATACTCCATGTGCCATTCCCATCAAACTGTATACAAGATGCTGACACAAGCCTTTACAGTTGGGCTTATTCGGAAAGAACCCTTCTGGTTTTGAAGAAATTCCTCTGTGGATTTCTCTCCAGTTTTCCTGGGCTAAACCAGGATTTCTTAATCACACTTACGAATAGCTGTGAATTATCAGGAGACACCAAGTGTGACAGCCCCTCTGCAAGTATTCACAGATCTTCAGTATGCAGGTAAATGGATTAAAGATTAACTTGTCCTTCCCTAAGACCCTGTGAAAATTCTCTGCAAACACACAGAAAGACATATTAGCAATCGGTTTTCAGATGATGATTGTGATTAAATTTCCTTCCACTTGCTCAAGCTCAGAATCATCACCTTCAAGGAAAACTCAGACAACAGCACCTTACCAACCAACAATCGTCTTTTAAGCACAGATGCAGAATCCTACTGGAGAAGTTTGCATTATGAGAACAGTTACAATATTCAATTGTTCACAAGCAGGTAAAAGCCATCACATCTACAGATGTGGACAAAGGTATTAATGTCCATGTGATTTCCAAAATATTCCCCAATAGTTTGAAAGGCACACCAGACTGACAAGGTGACTGCAAAAGAATATATTTTTTTCCCTGCCCAAGCATACAGTCTTTGGAAAAACTGTCCAATTCCTGTTTCACATCTGCCTTTAATAACCTTAGTAAACTGTTTAAAAGTAAACCTGTGAACTAAGTTTATTTTGTATGTTAAGAATGAGATTTAAATATGATTTAATGAAACAAAGCTCCTCTGTCCATATAAGGTTTGCAATGTAATTCTGCCTTCTTACACAGATCACAAAATGATGAACCTGCAAACCAAAATAACACCATGAAGAGCAGTATTTATCAATGAATCAAACTGAGGTGGTAGGTAGGTATGCTGAAAACCACTTACAAATCAAGCCAAAGAAGCGTTGTGAAGAAATCTTAGGGTTCCCTCCCAAACACAGCACTAACAGGAGAGTGACTGTACACATCTTCGTAAGACACTGCATGTTGCAAGTGTCCTGCCCAGTGTAGGATCACATTTTTGTGCTCTTGCATTTTATTTACTCGCTCTCTGATGGAGATACTTCATAGAGAATGGTCACTTGATGCCTATAAAACAGTACAAACACTATGCTACCTTCATTTCAAGGAATGCATTTCACTGCAGCTATAAGGCAAGAAACTGTTTTTCATCCTTGGAGAGATCCAAAAATATCTATTTTCAGAAATATTTGCTAACCAAAAAAAAAAAAAAAACAAACCAGGATCCTGAGCTGTCCTTCTAGCCACAGAAGTTCCTTTCCTATGTAAGGTGCTGAGTTGCAAAAGCTACTAAGAGGAATAAGTGTCCTTCTAGACTACTAGGTCAGTTTTGACACTTAAAAAGATAATCCAGACAAATCCTCAGGGGGACTGGGGAAGAAGTCAACAAGCTGATCCTCCTATGGAAGAGAAATAACAGCAACTCTTTCCAATTGTGAAAAATCTCCTTCTTGGTAGATCCTCAAAGGGGATAATCCTCAGATAATCCAAGATGTTAGTATTTAAAGCACACCAAGAGAAAAGAGCTACACTGAAACAGTTCTCTGATAGAGTGCATCAATCCAGAAAACCTAAGCCTGAAAACATAACATAATTACAAGAGGAATATTGCTAAATGTTGGTACTAAAGGCTACCTGTAAATAATTGTTGTAATTTGTATTCAGGGGGAATTCAACATTCCCAGTAGCCATAAAACAGAGCTCTAATATTCTTACAGCAATTAAAACCATGTAAACAGCCCACATAAAATGCTGGAAAATAAACAAAGTTTTTCTTCCAGCAATCTGCAGCCTGAACTTGAATACACTTACGTCAATTCCTTTAAATAAGTACTGAAGCAGTGTCAGTGTTATTGGTTCTTTCTGAGGGACTCCATTAGAAACCACATTAGTGAATGAAGGAATAGAAGTACTGGTCTGCATCATCCAACTCAATGTGAACTGATACCATACCACTGACAAGATGATGCCTTGACTTTTGTCCCCTTAAAGTCTGCAAATCATCTAGGTTATACTTAGCTTTTGCTTACTGACTCTATTTGCTTTACTTTCTTCAATAATCCTGTTCCTCAGTAGGACAAGCAGGGAATAGTTATTGCATGTTCATGGTGTTTCAAGCAGTCCTTTAAAGTCCTCTAAAAAAATCAGCAAGCATTTCATTCCACTGAATTAGTATATATGATACAAAATACTGATTCAGGAAACTAATTTTCACAAATCGTTTTCTCTTTGCTCTTTTAGTATTTATCAATACTTAATAATGAAAACATGGAGTTTCAAATTTATTTCTATTTCAGATTCATGCTATAGTTTTAGTCTTTATTGTAGAAGACCTTCAGAATTATTTTAAAGTAAATATTCCAGCACATAGTCTTCATTTATATGTCAATATTCCCTAAGGCTGGGGATAAAAAAAGATGGTTTTGTCTCTTGCAGGTTTCTCATACAGTACCCTGCAGAGAAGTTACCAGAATCTTTTCTACTTGCTTTACGCTACAGCTCTTCAGTACGTCTGGCAGCAGTTAGCTACTGGCTTTTCTTTCACTCCAATTTCCTTGAATCCAACTGAAATAGCAAAACTACTAGAAATGTAAACCATGCAATTCAGTTGCATTGCCTAATAACAACATTCCTAATTATTTCCTGTTGTCATTTCTAGTACCTTTTTAGATGGCCAACTTTTGGGACAAATTTTATGATTAAAAAGCCTAACTGAAACCTTCTTCAAAAGAACAATTTTCCTTTGTATTAGATGACTAGTAACACATTTTGCACCTGATGTAGTTTTGTGTAAATTTTACATCGTAAGTTTAGCAACTTAGTCAAAAAGGAGCATTCAGACATTTTCAAGGAGTAACTCACACTCATTGGAAAAAAAAAATTAAAAAAAAAATCACTGTTTACTTGTCAGCATTGGGAACAGTAATATGAACTCTCTCTCTCTCACACACAGACACACCTGTGCTTGTACTACTAAATATTTTTTTCCTTATTACTTGATAAGCTGACGGCAGTTGGCTGTTGTTCCAAGCTTTTATTTCCTTGACAGCTTGACTTTCTTGTCTGATTTCGTTAAAAGTGAAGAATTGGTTTCCAGCTGAACTAAGGACTAGGTTGGGAAATCCCCAATCATACGGATTCTACCTAACTCTTCAGGTAGTTCCTTTTGACAGAAGCTGAATTTTCATTCACGTAGGTGCAATAGCTTCAACCAGCCAAGTACCTGGGACATTCATTTCAGCAGGATTTGGCACTGAAGAACACAACTGCATTCACTGTTCAGAGGTAAAGGACTACTCTGCCCATAAATTACAACACGTTCACAGGCACAAGCATGAGCCCCTCCTGCAGTCTTCCATCCCTTCCTGTTCCATGCCAGAAAGGAAAATGCAGTAATGTCATTCCCTCACAGAGGCACACAGAATGTGCAGTTGGCTCATAAAAGCACAAGTTTAAGGTAATTTCTGAGCATATTCAGGTATTCCAGTCACGTTATCTCATCAGGTCATTTCTCAAGAGGCTAAAGACCATTTGCAGAAGAGCTCTAGCCAGGATGGCACAGAAGCTGAGGATAAAAGCTCAGAGGCCTGGCAGAGAGGGCAGGACAATGGGGTCAGAACTGCTGGGCACATGAAAGATGACCTGAGACTTGACAGCAAGCCATCCTTTCCTATTCAAACTTGAATTTCCCTTCTGGGGCAGCCAGCTGACACACACCAAAGTGGAACCCATCTCCTTCTCATAATTTAGACAGTGTGGATGAACTTACCAAACAGGGAAAGCATGACTGTCCACATGAACCAGTTGCCACTGTGCAGTATAGTCTCCTACAATTGCAGCCTTAGAAATGTTTGGGAAGCAAAAGAGAAGTAAAAACTAGGATATGAAGCAGACTGCTTCCCTTCCCTGTTCTTCTTTTGATCAAAAAGCTGAAATTTTAAATATGTTTTGGGAAATGAGTGTTTAAATTATAAATGGCTCCCAGTTTCAGTTCAACATCTGTTGCTTCCTTTGAGAGGTTTGGGGAGTCGTCAAGGGTTTTATGTCTTTAATTGAGCAGTTTAACTTTTTTTTTAAATTGCTATTGCATTATGATATTGGTATAATTTAACACATTAGGATGGTATAATGACCAGACTCTGCATTGCTGCTTCATAGAAGAATAGGACACAGCTGCCTGTGCTTTGTGCAAGCAAAGCATTGAAAATAACAGCCTTGTGATGAAAGCACATTGAGCTGTTCATCACTTTCTAATATTCCGTGCACAGAAATATTCTTGAGATATCTGAAATTAGACATAAGAGGCAAGAGAAGGCATCATTTTTGCCGTGTGACAACTACGGCCATCTAACCATATATATGTAGAAATTGCTCTACTCGAATCCACAGTAGAAAGAATACCTAGTCTTTCCCTGTTTGACATATCTGTCAAACCCATAATTTTCATTCCAGAAGAGTAAGTCCTAAATAGTACAGAAGATGATTATTCAGATGTGCCAGTGTTTAAATGATATAAGTTATTTGGATGACTCCAGATATTGGGGGAAGTACAAAGGTATAACATGAGATATGTATCTCATAAGAGACAACTAAAAAAAACAATTAAAAAACATCAAAGGGTCTGAACCAATTCAGAGACAAGAAAGTACACTTTCTATGGCTCTACTGTGAAGTATTTCAAACATGAAGTCTTTTCCAGATAATTTAACCTTCTTTAAGAACGTTAAGGCATCATTCATCTTACACTGATCAGTCTCTTGTGTGCATTAAAAAAAGAATGGTTTGGACAGAGAGGAAAAATAAAGCTTTGTGTAAAGGGCAAGCATTCATTAACATACATCTGTTTATTGGAATAATCTGGAGACTTAAGATACAGAAAGATATTAGAAATGCACTACTGGATCAGGCCAGTGGTCCATCCTACCCAGTACTTGGTCTCCAGTAGTGGCAACAGCAGATGCTATTCACTGAAAGCATGCAAGCCTGCCCACTCTCTGTTGTCTATCCCCTCCACACTTTCCTAGCACCCACAGTCTGGGTTTGGTTTTTGTTTGTTTGGTTGGTTTTTTTTATGTGAGGCTTGTTAAAGGCTACCCTCCCTGCTTAATCCCATCAGTTTAGGAACCTACTGCATGTGAATATCTATCCCAATATATATTTTTTTCAGCCTGCTGATACAACCTGCCTCCTTATCCTCCCGTCACATGAAGTTCCTGAAACTCACTGCCAGATGAGGACAGTACTTATCCATCCTGAACTGACCTCCTGGTTTCCTCAAGTGGCCCCTGGTTGTAGTACTGTGGGATTTGGTCAACAGTAGTTCAGCATTCATCACTGGCATCATGGTTTTTGAGCCTCAGCCACATGTCCCCCTTCTCAGGCCTCTCCACTCTAAACTGAGCACTCTTGTCCTTTCCTCATCTGTTCCAAGCTCTTAACCAATTTAGCTGCTCTTCTCTACCTGCTTTATCTCTGCTACATCCTTCTTTCAGTCACAGGCAACACAAAGTCATGCTAGCAGACCCAGGACTTAGGTGAGGGCCAGCAGACAGGTAGCATGTTTGCAGAATAACAGCAAGCTGGGAGGAGGGCACACTGCGTCCCTTTGCAGCATGGTACAACACATCCCTTCCAAACACCAGACTGCCAAGAGTGAAGGAAGGGGAACTTCTGTTTGAGGAAATACGCATATTTTCCTTTTTATTACATAAAATAAACTTAAGGGGCTGTACAGGCTCCCCATGCTTTCCCGATGAGTCATACATGCTAGACTTTAACATGTCAGGTGTCTGCGTGCATTGTGTATTGCGATTTCATGTCTCAGAAGCTTTCCTGCTGTTTTGATCCTGAAAGCATGATGAGCTGAAGTGGAAAAATAATGTCTCAAATTAAAACCTTGCATATCCAAACTTGTCTTGCCTGTGGGGTGAACTCCAACTCAACTCTGCTACTTGCCATCACACTCTCATTTGATACGTTTCCCACAGTAAGTCAGACAATTAACCTCCTAAGTATTTTCTCATAACATAGCCTCAGCTTGCTATCATCCCTGACTTCTGATGTCAGTAAGACAAAATCCTTAGGGACACAAAAGTCGAGCCCCACAGTATGGTATCTTTTCTGATACTGCATTTTCAAGTCTTAGCTCGCCCTTCTTTATGGGAAGTTCTAAAGGATATAATAAAGTAATATCAACTTTGCCAAAAAATTACAAATTAAATTGAATAGCACACAATCATTTGCAAATTATTCAAATGCATTTGTAATACACGGTTTGAAATTCATGCTGCATTACTCAGTCACCCAGCTTATTCATACAGGAGTAATGAAACTATCGTCTGACTTGCATATTAACTAGTCCAACACAGATCAAAGTATACACTTGACTTCCACCTAACATTTTTAGACTTAGCTATAAGTTTCAAGATTCTGACCAATTTAAGAGGAAGGTAATTTGCAAAACTAGCCACCAGAGCCCTATTTGTAAACTTTTATAGTGTGCATGTAATTAAAAATTTGCTTCCAGCTTTGAGCATTCGTGCTTCAAAAATGTATTTTCCACACTTTCTGTTGCAAAAAAATATTAAGCATTTTTGGAAAAAGGTTGTTACAGTCAAATTAAGACCAGCCTTCAATTCAAAATCCACTGGGCATATTGCAGTAATTCTGAAGTGTAACTGAAATTTGGTTTTCTTGTAGAACTTCAGTTTCGTACTTAATTTGGAGTAGGGTGTTTTCCATGCTGACTACCACACAAAGAAAAATAAATACATTTGAACTAAGGTGAAGGAATGATCAATCTTTATGTTCTTTATCACCTTTGGAAGTTTGGTCAGACTCTCCACTGGTTTTCTGAACAACAGCTATCTGTTGTTCAGACAGGCAGCTTACCTTTATTGTACTGTTGGCTGTAGCTGTCACCCAGAGACAAGTCATGCATGCAGGCCATTTCTTGGAGGTGTCTAATGACAGTGTTTCATTCAAAGTAGAGTGCATGAGAAAAGTTGTAAATATATACAAATAATCAAAAGGCATTCAGGCTTTGCACATTTTTGACTGTTGGAACATTTCAGAAGTTCCTTAAAATGACAATATAAATGCAAAACAACTATTGAGTCACCTTCTTAAAAGGCTTGTAGATTTGTATTTTGCTACAGCACTAAGCAGCCTGCACTACTGTATTCCAAATGTTTGTTTTCCTCTACTTCCATCTAATAAACTTGCTATCAAGGTTTCCATCCACAACACAAGACGGATTTGGGAAAAAAAAAAGGCAACAAAACATATCATGAGATCTCAGTGTAGCGGTTCCCAATTTATGGTTTACAGGGCACCATTTTGCTTGCAAGATCTTCTGATAATAGCCTCAACTATAGGAAATTAAATGGCAGAAAACAAAGCCAACAGCATTGCTCAGAGTGTTAATAGATCAGCATTGCTGCTTGTGAAACAAAGGAGCATGAGAACACTTGCAGGGAGCATAAACTCATACACTCACCAGGTATCTCATATGTGTGATGGTGTATAGAAGAACAACATACAGATATACTTCTTTTGTAAACATTTTGCTGTTGTAATTCAGAATGTTTTGCTGCCAAAATACTTTGCAGTGAGAAAGGAAACCACTGTTAATAACAGTGGAGGAGGATTTACTCGTGAAATATGAACCAGGATATTGCATGAAATGATTTTTCACAAAATCAATGTCAAAGACAGTATTATTTACATCAAAGACATTTTCAAAGGTCCCGTTTTCTTTTTGAATTCTTTCTTTTGTTTTGCATTTCATCTTTAATAGACAGAAAGGCATGCTTCATCCTTGTGAGAGTGGGGGGACAGGGACAGACACAAATGACACAACAATTTGGAGCAGGAAGAAGAAAGTCCTGAGATTTAGTAACAACCCAAAGCAATCACCTCCAGAGAATACATTGAGAATATCTGAAATTTCAACCCATGGTCACAGTTGTGCTTCTATGTCGAAACTGGTCTCAAAGTTAGGTTTTGTTCTAAAATATGGCTATGAATAAATGGCATACTTGCCATAGCAGAAATGATACCTGTATGTATGGGTCAAGCTCTATCTGCTACTGGAGACTCTCCATGGTACATAAGTAACAGATAACACTGGTAAGAGTCTTGTTTTGGTTTTACACCGTATTTAACAAGGATAACGCAGAATGTCACCATCCCTTTGCAACTAGGTATACTACTGCATTTGTGTATGTTTTATTCAACTAGCTAGTTATGACATTAGCATGGACTTACAACAAATAAGGAGAAGGGTTTGCCCTAAACAGGTTACAAAATGCAGGACACCAGAGAAAACCAACTCTAAATGAAGAATTTCTCTTTGCTACTACAAATACTGAAGTACATCTCCTATTCAATAAAGACAAATGCCACTTTTATTCAGTCTGCTTAGCCAACAAGACCAAACAAATACATTCTGTAGTGATAGCTTACAACTTTTTTGTAAAAAACTAGAAGATTGTATACTCCTGTTCAGACAAAACCTGAACAGGCCAGTTTCCAACAGACTTTTCAGACTTCTCCTATTTCTGCCCAGAATCATTTAAATCACCATTTCAAATCAGACAGGTTTTCTTTATGTATCATTAAAAAAAAAAAATCACAAGTTATGCCTCGTTAAAAAAGGGTGCTCAGTCAGTGAGGAAGATTATTTAACTGCTTTGCACAGACTGCTGTGTTTTGTGGCAAAAGGAATATAAGAGATTGCACCTCCAAGTTTTACTGATCATACAAAGCTCAAGGAGCCTTGCGAGAGAAGGACAGGGCTCAAAACCCAACTTTTGAGAAACAGGTCAGGCACCTGCAGCATAAGCAGAGACCAAGTAGCTTCTGAGCAGCAATGAAACACAGAGCTATACTTTAGAGGTGATGGAAAAGAGATTTTCCTGGAGACCCAAGGTGTGTTTATTCTTTTTTAAAAAACTGCCAGACAAATCACAAGTCTGAGAGAAAGGATCCATCCTGCAAACCTCCTAACATAGAAGCAGGAGGTATGAAGTCAGCTTATTTAAAACCCCTTTTTATTTTACTGTCTCACCCTGCAGAACTGAAGTTCTGCATTTTCAGTTTTATCTTAGTTTGCATTTAAATAAAACCTAGCTTTAGATGCTGAAAGCCTCCCTGTGGTTTTTGACGAGGCAAACTAGTCTCCAGTCTTTGGGTTATGTGGGAAGCCTGTCACACAATCCCAAAAGCATAGCTACATAGAAGGTCATGAAGGACTTACGCACTTTGAGTGAGAGTTGTTAAAAACACACTGTTGGGAGCAGGCGGTGATGCACTAGAAGCCTCTTTCAATTTGGCATCCTCTGCATTAGGACATTCATTCATATATATCCCCTCTTGTATGCGCTGAAATCTTACCACCATTCTTGCATAGCAGTAAAGCTTAACAAGTGAAGTTCAACCACAGATGAGGATCTCCAGCCTGACAGAGCTGAGGTCTTCTCCCTTGAAAATGACATGGAGTAGGTGTTGTAACATGTGATGCAGTGTATGATCTGATACTTAAAGAGTAACAACTGCAAGCCTGTGAGGTAAGAGGAAATTACATTGCACTGGCATTTCTTAGTTTCTGTATTTCTGTTGCTGTTTACTGTTACATATAAGAAAGCTATTAACATTTTTGGATTGCCAAACACCTACCACTCCTCAGGTTATATTTCAGCACACTTGAAGCTGACAGAGAAGTAAATTTTTCAAGACTCACTGAGTTTAATGAGAAATCTGCTTGGTAATTCCATGGTTGTGGGGAGGGGAGAAAGGTTAAGCATTTGATTGAACAAAAGACAGTGACAGCAATACAGCATTTATTGCATCCTTAGCATCCATGTCTGCTTCCCAGAGTATTTTTAAGGTTACCTTTTTACCAGTATTATGAAGAAACATATACTTTTTACACCTCTGATTACAGATTCCCTAAACTACAATTTGCTTGCATTGCAGCTGGGTGGTTTTGTGGTGTGTTTTGGGTTTGTTTTTTTCCCCCCATTTTTTTGCCTTGCAAATTAGCAAGCTATCAGCCAGCTGTGAAAATTGCTTCTGGAATTCACCAGATGTTGGTTTTTAGTTTAAAATCTTCTTGATCACCAGCATGCACAGAGCCCATTAGCAGGAGGCAAGCACTGTTCTGACAAATGGCAAGCCTGTCAGTCAAGGGTTAGTGAGGTTGTACCTATGAACAGGGGCCCTCAGGAAGCAGTTGCTAAAGGTATGGGATGAATGCTGGCTGTTCAGCCAGCATCCAGAAGAAAAGCAACAACATTTCCACCCCACTGCCCTGCTCTGTGAAAATCTGCTCCTGCAAGAGGGTTAGTGGGACAGAAACAAGTAAGTATTAAATGTCAATTATATGGTATAGGCAAGCATTGAAAAGGAGGAAATAGGGTCAATTGTTTTGGAGGAGGAATCCAAGTTTTATCTTTAAAGAAAAAAAAAAGCCAAAACCAAAGAGAAGGTTAACACTAAGTTAAAGCCAGTATTTCATATCATACGGGGAGAACTTCAGTTTTCTTGCAACAAAAGCATGGATGTATTAAAAAAAAAAAATCAATTTTTCATTAAAAATATATAGCAGGTTGACATATTTTACATCCAACATTTTATTTCTTTCTGGACCTAATTTAGTGAAAACTCATCGACAACTCCATATGAGAGCATGCCGTCTATGAAAAGTGTGGGTTTGGCAGCTTCATGTTGTTTGAACGAAATTCCTGCACCCCACCATTTGGAGCAACAGCTTTGGGTTTTCTACCGAAAACTGGTTTTTTGGAAAAAAAAAAAAGTATTTTTTTTTTAATGGAACTACTTTATCTTTGCTGCTACTAAGTAAGAAGAACTTTTTAACCATGTAATAAAATAGTAATAAAATAGTAATATAGTGTTCAAAAGAAGCAGCTATGAGGTAAAATTATTTGCTATGAAAAGCTGTAAGGCTTTCCCTTCAAAAAATCAGGAAAAAAACGACAAAAACAAAAGGTAGAGCATTATTTTTAAGTCATACCTCAAGCGTGAGCATGGAGACCCCGCGCCAGGCCACAGCGCGGCCCGCGGG
The DNA here is from genome assembly GCF_030936135.1 of Gavia stellata. NCBI lineage: Eukaryota > Metazoa > Chordata > Aves > Gaviiformes > Gaviidae > Gavia > Gavia stellata. The sequence continues at coordinate 76,334,869 of NC_082596.1, forward strand.
GCGGGTAGGGCAGGGCAGGGCAGCCGGGCCCCTCCCGCCGCCCCAGCCAGGCGTGGGGCAGCCCCTGCCCCGGGCCTCGGGCACTGCTCTGGCTACCGGGCCGGTTTCTTGACCGCGGGCAGAGCTGGAGTAAGGCCGGGCAGGGCCTGTAAGGGCGGCGGGTGGCCTGAGAGCGCCGCCGCTCACCCCTACCCCCCCCCCCGGTAACAGGCTCCAGGGATGGCGCGGCGCAGCCCCAGGTGAGGTGAGGGAAGGGGGGGAGGGAAGGTCTGTCAGCACCCCCGGGGCTCCAAGTGTGCTCAGGCCGCCTCCAGTGACGCGGATCGGGCCTCAGCACCACCTGCTAGGCATCAGTTCTCCTTACACACTTTTCTTTTTCACTCTCAGAGACACAAGGGAAGGTTGGTGGACTTTGCAGGGTTAGGTTTACCGTTGGATTTGATGATCTTAAAGCTCTTTTCTAACCTAAATGATTCTATGATTTTAAATAAGCACAGCCCCAGATTTCCAGTTTTATATGTTAGGATGACTGTGTAATCATTATTATCCTCTAATCTCTCAGGAATTCTTTTTTTTAATGAAATAATTGAGAGAAGTGTCATGAGTTGGGCAGGTATATACGCTAGTAACAGCAGAAATGTAAGCACACATCCACCAGGCTTCCACTGTCCTGAAGACATAGGACATTAAAGACTCATATCTGTAATTACCTTACAGCCCCCCCTCCACAGTACCTTATGGATCTGCAGGCTCAGCGTGTGCCTCCCTCAGCCTGGGCCACCATGCTTACAGCTTCCAGCTGAAAGCCACCCGATGAAGGCTGCCTACAGCCATGCACCTAGAGAGCAAAAAAACAAGAGGCCAAAAAACTCTCCAGCCAGCATAGGACTGTAGCTTAGAGCATAGCCTCTTTTATTGCACACAACCAGCTGATACTGGTCAGGGCCTTGGGGCACTAATAAGCCCAGAGGACCCCAATCATGGGCCCAGGATCTCTATTTAACCTCTGCCAGGAAGCCTCCTTCCTTGCTTGAGCTGTATCAGAGAATTGCTGTGTTCTGGCTGTGTCACAGCCCCTGCCTGGCTATGGAGCATCTTCATCCTGGGTATTGACTTGCTGCCTTGATCTTAGCCTGTCCCTGCAGCCCTACTTGGTGGTTGCTGGACCTGACCTTGACCTCTGGTTTGATTGCCAGGCTTGATCTCACGCTGGCTTCACCACTGTGGGATTTTCTTATAATCTAGGCTTGTGGTTCAATCTGGCTGTTGTTTCTGGGTCTGTCTTGCTTACTTTGCTGAAAGTGGTGGGACAAGCCTAAGCTGGTGAGACCTGTGCCCTACAGGGTCTGAGGTGCCCCTTAGCTCCTGACTTGCCTTCCCTTAAGCATTAGCTCTTGCTGCTTTCTGGTAGTAACCTGTGGTACAAACCTCGTATTTGCTACTGCAGCATGCTGCTTCCAGGTGTGGCACAACAGAGCTGTTCCATACATTATTGGAGCTTAGCTGGGAGCTATTATAACAGGAAGGTGATTTTATTACTACTTGGTTGTGGGAAGCTTGCGGGGAGGACTATATATTTATTCTCCTCCTTCATTTCTTTATGCAACATACTGTAGTAAGACAAGTTTTACTGAGAGTGTGTGCTTATATATAGACACACTTAAAAAAACCCCTGCAATTTCCATGGCCGCCTTAAATAACTTGCAGCTTCAAATTCTAATGGTTGAGATCAGCTCATGAATTTATACTGCTCCACTGAGCTAAATAGGTGTGCATTAATAGTTGTAGAAAATACAGTTTTGTATATCAAGGAACAGTAAGTCTGTGGGGGACAGTTGCTATAGGGATAGTCCAGACTGTCTCAGTTACCAGTTATTGCTAGCTGGGTCTAGAATGCCAGGAGAAAAAAAAAAATCATCTTGGTATCAGACCTCAAACAGGACAAATACCGAAATAATATTGTGGCAATTCCCAAAAAATACTCTACAGGCCTTGGCTGTGTAACCATATGCTACAGCAGTAATGCAGTATGCTCAGTACGTCAGTGTCTTACTAACAGTGGTTCCTTCTGCTAATACTTCTAACATGCCTTGATTTTTAAAAAGGGACTTAAAAGTATGTAGCAGCATGCTGAATCTGCCCTGTCAACAAAATACTTTTGTATCCAAAGTATTTAGTTGCCAAGAAAGATAAACTATAATCATGTGGACATATGTAATATGACCACACATTAATTCCGTAATTTTAATACACACTCTGTGCTGCATCAACAGTTGAACAAAAGTTGCAACTTAATACATAGCCTTCAGTTGTTTATAACATATGGCAACAGATTTCTCATATTATACTGGGCAGCCAGCCCTTATTGGTTTGTCCAGATCTTGTCCCAAGACTGCCAACCAGAGCTTTTCTGCACAGTCTCTTCATAGCTCACCAACATCTGCTTGGACTAACTTCAATATCAGCAGAAGTTAGTCCTGTGCCATTTTATTAAATTCTTCAAGGCAAGTGGTTAGAATCTCTTCTAGACCAGATGGAGCCTAACATGATATAATATCCCTCACATTTAAACCTCATCCATTTGATAGACTCTCCAGCATAATGACCAACATGTGAGGCCCATTGTTATTTCTTCTGTGTCTGTTGCTGCTTTGGCATGGCACGCTATACCAGCTGGAGAGGGAGCTGGTTAATGGAACCCAAAATGTTCTTCACTTCTCTGCACCAAGCTGCAGGAATCCTCCCACACCCCCATTTATTTACCCAGGTAACTGAACAACGTAGCTGTAGTGTTCAGCAGGGCTCCTCAGGGGCGCGTAAGCTTACCTGAGCAAATAGCCCTACTTACCTTGCTTAAGATGAGGTGGGTCAAAACTCTGCCCTAGCCTTCATCTTCAGTCCTACAGCACCAAACTCAGTTCCCTTGGATACTTAGTCTTAATACAGTTAGAGGCTAATTCAGTCACAAAGGAACATCTTAGCTGGACCATGCTTGTCATTTGCCTCTGAAATTCGGTGCCATTGATGGAAACCTGGCACAGGCTCTGGTTTCTGGCCATCTCCCTGTGCCCAGGTGGATTCTCAGGCAAACAGAATTGTTAATCTTGGATTTTCACAGGCTGAAACATTTCTTCCTGCTTAAGATTAAACACTCCCTGTAACTGCAAGTATATAAAGTATATGCACAAATTCTGCATATACTGAATCTGAAAAAACCTCTACCATTTCGAGTGCAAGCAGTTCCCATGTATATTAGACTCGGTGAAAGCAGGATGTGGCCATTTAATTTGTATTGCTGATACGTGCCATTCTGCGCTCCTGCTTAGTGTGTGCGGAGTGTGGGAGAGGAGGGTGCTCTTAGCCACACCAAGCTAAAATCTGAGAGTTTTTGGACTAACTTGCACAACCTCTGTCCAACTGAGCCCACTGAACCAAGTTTGGCCCTGTCTTGCGTTTTGTGCAACTTAGTGAAAGTGAGAGAATTTTCTCAGACCACAGGGAACATCAGAGAAGGCTTTTGCCCTGTGAAATAAAAAATGCACATTGAAGTGAGAGAGGCTGACTGTATCACTTCAGATTAGTAGAAGTCATCTTAGCCTTTAACTGATTCAAGCTAAAATTTTGGAGGTGAAAGGCTTATCATTAAGATACCAGAAAATGTCATACAGCCATAACTATATCAATGGCATTCTTTTATTTTTAGACTTAATCTGATACTTTTTATGGATTTCTGAATGTTACCCTAGTGTTCACATCTCAGGGCACATTTTCTGTGGGCAGGCAGAAATGTGGTACCTCATTTGTCCAAAGTGGCCGCCTTTGTGCTAACTTGGAGGTTACTTGGCGACTCACCTTTGATGAATGAATACCAGGAAGCTCTTGCAATACCATTCTGTTGCAGAAATGTCAGCTGCAATTTTCCATAGATTCAACAGCCCTAAATGATATTGCACCTTCTGCCTGGTAAATAATTGATATATGTCTGATAAAGCAAATGGAGCACAAAGACTTCTGTTGCATGACTCTTCAGGCTGCTGTATATTTTCTCAGGTTTTGGCAACGCTAAACTGAAAAAGAAATATATATTCACTACAAGCCTAAGCAAGTCATACATTCCACATATGAAAGAAAATTAATTATACTCTCAGAATAAAGCAATTTAGAGAGTTAATTTGCCATTGTGAGTCTTATGATTCTGAAAAGCCAGTAGACCACAAAAATTTTAACAGGCGATTTAATTTTTCCTAATATTTATGTAGGCTTTGTTTGTATTATACAAGAATTAGCTTGCACCTAATCTAAGATCCAAAATGTGTTATGTATTGTACTCTTAATCCAGTAACAATGATGAAAATATTCCCTTAGTTTCTTAGTACTTTTACTCTAAAACTGAGATTTTCATTTGCCCTTGCAATGTAAGGAGGCATAAACAAGGGTTAGTGGATATCCCTCTGTAGAAGATCTTCCTATTGCTATATCTACAATAGAAGTATTAAACACTTTTGAATGCCACAGCAAGAACACATGTACAGGTTCACCACCTCTTTCACTTATTTTCTGTTTTTAAGATGTATTGTAGAATTTAAACACAGGAAATCTCTGGCGTTGTAATGCCAGCAGTTAAATCTAGGAGAATTACTTCTACATTAAAAAATGGTGTAGAATTAAATATAGTATAAAATGAATTGACACCAGAATAAAATGCAGGACTGGGCAATTCAAAATATATGCTGGCTTGTCTGGAACCCAGTTCTGTTGGTCTTAAATATTGCAGCATGCCTTTCTTTAACTGGCTTAGGAGGAATTAACATGTACATTGCTCAGACTGAATAGAAAATGGTTATGTGCCATTCCAGCAGTTCCCAGAATGTCACTGCCACTTGCTGTGTGCATTAGCTGCCACACGGAGCTGAGGGATCTCCTTCGGACCAAGACTTCTTCATTCCCGTACTTCTGTGACTTCTGCACAGGACTGCTGTACCTCTGCTCTAGTATTCCAGCACCGCAGATATATATTCACTTCTTTATCTAAAAGAAGGTATTCTGGGATATATATGTGGCAATTTGAAAACTCAAATGATGGTAGCTATGAAAAGCCTTTGTAGTTTCCATCCTCAATTCAAAACACCTCATTTAAAACAATTCTTAAACTGCTTGTAATGGAATTTTCAAGTGAACTTTATGTATTAATACTAAGTGCTGAATGCTACAATTCTTTTCCTACTTCTACCTCTTTTTCGTTCATCTCCAGTCTTCACTAATCCAAATCAATGTTATTTGGCTTGAGAAAGCACATTAAGAGCTATCCTCACAAAATAAGAGAAAATGCTGTACCAATTCAATTCTCATTTACACCACTGAAAATATGGTAATCGGAGTAAATGCTGTGTTGACAACTTAGAAAAATCATCCAATTTAATAACAAAACCAATATGATCTGAAGAATTTTATTTGCTTATATGTGTATGGTTTGTCAGTTGTTTATATGTTATACATTACTATATGAGTTATGTCTGATGCAATAAATAATCCACACAGATTACATTATCAATGAAAATGGGTAAAATTTGCTTATAGGTTTTTTAGGTGGGGTCAGGTTCTCAGCAATGTAATAAAAAGCATGTTCATAAGTGATCTTCCGATTATTATCAGTTTCAAAATCCATCTTAGATACATGTCCATGCTAATAACGCCTAGGTGCATAAGCATTCATTAAAAAAGGGCAGTCACATTAAAATTATCTCTGAAATTTGGACATATGTTTCAATAAAAATGTTTTCTGGCATTCCCTAATCTCTAGATGTCCACATGCTTAGAAGTGGTTAAAAACACTAAATGCTAGGCATTGTGCTACATTATCTGTTTCTGTATTGAGCTAATTTGAGCTTATAGTAAGGGAGTTTTGTTCTTTTTTGAAAGTCAAGGTATTTCTTATGTTATTTCACAGAATTCATCCTTCTGAAGGGTTACCACGCAGTGTGTTCTGAAATGGCTAACATTACATAAATTCAAAGAGCACGAGTGCTATCTTCATTCTTTTGTATTTTTTTCAGGCAGATTAAAAAAAAATCTTCAAATAGTTAAACCGATGATATCTTTATATCTTTGCCAAAAGTACTAAACTGTCCTTTTCCCTGTATATATATGAAAAGATGTGGTATTGGCGCTGGTGATATTTGCTCTGTGGGAAAGAAGGCTGAAATAATGTTCTAAACGCAAATAGAGTACAGATGACTTGGGCCTTTTGAAAATAAGTCTCTCTCTGTATTGATTCACTTCAGGAATAAAAGCCTATAGGACTGATCCAAAGTCAGCCACAGGCACAGATGAACCACTGCAGATTTTTTTGCACAGGTATCTTGAAGGCTCTGATAAATGTCAGCTGTGGATAGCAGGTAGGGAGAATTACCCAGCAGCTATGTATCCCCTCACCCCCAAACCTTTTTTATTCTGGCTCCTGAAGACATTCAATGTAGTTTAAAAACATCCTCTTCCTTTCATAGTTGACAATTTTGAAATTGAGGATGAAATAATTGTTTAATAAAGTGATCATCCAAGTGAAATAAAAAGAGAATGGTAACAAGCATTTTAAGAAAACTTTTACCAGTGTTAGCGGGTAGGTATTTGCACTGCTTAAATCCAGCAAGCAAATGACATACTTTGGTTCCTTGAACATACCTCTAATGGAGGAAAGTGTTTTTTTAAAAAAAGACTTAGTGTGAACCTAATTGTCTGACTGACCACTTCAGAGAGAGCACATTGTCTCCAGAGCTTTTTGTAGAAACATTAATTCGTCTTAGTTAATATTTAGTATGAAATATCTTTTTAACTTTCCATAGCTTACCACTTGCTAGCCTGCTTACTTTTCACAGTGTAGGCACAGTTAAAATCTCTACGTACCATTTCACAGTGTGAGCATATACACCCATGGGACCCTCATATTTCTGCCCAACTGGATGTCATGTTGAAAGACTGCCAAATACTAGTGGCCACACATAAATACAATATAATAACTATTGCTTAAAAAAAAGGGACTGATCCAGCTAAAATACTTTTCAGTAATCCAAATAGTCCACTACAGGGAAAGTAAAGACCAGAATCCAGCATGAGTCTTAGAAGGAGACGACTGCAAGAGGACACATGGTGTAATTTTTGTGTGACTGAATTTAGAAAGATAAAGTTTCCTGCTTCTCTGAGTCAAGTTTGATCAAGAAGATTTTAATATTTTTCATGATCAAATTGCATTTGGGATCTTACATAAAGGGCTGAGAGCATTGTCAGTTCATCCCTGGTAGGCATGACTGGTGGAAAGTATCATACCTGTTCATACTGCTGTCTTCCTTGCAGGGGGAAGCTGAAAGTCAGGCATCCGTTCAGCTGAATTTATACAAATACCTGTTTGATATAACAATGTTGTGTTCCTAGCACTGTATCCTCTGGATACCCTAAAATCAGCAGATATTAAATTCACTAGATTTCTTTCAGATTTTGGCATGGTAGATGTTAGTGTTACAGGCACATCAGCCAGTATTAGAACCCCGTACAAGTTTATATTACGAGCCCAGCTGAAAAAGAGTGTTTCAGATACAACTTTTTTCTCCTCTTTGTTTCTAGTTCCTGTTGACCACAGGGTGATAGAACAGAATAGTAGTGCCTGCTAATGGCTATATAGTTTTTAACCTGATAAAATCAATCCAATAGTTCAGTTCAGTTCCTAAACTGACATCATAAAACCGGTGTCAAGTTGAACATCACTCAGCAGTCTAAGTACAGGTAAGAAAGGAGTCTAACCACCTTTCTGCAAAGACACCACTACTAGTACACTTCACACTGCCAAATGATGTTTTTTGTAGTCACTTTGAATGTATGTTTACATTATTATTAATAAAATATATTCATTATGCAAGCATGGAAATTAGAGCTTTTCCTCTGAGAGTCAGCTGAGCTTCTTCAGAGCAAACTGTGTACACAAGAAACAGTTACAAAGCACAACATTCAGGCTGATTTAGCTTCTGTAGCAAATAAAAACTTGATTTAATAAAAGGGTTTCAGTGGAGCAAAGCCTCATCCTTGAATGGGCAGCAAAATCTGGCAATTTTTCCAGGATCGTTAACGGGGCTTGTAAGAAGTACTACTGAATAGGAGAAAAAAATGAAGGTGATTGATTGAAAGCTGGCTGTTAAAGAACGCAGTCTCTTTTGGTTTCCTAGCAAGACAGGCTCTTCTGATTGTGTATCTCCTTACTCTGATGGAAGTGCTGCAGACTGCTGAAGATCAAGGAGGAAAAAAAAAAAAAACCACCAGCAGAAAAACTCCGAACACAATTATGCATTTCAACCAGCATTTGCAATTCTGCTATCCCTAGGGAGAATATGGAAACCGTTGAATTTCCTCATGCTAATGACCACATTCAGAGGTTGATTTAGGAAGGGAAAACAAACAAGGTGCTTGCACAGTATAACACCGTTGAGGTACAGAAAGAAGTAATATTAAGTTGCCAGAATATGAAACCTGTTGTTTCATCAGTAAAAGACAACAGAGCAAATGAAAACTTAACTGCTATTGGTAATGAAAGTATGACAGCAGTGTAGATCCAAACCCAACAAAACCTGCTGTTAATATTCAGGGCAGACTTCAAAATCACAAGGAGAATTAGTGAATTTCTCTGGGAAGAGAAGCAAGACCTTAGACAATGGAAATTCAAAATTCAAAAGGGATTAAGAGGGATCTCTAAAGTTAAGAGGAGAGTGACCTGAGATCTTAGCTGCGGATTAAAACTCAGAAGTTGTTTGGAGGATGAGAAGAATCCAATGCTTCCTAAAGTGAAGCAGCCCCTCACAGACTATTTTAAATTAATGTTACAGAGCACAGTCAAAAGCTGTCAGTTCAGGAAACTAAAGCAAAGATGATGGATTTCTTGAAGTATTCATTTTGACTTTAAGGAAAAGTTATATTGTACCAGGTAAGCAGTATTTGCAGTAAAATACTGCATTGAATTGTTTCAAAGTCAGCCTATACAGTGCCTCTAGCAACTGGTAGCATTATTTTTTTGTGGTCTGTAGCTCTGAGTGGCCACTGGTACATTCAAAATCTGCAGCTACAAAAGCAAGGAGTGCTTGCACCTTTCTGAAAGAGCACATCTCCCATTCTTAAATAGGAAAAATATCTTTGTACAAAACCATGAACAGTCTCACAATGGCATTATATGTTTCACCCCACAACAGATATTAAGCTTTGAGCAGCAATGTTACTGCTTGCAGCTAGCTGACAGATGGCCAACAGCTGAGAGGAGAGGATGTCTCTTGGAAAAGGGATGGTAGCTGCAGGACTGAGAAGTGCCCTGATGGGATTTATCATCAATAAGGAACTGGTAGGGTGCTGCCAGATCGTGACTCTAAGGAGTAAAAAGGAGAATTGAAAGAATGGGGTGTGAATATCCCATTTTCTGCCTGTTACATAAAATAGGAGAGCTTTCCTTTTTGCTGTGAAACTCAGCTGTTAGCTCAGGGCATTCAGGAGACACTCTAGCCACGAGGAGTTGCCTTAGAGGAACAAGTAACAGCTAAAGAGCAGAAGCAATGGCAGTTGCTGATCACTGTGCTACTTCTGTAGTGACTGCAGAACAAGACACATTATATGGTATGACAGCATTAGTAGGAGGTTATATAAGAGCAGCATAAAAACGGGATCCCTGATAGACCTTATAGCAGGTATGATGGCATTTTGGCTAACCGCCATATCTTTGTAGAGCACTGGGCTGGTGTTGTTGAGGGAACGCTGACTTTATTTTTGCACACGAGACTTTTTAGTGTCTATGCTCCTATTGCCTTTTGAGAGAGGGAGGGTTGTGGGGGAAAATGAAAGAAATACTCAAGGAGAGTCATGAAAGCTTTAAATGACAAATCCACTACCCAATTAATGTAGCTAGTTGGCTGACTAGTAACAACTGGGATAAAATGATGGCAGGCAGATGCCATCCAGAAACTGTTAGCCGCAGACTGAGAGAACAATTTAAGTAGCAAAATTACAACACCAAGAAGCGCTGACTGTGAAAGAGAGGGCAGTACTCCTCTTTTCCTCCTCTTCTAACTGAGCACCTGCGTGTTTAGTAATTGCTTTTTTAAACACCATCGTTATCAGAACCTCAAGCACAGGCCACTGATGAAGATAAAATATTGGAGATTTGATGTTCTCTGGCAGTCATCTGTCAGGGAAGATTGCCCTCCCTATCCATTTCTCATGAACAGTAATTTTACTTAAAATTCAACACACACATACCAAAGCTTTATTAAAATGTTTCTGTCTGAGCAGTGCTTCTTAAAGCTGCAAAATGTAGGGCTGACAAAAGGAGAAGATCCATATATGAGCCAGTGACAGTAATTGTCAGGTTTAACAAGGATGAAGCGTTGTATATTATATTCCCCATCTCTCTTTTCCAAAGAAAGTAATAATCTATATGGTTTTTGTTGTATAATTTTGAAGAAATAGGCTTGTTTTTGTAACTCAGTGATCATGACATTTATTTATTTTTACCGAAAGTTCTTACGAGAGTTCTCAGAACCATTTTTATCCCTGACAAGCTATAGCAATATAAATTAAATGCCTCTGATGTATGGTGTTCTGTGATTATAACAAGGATGGGTTTTTCTTGTATGATTTCATTTTCACGTTACAGATTTTGTCACAAGTATGATGTCCCTATATTTGGATACATGGTTTAGTTTAGGAAAGACAATAGTAAACATCAGATCTTTCGCTTTCTGATATTCTTGTATTTGTTTTCTCTGATAATTACCATCTTCCTGAGGTTTACCCATACAAAAGTAGACTAAATGCAGTAATATTCCAAAAAAAGTGTGTTACGTGGGAAAGAGGCTTGCTTATGATGTATTAAATATTAAAATAATGAAGCTACCTTCCTAAACCAAGACTGTGCCACTGTATTTCAATGCAAAAAAACCCATGTTCATTAGACTGTCAAGCGTAAAAATGCCTCAAAGCAAGGAACTTGTGATGTTTATGTTCTAGATTTTCTTTTTCATTTTCAAGGTAGAAATAGGTTTTCCTCCCCTTACTGCTATTGAATAGCACCAAACACCATGAGTAGGTCCACGGATCTCTCATTTGTTGTTTCCCCTTGGGTGTTACTGTGCTCGTTGTGTGTTACAAGAGCATACATACAAGCTGGTACTGTAGAGCAGCTGATACGATGTAAGCTTTCACCCCTGCTTATTCCCCCGGTAACTTGCAGCAGCAGGCAGAGGGGCTGCTGTTTTTCAAGGTTTGAAATTTTGAATGTCTGCCTTGTGGTGGTAAATTGATGACACAGGCACAGACGTTTTTGTAACCAGAAAAAACTTGTGATTTTAAATACTTCTTCTGTTTCTTTTTTTCCTTTTTAGGAACAATTTGCCATCTGGGAAGCAGACTTCTGTGAGCAGTTTAATTGCAGCACCTGAAAAACGAGCCATCTGCAGCACCAGGTGGGCTGGCCAGTTTCTGAGTCAGCTGTTTCATCTGTTAGTCTTCTGTCTGACTTTTTGTATTTGCTGTATCCGCTATTCCTTGGTCTTTACCTTCTACATTTGCAGTTTTTAGCAATGAAAATACTAACCTTAATGAAATTCTCCCTTTTTAAGCCAGGTCCAAATTTATTGATATGGATTTTCTCCCTATGCATACATTACAAATCAAAGAAATCTGTTCTTAAAGTATCAGTCACATTTACAAATGTCTGATACGTGCATTTCTTTTACGTGCATTGACTTCAATACAAGGCATCACAGGTCTGTGCTGAATGAGTTTGAAGAATCCCAGTAATACCAGTTTCCACTTTTCTTAAGAAATTGAAACACATCAGTTCACAAACACTTCTTCACATACATTTTGAACATTTGCTGTCAGTGCACAAATCTGTAAGTCAAAAACTGGTTAAAGGCCAACTTTTATACTGTCTGTGACAAGTCTAGTGTTAATTGTAATCTTGATATCCTTGGACACCCAAAAAAAGGATTGGATGTGATTGACTGGTAAAGCAAGAAATGTTGAACATACATACAAAACCATATTTACAACATGACTTCAATAAAAATAGATCAACAATAAAATAAACAGTACTAAGCTAGCTGGAGAAAAAAAAGCATTTATTAACATTACTGTGGTTGTTATGTGACTATAATGTAGAATCGCAGGAAGAATTCACTTCTGACACTGAAAAAGAACTTTACTGGAATAAAGGTATCTCATCCTACCCTTTCTTTAACTCCCATAGCTTGAATGCTTTGTACTTAATCCAAAACCAGCTTGAGCAAATAGAATCAACTGTCCCTGAAAGGAGTTTGGACCAGGCTCTAAATTAACCACAATAAAATAATGATAACACAAATTTAGCTCATTTTTTTAGGGTATATATTGCAAATGGCGTTTGGTGTTTTGTTTCTCAGAAGTATGTTTTTCAAGTATATGAACCTATTAAAAATAAGGACAAAATTTAGCATATTTTTATACATTAAACCTATAAAATAATGGCAAAATATATTAATTTCTTTATTCACTTTACACAGCATCTTTTTCAAGCATCAGAATCAAAGTATATGGGGATTATATTATAGGACTAACTTAGCAGTGTATAACCAGTTTTGTATGTTTAAGTCAGTAGATTTTTTCTCTTTATTTCACTAATTTAGACCAGCATTAAATTGGTATAATATAGCAGTGGATGTGGCTCAGAGATTATACACAGTTTATTGTGACTGTATGCTAGATAAAAATAAGGGAATTGAAACATTTATGTTCAGAAGAAAACAACTCAACTCTGATAAAATGAAACTCAGCAACTTTACTTTTGTAGGAAAGCATTTGTTCTTTTAAAAAATGTCAAAAAGTAAATTACACTTAATTAATCAAACTCTGAGTGATTCCCAATTAGTTTCCTACAGTTCTTCTATGACAGCTCTTTACATTATTACAGAGTGTGAAAACAATAAGCAAAAGGGAATGACAATACATAATAACTAGGAGAAATTAAAATGTTGTAACTTCATAAAATTCCCTCTTGCTCAAGCTCTGAATGCTTACTTACATGAAAGTCCAAAATTAGGTTTGTGTACATAACCCAAGCAACGTCTATTCAGAATGCCTCTGGCGGCTTCCATCAGTGAAGGCACTGTCAGGTAGCAACACAGAGCTCTCCCTTGCACCTTTGACATACTGTAGGATGGGAAAGATAAAATACTTTTCATTTTAACTAAAATCTTAATTTAAATGTGTTCTAATTTCCCTGAGCAAAAATATCTCCAGGATGGAATTCTGTTCTTGTTCTTGTTCATCCTGCTCTTATTCAAACAGTGCTGTTAAAGACAGTGAAATTACAGAAAATGACCCTCAATATTTTCCTTTCTATCCAGTAGGGAATTGAGACATTTAATCTGAGATAAGAAAACCAGCCAGGAAATAAAAATATAACTCATAAATTCAGTACTTCCACAAATGATAGCTAAGCTAGGAAAATAGAGATATTTGCAATATGGGGCCCATTCTTTCTACCGCATAAATGGAATTTTTAGTTATTCTTTGTAGAATGTCAGGTCTGTCACTGTAGGAGAAACATTTCCAGATACTGATGTCTGGTGTCTCCCACGTGTGAAGATCACTGATGCACTGATTTTCAATTGCATCTCCCGGGCTTTGAGACTTCTCTACAGATATTTTCGCAAGTGCTTCAGCAAATGATGAGCAGAAATCAGTTTATTTGTTTTAAATATATTGTGTGCTATTATAATTTCATGCATTTACTTTTTATTTTTCTAAAAGCAAAGATGAAGTCATTCTCAGCAGTTTTGACTTGCTTCTTTGCTTTTATTCTTTTAAAAAAAGAAACTAAAAATGATTCTATCTTGAATATAGCTTATCTGCAGAGTATGTCTGAATTTCAATGCTTAATCATTGCCTTCTTAACCTTTAGCCAATTATAACAGAAGCATCCTTTCCACTATTGTTCTGGTTCCTGTGTGGAACAGTTAATTACTATATGGACTGTGTATGTGCTTGCAACCAAATCTCATCTAAAAGTAGCATCTGGAAATTCAGCCTTCTTTCTTATTTTGTTCCCCTTACAAGAAAGCTTTTGTATCATACCCATATGTGCAGGCAACTTCCAAACATCTCTACATCATTGACAGCTGCTAAGTCTAGGGAGGAGGCTGCTGAAAACACGTGCATCATAACACATGCACAACTTCCTTACTAACCACACTCGAACAGTGTCTCCTCCTGGAGCAGAATAGAAAAACACGGAAAATTAGTTGGGTGAAAATGGATGAGAAGGCATATGGGGGAACCTCATGGTTACCAGAGAAAATATTTCACAAATGATGAAGAGCTGGTAAACTTTCTGGAAAGTTTCTCAGGGTTGCTAATAACACAATAATAGTTATCCATTGCTTTTCTCTGTATTTGCTATCATCTCTCAAGGATAAATATCAAAACCATAGTAATCAAAGTGGTCTAAAACTTTCAGCACTGCAATTTTCTAAAATTATCAACTCACCTTAGGATGGGACAAGTTAGGTTGTTCTCCCCAAAGAACAAAAATGCTATACAGTCACACTATGAACAAGCAGGCATAAAGGCAACAGCAGCAGCACATCCCTCTTGAAAGCTGAGGAGCACCTTACAAATTATGTGTCAGGACCCCCTTTCAGGTGGGAAATAGAGCAGTTACGATGAGAGGCAGAAATATGAGTGAGTTGAGCCTGAAAAATAATCTGAAATGTTCAGTGAAAAAAGAGTGATTTATAAAATCTTAGCCTTTGACCATTTTAAGATCCACATTCAATAAAAATAGCGTTCAGTCTCCAAGCTAAAAAAGATACAAAGGGATGATGGCTGCATTTTACTATAAAATTTGTTTGCACTCCAGTGCAGTGATTGTTGCAAGACTGAGGTAGTTCTGTACATTGTTTTTTCCTGCTTGCAAACGTTAAGAGGAGCATGTCTGACAAACATAGATAGGTTCAAACTGGTAATAAGAATTACAGTCAGTCTCAAGGGAGAACTTCTGTCAAGAACCAGGATTTCTGCAAAATTTGGGTGAGCCACTCTTGACACTTTTGCACTGGAGGTATTAGGAGCAAAGTGTGATCGGACAGTAATGAGATCAATCCTTTCAAGGGTTGCAAGCTGGGAGGAAAGGTGTCAGTCTCTTTTCCCAAGTAACAAGTGGTAGGACGAGAGGAAATGGCCTCAAGTTGCATCAGGGGATGTCTAGATTGGATATTAGGAAAAATTTCTACTCTGAAAGGGTTATCAAGCATCAGAACAGGCTGCCCCGGGGAAATGGTTGAGTCACCATCCCTGGAGGTATTTAAAAGACGTGTAGACATGGTGCTTAGGGACATGGTTTAGTGGTGGACTTGGCAATGTTAGGTTTACAGTTGAACATGATGATCTTAAGGGTCAAGAAGTAGTAATGGTTTATATTTAATATCTAGCAAATAATGAGGGCAACTAACTTCCAATACCTTTTTACAGGACATAAATGTTTCATCTCTGGGACACTATGAATAAGATTGTACTTCTTTCAGATAAAGATGTTCCTGGTAGCATTCTCTATGAAAATCTTTATCCCAAGGTAGCCTTGTGGTATTTATGTTTGACATCTTAAGCATACAAGTGTCCTTCTGTTTCATACTCTGTAATACAGTTTGCCAAGGATGTTTAAACCACATCTCAGTGTTCACAACATTTGGTTACTGTGAGCAGTCACAGACCTTCACAACTGATAGAAAATCTCTGCTTTCCTCAAGGAGCTCATGGAGCGGAAGCTGTCACAGTGCAGCCATTTGGGCCACCTGGAGTCCAGAAAGGTGGTACTTACCTGCAGCCATCTTAAATTGGATTGCAAGTTAATATCGTTATGAGACCTTTTTAGCCTGATATTCCCTGTCTCTGCTCCCTCCCACTGGCACCAGGAAGTGGGGAAACCTCTTTCATAAAGTATCTTTATTATGTGAAGCTATTAAAAAGGTTTTTTTGATTGATGGGCTCAGCTGTATTAATAAAAATCTGAATTGTTTTAAAAACGTAATCCTGAGAACTCTTTTTAAGTGTCATTTTTTTAGCAAACACAGTGTAAAGCAAGGCTTTAGCTGTATATTCTGCAAAGAAAATGATGGACCTTTATGCAACAGTGTCTGTCGGAGAGCAGGCCGATTTGGGCAAGTATGATTTTGTGGCCTTTCCATCTACCACTGGTCAAGGATGTGCGGGGAAATGATTTTTCAGTAAACAAGCTGACAACTTCAGGAAGGATTTCATTCTCTGAGATCTATAACCACTAAGCAGATCAAATATAATTCCTCAGAACAAGCAGAGAAAGATTTAGGAAGCAGAAAATGCTATTAAACTCTTGATGCCACTAGAATTTCTAGAAGCCATCACCGAAACAGCAGTGAGCAGGAAAGGGACACTATAATCACCATCGGTCTGAAGAGTTCCCATAGCTCTTTCTGGGTGGTCCAAAGCCAGCAGCCTTGTGTGGGTTTCAGGGGTGAGCATAAAAGTTTTAGCTGAGTTTGCATTTTTACATTTTTAATCCGTTTCATTGCAATGATAGGCTTGAAAACGTAAAGCAGTCCTGAACACTAAAGGTTTAGCACGGATTTGACCTAATTATCAAAGTTATTCCAAATACCTACTCTCCACCAAAAGTTAAGATCCTGGGGACATGAAGTCCTAGACAGCACCCTTAGTGTGTGTTTATTATTGGTTGGACTTGATGATCTTACAGGTCTTTTCCAACCTTAGTGGTTCTGTGATTCTGTGATTCTGTGATTAGGGATGGTTTCTTCATTCAGCTAAAGATCCTGTCAAGTTCTCCATCTGACTTAGAAAGGAGGCAGACCTGATGCAGCCACATATTTCCATTGCAGTTTAATCAAGTCATGCAGGGCCAAGTGGCCAAAAGTGGTCACTGTTTTGGGTACCCAACATTAAATAAAAACACTTAAAACAATGTTCATCTATTCCATGCTAAAAATCTGGCAGAAGCATAGTCAAATCTGCAGGTTGCTGAAAGCTTTGACCTTAATCTAGAAAAGCACTTTGGCTCGTAGCTAGTGTGACGCACTCAACAGTATCTAGTAACTGCTCACCTAAACTGGAGGATATGCTTTTAGGGAGAACAGGCAGAGAATTCTGTTGTGTTATTTCTGTTTGTATTAATTATGGTTTTGTCCTCTTTGCAAGGATGCATTAGGCAAAACTGTTTGAGAAATGCTGCTTTGCTTTAAAGAAAAGAAAAAAATACCAAAAAATAATATGGAGCAAGGTTTGCGAGGTTAGCTAAGGTCTTGGTATTTGGAAGAACTAATGTTCATCATCTGAAAGCCCGTAATAGTTGTCTCTCCTATTATCCTGTCAGGTATAAGTAACAATATTAATAATGGAAGTGCTTTGATTCTAAAATACACATTTCCTTTGAATATCTCGGAGTATCTATCAAGAAAAGTAAGCAGAGCTTTAAAACTTCAATGTCTGCATTAGGTAATAAAGATCATTAGAGTTTATAAGTAGAGGAAGTATGTAACAATTTTGCAGTATGCTGCACAAACATTGCCTGTAGATGATTTCAGCCAGGTTGCAGTTAATTTTCATTTAACTGCAGATAGTGAGGCAAAAGTTAAGGATCCATCACTGGATTGGAAGCCACCTTTCGCTGGTCTTCTGTGGTTTCTGGGACTTTGTGAAATTAGTTTTATCTTTTACACAGTTTGCAGATGTCTATGAGGTATATTTTATAGAAGATATGGTTTCTGAAAAAAAAAGAATTCTTTTTTTTTAGAGAAAATTCACAAAACTTGTTAGTTTTTTCTCACATTAAAACTGGAAAAAGATCTTGATTTCAGGTCGTTCTCCTGAATGGAAACGGTTTGCTTGTAGGACCTAATCAATTGCACTTATTCAGCCAGTCCACTTGAACTTTAGCAATGCTCAGTAGGCAATGTTTCATTTTCTCATTTTCCCATATGATACAAGCTTCTCTGCCAAACTATCCCCACCTATGAAGGAAAATTTCAATCCACAACCATGTCTTTATTTCTTAACTATATTTCTGTCTGACCACTTTTTTCTAATGAATATTAAACTTTGCCCTGAGACTGAAGGACAAACATATTGAAAATTCGGAATTCCT
This sequence comes from Gavia stellata, assembly GCF_030936135.1. Lineage (NCBI taxonomy): Eukaryota > Metazoa > Chordata > Aves > Gaviiformes > Gaviidae > Gavia > Gavia stellata. The sequence continues at coordinate 76,353,062 of NC_082596.1, forward strand.
GGTCAGGTAAAATAATTTTTTATTTTCAATTAGATCTTATCAACATTGACTTTAAGCAGGACTGCTCCAGCTGTACTCCTTGTCAGTCAAAATATTTAAGTAAGAGGTGATGGAAAAACAACTTTCATTAGTGTTTAATATTCTGTGTTACAGTAACATCTAGAGACACCAATCTGCAGTGTTGTGCTGGGGCTTATGGAAATAGTTAAAACTAATCTTTGTCCAGCGTAACTTTCAAGCAACAAAGAACCCTTGATTCATGGCCTTTCTCCTAATGGTGAGGTTTCCAGCATGGGGACCACAAATTCATGGGCTCAGAGGAATTCTAATGAAAAGTAACTAAGGGTAATTGAGGTAATTATTGGCAGCAGGCTATATGGGAAGCTGCATTTTCGCGTAAGAGCTTTCAGGTCATATACAACAAAAGGGTAGGCTATTTTTGGTCATTCAGATCCAATCTTTCTCTAAAGCTATTTTTCATTTTCTCCATTTTTTTCCTCCTGTTTGTTATTAGATGGTCTCATTATCTTCAGCCTAAGTAAGTTGTAGCCTATCTTCTTGTTTTGAGATAACCTATGGGAGGTAAATAGAAAAACTGGGAACTTGAGATAAAAGGTACTCACTCCACAGGCTCGAAGATCGTCTCTTTTTCTCTACTTTTTTTTCATAGTGTCACATGCAGGAGTTAAGAAATAAAACCTTGCACAAGCAAAAAACATTATGTATTTAAGAAACTAAATCTCTATGGAAATCTGACACCGAGTGAAAAGAAAGAAGGCTTTTGTAATGGATTTCCACACAACTGGAACCATCAAATCAGTGAAGTTTGTCAATAAGCCAGAAGGATGCAGCAGGAAAGTGACAACTACTGAAGGTGAGTAAGATCTGTGGAGAGGGAACAAGTGTAAACAATACTTTTCATTTCTGAATTTCATATATTTGCGTGTTAAACACACACACACACAAAAGTGCATCCCAGAAACATTTCTTTTTCTTGGATTGTTTTTAACTTTTTACTTCTTGTGTTACTTTATGAGAGGCTACATTAATTTCTATGTGATGTTGGTTTTGGATGTTTTGAGTGTGGTGTCCAGCAGCATGTGCTGAGTAATGGAGATTTCAGTGTACTGTGTGAAAGATATTACAAAGCTACAACTCCCTTTTTCTTTGTGGAGTTTACAATCCTTAGCACTATTTAATTTTAGTATACCTGTTTATAAGGTGATTTAGAGCCTGATAGCAAAACCTTGCTATGAGCTTAAGCCAATTTTAAGAAAACCTAATGGGCAAAGTGGAGGTGGGACTTGTGAACTGAATGGTCCCATGTCAGGTGATCGAATAGTTTCATTTCATTTTATTGTGATTCTGTTGCCTAGGAGCTTTGAGCATGAGAGGATTTGACAACAGTTTTATAATGACCTAGGCCAGAACAGGAGGCTATAGCCTTTGCTAATGTGAACTGCGTGATTTTGTCTGAAGTAGACTGAGTTGTAGTATTCAAAAGAGATACTGTGTGGAATTAATTCCTTATCATAAATGGGCATCTATCTTAGTCTATAAGGCACAGCGTGGTAGCAGCAGGATAGCTGAGCTGTTCTGCAGTGCACTAGTGCTTACTTAGAGACACCTGTACAAAAACGCATCAGGTAACTTCAGCGTTAGGCAATCAAAGGATAATGCTCAGCTTATAGTCAGTTGTGCAAACTGAATTCTTTCCTACTCGTTTTGTCCAGTCCTCCTAGCCATGACAGTAGTTCCAGCAGGCTATGGAGTTTCTGGCTGCATTCATATAAACTCAAATCTATCATCATTTTCTACTGTTACTACAGAAGACTGTCCAAGTTTTCCTCTCCTGATATCCAGCAAAGAGAGAATAACACAGAGTCCCAGCAGCCTGTAAAGTGATTAAACCTGGAGAGAATTTCTTGAATCAATTATAAGCAAGATACTTTGCAATAATCTTTCAAAAGGAAAACTGTTAGGAGACCTAAAATACTGGAAAATATCCTTGAAAGTCATAGCATTAAGCATGGAAAGAATATTTGAGATCATTTTGATCAGATATAGAACTGCCATGTAGAAGATGTAGTACTCAAATGCTAGGCCACTGTACTGTGATAGAGTATCCAAGGGGACTTTTCATAAGTCTGGGGTCTAAAGCATCCCTCTCCAAAAATGAAAGCTTTGGGTAGGAATGAAACTATTGGGTATTTCTGATGTACAATCCAAGTGCTAGATGATGCAAAGGAGAAAGAAGAGAGAAAAAGGAAAGATAAAAGATTTGGAACAATATGCTAGTCTGTGCTCAGCAGATAATAATGTCAGAAAGACTTCTAAAAGAAATGTTTAAAAAGTGACTTTATTTTTGTTCTGTCCCTCTTTTAGAAAGCACCTAATTCTTTCAATTAATTGATTTGAATGACAGTTGTAGACAACTAATGAGCTACAGATGTCCAAGTCTATAAGCTGCAGTCAGGAAAACATGGCTTATTTATCAGTCCTTTACAAGGGGAAAAAATCCTAAAAACTTTTTATCTATTCTTTTTGTTTGTGTTTAGTTCCCTCTGACTTTGCAAGAATCTTTAGCTCCATCTTCAGAGCAGTAATGTGTATGCACCTTCAAACCAGAGGTAGGAATCTGTTAAACGTATCACAATGCACTGGAAAGTAACACAGCGTAAATGCTTTGAAATACGGTTGAAAATGAGAGAATTTAAACCAAGTATGAGGCAGAAATCTTTGAAGTACAACGCTTCCCATGGATTGGTCCTGATTCTGGCAGATACTTGAGCTAAGTTGGTTTGAGGAGTTCTCGTACGGCTTAAACATACGTGTCTGTAAATACTTCCCTGAACAGGGTATGTTTTACCAACGTGCACATAAAAGACCAGTGAAAAACTGTTGGCTGGATTTGGGGGGAAGGAGTAGGGAGTGCAGTGAAAAATAGTGATGTATTTAACTCAGTAAATTACTGGGTACTGAGCTGAGTGGCTTAAAGCTGCTGCTGAAAGTTGACACTCAGCTGTTGATAGCAGAGGCTGAATACTTAGGAGCCTACTGTGTTTGAAAATAGGGAAGCCATCATTTGGCAGAGTTAATGGGCCTGTTGTCAGCTGCATGACAGCTGGCTTATAGAGTAGTAAGGCCGAGAAAGTCAGAGGAGTACAGAATAAAATAGTTCTCAGCTGAGAGTATGGTTGCTTTAAATGTCAGTACTTTAAAGGCATTTCATCAGTTGGCTCTAAGTGCCAGGTCTGCTTTTGGCAATGGGTTGGGGTTTTTTCCCCATCCCACCAGTTCAGCTTGTGTCTGAGATCAGGTGGAGCTAAGACCTGTGCTGCTGAGAACATTGCATCTTCCTGAATTGCCAGTGAACATGAGCAAGTTTATTTGGTTTATTACTATCTCAATTATTCAGTTTGCAGTGTTTTCAGAACCTACTTCAAGCAAATAACTCTTGCAGCTCAGTAACCAGTTTAGCATCTAGTTTTACCATAACCACATGGGTGTTGAAGAACAGACTTAAATCCTTATGGGCTTGATGTAAACATACACATTCAGTTTAATATGCTTCAAGTCCAGCTTTAATAAAACGGACTTCCCCTTTTCAAATTCAGCAAAGTATTGCATACTGTAATTAAAAAGACACTGATGCTAAAACCCCTGAACATTAATGTTTGTATTGTTTTTTCAATGAAGGCTAATTAAAGCAAATTTAAGTTTTACTAATAGCTAGGAGAATAGTACTTAAGGCAATTCTAATTAAGCTGGACACATTATGCTCAAGACAAGTGTCCCAAAGCAACCCTAAATAATTGCCAATTGTCCTCCTTTCTGCAAAATGTAATTCTTTCAGACTTAGGAAGATACATGTTGCCCTGGAGTTTGCTTGTGATCTCTGCATCTCTCCCTCAAAGTGAGGCTGTAAAAAGAATAGCTTTAATGCCTATGAACTTGCTTTTGCCCCCATTGATTCAGAGCTGTGCAAAGAATGTTTGGACTGGTTCAGTCAAACACTAAAAACTGTTAAAACCGTAACCAGGTTGTGAGCTGCCTATTAAAATCTACTCCTGACATGCCTGTTGCTACTCATCTGTTTCTTCACGGGTCACAAGCAGCATGTTCAGCTTAGCTGGTACTTTCTTCTTTACCTGTTAAATGCAAGTCTGCCTAACAGTGGAAGCACAGATAAAGTGATTGAACCTCACTAATACCAAATAAATAGTTAAAATAGAAAGTGGAGAAGGAACACGTATGATGTGTCAAAACAGCAGCAGCCCTGGTAGCTCAAATTCTATTCTCTATAGATGCTGGATTGTGCCAGATACTGTAGGGACTACATTAACTCATTCCTAAAAGAAGGCAATACCCCACCAAGAAAAAAAGGCAGCAAGCGCATGTGTGGGAGTTCTCTGCTAGTTACCAAAAAGATGAACATTTTCTGAAAAAATGCCAAGTAATCTCCTCCACCAGTAATTCAGGGAACTGTAATTCAGGTCATATGCAGAGGCGTGGTGGTCACTTTTCACAGCCTTGAGAGACAAAGTTTTAACAGGAAATACAGCTGCTCTCCCAGTCCTACACTGACCTGAAGAAAAAGCACAATCTCTTAAGAAAACACAAATTCATATGACACAAGAGCTGGTAATACCAGGAAATTGTCAGTCTTCAGACAATTGCCTACTCTGAGACTGAAGTCAAACCATCAAGACTGTCATGGCCAGCAGAGAGAGCATTTCCCAGGATCTACCCATTCTCATCTCCTGCTAAGATTCTCTATACTGCACTCATTAGTGTGTGTGTAGTAATACTGGCCCTTCAAAAATGCCCATAAACCTGAAATAAATCAACTTTTGCATTTGTAAAATGTAGTAAAAGAAATAAGGATGATGGAAACGATGGTCAGCTAGGCAAATTATTTATACTCTGTGCTACTAGGTGTGATACTCTAATATTAACCGGGCTTATTCTGTAGCTGAGTTTATTTTGTAGTCTCATGTAATGCTTTTTTTTTAATAAGGGTCTTTCAGTCATTGTTTCTGCTTTATTTTTATTTATTCTTAATGCTAGAAGAAAGTTGGTATTCTCTAGTTCTTAATTCCGGTTTTAATTAGCCTGAGCTGCCAATCTGATTGTGTCAGCATGATGGTGTAAAGTAAGGGGGATACACAAGTCAGATCTTGCAACTTGATGGCTAATGGGCGTTAATAGAGACACTTACAGATGTATTAATGATACCATGATCTAGTCTATGCTCAGTGCATTACAACTCATGAGTGCCTGCTCATACTCTTCCAAGAGCTGCTGTTAGAATGTCCTGTCAGGAATATCATGTGGATGGCTGAAATAAGGCAGTTCTTTTATATAGCTGCATATAATAATTTAAACATTTTGCTGACTAGTACGTTTTGAGTGAGAGGAACATTCAATAAATATTCTAGAGACACAAGAATGTAAAAAATTTGGTTCAAATTGCTAAAGAAAATGTTTGTCTGGGACAAACACTACTAAATACAGCATGCAAATTCAGGTCCAGTCCTGTCCATCTTTTCTCCTAAATAACCAATTAAAATTAGAGACCAGAAACTTCATGTTATCACATTTCCATATACTGTGCAATGAGCCAGCCTGCAAACTCACTTCTATAAAGATGTTTTTATATGGCTTCAAATTTCCACCATTGCCGTAGCCTATCTCTTCTAGCACCTAAGATGCATGAGACACAAGGGAAGTCAGAAAAAAGGGAAAGCACTGCTTCACTGTCTCACTGGGTTTCATTGCATATGAGCTGCTGGAAAGCTGCAGAATCTCTTTCAACGCAGATGTTTGGAAGTAACTCCAACATCTCTTGTTCCTCCGTCACAGGCTACACTGAAGATACAGCTTGGCACAACGGCTTGATGAGGCAGTTTTTGGAGAGCATAGGCAATGCTTGTTAGCATGAGAAAATATCAAAGTAGCAATATACAAATGTTTGCATCCTTCGACCCCTTGATGTTCCAGGAAAAAAAGCAAAATAAAATCTAACCCTTCAGTGGGCTATTTCTGTTTTATACCACTACAAATTCATTTTTACTTGCATATCAGAGAGCATTTACTCTCTGTCAGTTTGAGCACTTTGAACAGGAGGTGCAAATCCCTGTCCTCATCCATGGACAGAGAGAAAAATCAAGAGACGTGAACCAACCTGAGCAAAGTCATGCTGGAATAAACAGGAATGGAATATTAGTTTACTAGGAGAGGGGTTCCCTATTTAGCAAGGCATGTTGCCTTTCATTAAAAATACTTTTAGGAAGTACATCCCAATTCAGTTCTTCAAGGTGACTATGGGAAGGTGCTGCATTTAAATGATGTGTCTAGCTGCTAAAATGTTGTCTGTACTAATCACAAAAGTGTGGCATTATTTACTATCAACATGTGAGAAGAAACTGATTTTACACCTGCATTTCTAGAATCCATTTTCCTGAGTGGAGCTGTAAGCATTCCGTGGATTAAATTATAAAAATTATAAATGAATAGAAGCTAGAAAATGTGTAGTTTTACCTATGCTGGTTTTCTACATAATATAATGTGTATGTATAGAAGAGTTTTGTTGCTTTTGCCCCTTAGTAAGGACATGAAAATAGGAGCTTTTACTAGGGTTCTTAGAACCAGCTTGCTCTACTGAGAAGCAGAACTGGCAGCAAGTGCATAATCACTCCTTACCTTGCTGAATTTATCTTTAAAGATTTCACAAAGCTCAGCTTGCTTGCAAATGCAGAATTCCTTTTGTCGTTTCCCCTTGTTCTTGCATTGTACCATGCATCATTCCATTAGTCCACAGCTTAGTGCTCACTGAACTATCATCATTCTTTTTGTGCTTAATAATGTTTACTAAGGTTTTAATGGCATTTCTGCACACAACAATAACAGTAGCTAAGAGATGAAAAACACAGCAATTTCAGTGCAAAACAATTAGCTTACATATCCTTGAGACATTGCTTGTGTTATAAAATGCAAGTTAAGGAGGAAGGAACCATGCATGTTAATTGGAAATAAACAAAAAATACATTACTGGCATGTATTCTGATGTAGGAAAATGCAGTACTTAAACACTGCGATTAATAGGTTCATTTCATAGAGAATATTTAAGTGCTTTATAGTCTTGCTTTAGAAGTCTGCATAAGTCATTCTGATCACCACACGTAATTCAGGGTACTCCTGTAGTACACAAGAGAACGACAGAAAATTATCTGCCCCTTTTTTCTTCATTGTACCCAAGCCTCCTAAAACATCACTGTCTTCTGCGTCCATGCAGGCAGTTTTCCAAAGAGGCCAGCAGTGTATATTCAGTGCCAGGCACTGGGCATACCTGGCATCACCAGGAGTCGCCCAGTACCAAGCTTTCTTTGAAGTCTAGTAGAAAACCTTTCCGTGAGAGTCAAAACTCTCTTCTGCAGAAATACAGAACAAATCCAGGAGGCAAAAAGACATTTATGTGGCCAGAGATTCTTGCCTGTGAACCCAGAAAAGGGTGGAAGCGTGACAAACTGCTGCCACCTGCCGTTGGTCCTTTTTCAGCCACCGAAGCTCCAGCAAACCAAATTCACAGCAGCCAGCAGAAACTGCAAATCATTTCGTTCTTTAGGGAAAAGAGAAGAAACAACCTGCTATATTTATCCCAAGAGTAGGCAGGCACTGCTTAGACCTAGGGCACTAGTGCCATTTCTATGGTTGCTAGCATTCAGTACCTTGGCTTTTCTACCCTGCAGTCGCCGCTCTGTCAGTGACTTAAATGTGTGACCTTGAGAAAGCCAGTTAAGCTTTTTAATGTTATTTTCCAAGCAGTAAAAGGGAAATAAAACTTTCAGTATTTTTCACAACAGTTTCTAAAGGTGCTGAATATATTGATGTGGCTCTTTAGGAGTGTACTTTTTTATTATTTTCTTTACATCTTGGTTCTTTCAGAAGGCTATTTTAATGAAGCTCCCATTGTAATAAAATTTTCGAGCTTTGTTAATAAGCAAGCATTAATATTCAACTGTAAGGCAGTAAGTCTGCTCCAATCGTATGTATAATAGGGTGAAAAGAGAACAGCCTGAATCAACAGAGGGAGGTTTGAGCAATACAATGGTTTTGTAAAGGTCTACATCCACGCATTATACGTGGCTTTGTGCACTTGTCAGTGGGGTCATCAAAAAGACTACAGAGTGCTTCTGGAGACCTGCTTTTTAAAGATGTCAGTAATCACTGAATTTCAAATCAAAGTCAGAACTCAGGATGACATATTCCACGTTTACTAATAGGTGCCAATTTATGAAGCCCCATAGTCTACTAGAGGCAGTAAGATGAGTGTAATATATACTAGCCAAATAGCCAAGAGCTCTGACTATTTTTGCTACCTGTAGGTATCACATATTTTTGAAGGAAATCCTTTCCTTTCGGTGGCACTATAATGCAAACTGTCCTCATCTCACTGCCAAGTGTGGAAGGGTGAACCACAGAATTGGAACTGCAGGCAAGTGATTTTCTGTGATCCAGAGGAGTGTCTCTGTGAGGGGGAATTTGATGGCCCTGGATGAAGACAAAGTGACCTGGTTCCCAAGCTGGCAGCTGTCTCAGGGGCAGCAGCAAAGTCTTCCAACTCTCAATCTTGGGGATGGCCTGGAGCCTGACATCCAGCTTGAAAACTCAGGTTTTTATTTAGTTACACTTCTGAAGGCTGCACATGCTTACTACAAAGGAAACATTCTTTTGATCTGGAAAAGACCAAAATAAACATGAAGTATACTAGTTTTGTCTATACAAAATGACCTGAAAGCAATATGTTTGTCCACACATTTTTAATCATTATATCAAAACCAAGTATTTCTATGGTCAGCACCATTGGAAAATGCTCAGATGCATGTATGCTATACATAAAACAAGCTGCAGATATAAGGCATTCTGTACTCTTTTAGGCAAATGAGCAAGATTGGACAATGCAGTGTAAACTCAATAGCATTTAAGAAAGCACACTGGGGACAAACTGCCCGCTGGCAAGGTACCATGTGCAGCTACTTCAGGGAGCTGAGTATCTTATTTCCAGTCTTTATGTCAAGAGACAGGGCCTGTTCCTCTGTTGCTGCTTTAATTACTTCATTTTCTCAAATACAAAATTCTATTTAAATGGTGGTATTTCTCCCACCTGTTTTCTTTTGGCCATAATCAAAAGGAATACATGGAGGTTGCTGTCTGTGATAAGAGCATCTTGGAGCCTCTTGGCTTTTTCAGATAAAAATTAATTCCAGGGAATCCCAGGGAGGTTCATGGTGTAGCATCAAACACTGACACTGTTCTAGGATGAGTTATGTGCCATCCCTCAGCATGACAGGTTCTTCCATAACTGACTTCTTTTCACTTCCTATTTATGGAGAGTTAGAAAAATAAGGGTTTATTTTAAGAAAAAAAGCTGTGCCTTCTCTTTCTACTGTGGAAGAAGAGTAATTCATCTCCTATTTACAAACAAGTGATAGCAGTGCATCTTTACTTTGAACCGGGAAATTCTCCATTAGTCAACTCAATAGCACAAATTAGAAATTTTGTCTTTATTCGAAGAGTAGCTGAGGTGTAAAGAAGTTGTTGTTGCTGGTTTTAGTAAGAGTTTCTGGTGGCTCTCACTGTTGGCCTGAGTGTAAAACCACCAAAACTTATCCAAGATCTCATGAATATGGAGATTTTTAAATTAGGACAAGGTGTTGTTTGAATGTACACTGGAGCTTTTTGTTTTCAGCTTGGATCACAAGCACAAAAAGAAAGGAGAGAGACTTCTTCTGTTCGCTGGCTATCTTACCGGAGTAAGGCATTGCCATTCTCTGCTGTCAGCCACTTTTCTTACCTTGAATGAGTCACTTGAATCTTCAGTACCTGTGTTTCTCTGTCTGTAAGACAGAGACAAGTCTGCATCACTTCGTAGGTAAATCTCTCTGAGCACTAACTAAATACTCAAGACTCACTGGTTAATCTGTGAAACATCCTAAGGCCTGTTCACGTGATACTTTCACCTCAGCTGACTATTAATAAATACCAGAAATTCTGAGAAAATATAATCCTTTGAGATTTCCATGGTAACTGGCCATCACATGCTCAAACGACCTGTAGAGCAGTTCAGCTAAGCCACAGAGACATATCAAGTTTCTCACTGGTAATCCTATTATGGTAAAGGTAGAATAGCTCATGCCCTCAACCTCTAGCTTCAAAGAAGAACATACTTGTCTGTTCCCTTTGGAGCTGAAAACAGCACTTTCCAGAGAGGAGGGATACACATACCAGCTGTTGGAATGTCGTGCTGGACCTCATTTTTCCTTTCCTCTTTCAAGAATTCATACTGATAGTGTTGTGATACAGATTTTTTTTCATTTGTGTTTACATTACAAAGTTATATTATGATCCCTATCACAAGAGGAGCAGCAAAACAGGATACAGTGTTGACATTAGGCTAGCCTACAATATGAAAGGTGAAGGTCTCTGGACAACTGCAGATGGGAAAATTAATTGGAGAAAATCAGACATCAGGTCCTTCTGTTAGAGTCCTAACACAATGCCTTATCACAGAATCAGTCACTGGGGTTGAACGGCACCTCTGGAGATTGTCTAGTCCACCCCCCCAGTCAGAGTAGGGTCACCTAGAGCAGGTTGCTCAGGGCCAGGTCCAGTTGGGTTTTGAATGTCTTGAAGGATGAAGAACAGGTTGTTTCAGTGTTCAACCACCCACACAGTACACTGTCGAGGTTTTTTCCTTATGTTTAAGTGGACTTTTCATAATTCATGTTGTGCTTATTGTGCCTCTTGTCCTGTCACCAGGCACCACTGAGAAGAGTCTGGATCCATCTTCTTTTACTACTCTTCCCATCAGGTCCCAGCTCTCTCAGCCTCTCCTCATATGACACATGTTCAATGCCTTAATCATCTTTGTGGCCCTTTGCCAACTTGCTCCAGTACATGCATACCTTCCTTGCACTAAACCTAGACTCCAGGTATGTCTCACCAGTGCTGAGTAGACAGAGAGAAGCACCTCCCTTGACCTACTGGCAACACTTTTCCTATTACAGGCTGTCGCGTTAAGAGGAATGTGGTTTTGAAATTTGTCTGTCAGAGTCCCAGGACTTTCACTGATTCATTTATCAGAGCCCCAGCAAAAGGACTTGCACTGAGCAGATGCACAAAAATCAAAATGAGTTATTTTATTGAAAGCGACAGAAACAGATTCGAGATTGCCGTTGATAAATTCACTAACTACAATAGTGCTACTAATTAACGTTAATATTGCTAGCAAACTTGATAGTAATACAAGAACCCAGGGATAACTGTCACCCAGAGGGTGAGAGGTGCAGCACTTACCCAGAGAGGCGTCCCTGCCTGGGGTGGAGGAAGAGAATGCAGCCCGTCGACTGGTCTGTCAGGTATCGACGTTCTTCTCTCCCACTTTAACAATCATTTTCTCCGTCTTTTATCCCCAGAACTACGAGGTCCCCCCGCCCATATGTGACATAGCCTGATTTGGGTGGAGAGATGAGTGCTATAGTCATACATGTTTAGCATGATCTCTGTAATCTTCATTAGCATATGCAGGCATGTGAGTTGTAATGTGCATTTCACTGGTAATGAGGCAATGGTCAGTTATTGGACATGAAGCCTTTCGAAGAAACAAATAACCATTCAGGTTTTTGTTACTTTGCTATCTTTGCTGATCATAAGCAAGGCTATCTTGCCTCCACAGGGCCCCCTCCTTATCTGCACCCTGTGTTAGCCAGGCAAGTCTCCACTGCCCCGGGTTGCACAAGGTCAGTCTTAATGATTCTTTGTGGACAGGAATCCCACCTCATTATCCAAATTCCACACAGGCCAGGATACTATTGAGCTTCTTTACCACAAGGGTGAATTGCTGACTCATGTTCAACTTTGTGTCCACCAAGGCACCCAGGTCCTCTTCTGCCAAGCTGCTTTTCAGTCACTCATCCCAAGCCTTTACTGTTGCATAGGGCTATTCCTCCCAAGTTACAGGACTTGGCATTTTCTTTTGTTGAACTTTGTGAGGCTTCTGTCAGTCCATTTCTGCTGACTGTCAACGTCCCTCTGAATGGCAACACAACTGTGCAGTGTATCGGCCACTGCTCCCAGTTTCATATCATTTACAAACCTGCCAGAGGTGCACTCTGTCCCGTCATTCAGGGAGTCAGTTATGCCATTGAACAGTACTGGCCCCAGGGGTACACCATTACAGACAAATCTCCAGCTGAAGGTCATGCCACTGATCACAATCTTCTGAGCCTGGCAGATCAGGCAGTTTTCAGTCCACTTTGTGGTCCACTTATCTAGCCTGTTTGTCTCAGTTTGTTTATGAAGTTTTGAGAGACAGTGTCTTACTAAATTTGAGATACATAACATACACGCTTACTACTTTATTATTTCAGTGTATTGAGTTTGAAATACAAGAATATATGAGATGCCATAGGGGAAAATGTAATAAAATATCTTAAATTGAGATGTATGACCTTTCTTAGATTTGCTCACTCCAACACAGTGTTTTGGGATAGTCCAACAAGCTTTACTGGCATGCAACAAATTTGCCTGATTATAACAGATGAAAAGTATTGCTTAGGCAATTGAAAATGAGGGCTGTCAAGGTCATGGTCCTGACTGTGGAATGCTTTTCAATGGTTCTTTCCTGATGCACTAAGTTGCTATAGTTATTATCCATCTGCTTTTACAGCAACTTCATAAACATCAAGGAAAGCTAATCCATTTGCCTGTAATATTAAACTGAATATTAAACTGTTATATGGAAGAGACTGATACTCGACACTTCTATTTCATTAAAGGTTTCCCTGGACAGATCTGAAATGATATTACAGGGCATTTTGGGCTCTAGACAAAGGTTTTTCAAACCTGCTAAGCAAAGTAAGGAAATTACCCATGTAAACAAGAACAGCAACTTGTGCTGATAAATCTTATTTCTGAATGAAATTGTATGATGTCTGTAGTATATATACAGCTAAAGGAAACACCACAGTGTAGTGTTTATTCTTTGCAGGATATGGGTACTATCATAATACAGTATCAATGCACAATTTGAGGATCATGTCTCTGAGTTAATTTAATTAAGAAGCCCTACATATTAGGACCTGCCGTTTATTAACCACATAAAGGCTGTAGTCACCTGGAAGATCCTGTAATTCAGGCAGTAGCACAAGGGTCTTAGTGGACAGGGATCCTTTTTTTCCCTTAACTTGTTGTGTTTCAGTTCCCTTTCTTTGTAACATAAAGCATAGATGATGAAATAATAACTTTCTAAAGCTGTTGCAGAGTGCTTCAATCAGCAGATATCCACACATTTTGCAAGTAGATCCCTCTCCATTGTTGCAAACATAGTTAAGGTGGATCCTGGAATGACATATAATTACATAGCGTATATGTGTTTGTGTAGGTAGTCATGCAGATAAAAATACTTTGTTCCTTTTAGAACGTTGGCAGGATGGCTTTTAGTTCCTACTAGTTATATATTTAAACCTGAAATTACTTTGAATGGGACCTTGGAAATAATAGTTAAGATTCTCAGATAACTCTTAGAAAAATTAGTCGTGCTGTGATGGATAATTTCAGTCACAAAGAGACTTTCTGGTTTGTGCGTGTGGCTTCTCGCACAGCAGGATATAGTTCCAGAATTGGAGATCCTGAACACCCCTGTGATGCAATGAATAAATAATAGTGCCTGATCCAAAACCAATTAAAAGCAACTCAGCTTTAAGTCATGCTTAAGCACAAACGACAAACTGGGAACAGATCATAGCATCTTGCAAGACATCTAGCTGTTAGATCTTGATAAATATATTTCTTCCTAGCTAGGCATTTCATGGCTTATAGTTTCACTTCAGGCTCTTCAAGAAAGTTGACAAGGGACCTCTCAAAAAGTAAATAACATCTCTCAGTCCCTACAATGAAAGAAGGGAAAAGGAACCAGAAACACTTTTTGGCAAGTTGCCAATAGCAGTTTGATATCTTGCAGCCTGCTCTGAGGAATGTAAAACTACTGAAAGTGTTTAAAACTGCACATCTTCCCTTGATGCGGGAAGGCATCCACAGTGGGGCTGTGTAAAGTAGGATGATTTTAATTTATTAGAACACTTAAAATACTTAAGAGACAACAATCCTTTTCCACGCTAAAGACCTTTTAAAGATTTAAACTGCTCAGGTAATTTGAATTTGTACATTACAGAGCAAGAACCCCGTCTGAACCAGGGTTGTGTAATGCAAGGACATACATACATAAGAGCAAATCTAAAAAGTGGTTCCATTTTGGGAGAGACTGTGTAACCTAAGGGAACTAACCACTCATATTCACCTTTTTCTTTAATCAGTACTGAAAACAGAAGTAGAAATGAGAAATGTCCGAGCTTCTCACTTAGCCAATCAATCCCTTCTTTTTCCTTTTTTTTTTTTTTTTTTTTTAAATAAAGGCAGTGAGCCTATACCTAGAGAGTGGGCTTATGAGAAATAAATAAGATGTTGTGAATGAATGTGGTGTTTGCATGCTAGGGAGTAGGCAACTGGCATAAAAAATGGCAGAATACTTGGACAAGGATCCTATGTAGGATATTGTGGATTTGCATATGATAGATGGTATAAGGGCTGATAAAGCCAGGAATGTGTGTCCATCTAACAAAGATAGGCAAGTGTCCATGTTCCAACAGTAGCACAAAGAAGATGCTTAGAGGAGATCGGAAAAAATGAGACTAACGGAAGATGGGCTTTTAGTAGCCCTCTAGCTTGTGTGGCATCTGGAAAAGCATCTGGGGGCCCAGTGGAGAGAATATTTAGAAATAGGTACAAAAACGCTAGCAAATCTGAGACCCAAGTTGTCAGCACTGAGTTTTGTGATGCCTACGTATGCCTGCTTGGGAATGATGGCAACCAGCTCCTATGATGAGGCATATAATTGGGATATGATGAATGTTTTTGTTCATTATGAGTTTGCTAGCTGGAAAGCACTTAATTCAGCACAGGAGTCAGTGTTGGTAAAGGCAGTATTGTCATGTAAGTGGAACGCTAAACCAAAGCAGGAAGATAACAAGCCATATATCAGATGGGTGAACTGCAGTTTACCTGCGCAGGGACTTGTGTGTTTTCTTCAGAACAAAATAAAATAAATGTAGTAATTTAACAATGGGTCTCACCGGAGCAGCTAAGCTCTGTTCAGGCAGGTGATGGGCAAATACAGTTATTGGGAAAGATAACTGGGCAGGAGGCTTCCTTGTAACTGCTCAGTGGCAACTCTTTTCTCCAGAGCTTCACTATGGAAGAATACCCATCCTGTTATTCTAGAAAGAGGTATTTAGTTACCCATCCCATTATTCAGAAATGTCAAGCAGGGACTAAGAGACAGTGGCTTATCGTTCTCCTCACTTAGAAAGAAAGATAAAGATTAAATTAACCTATCTCAGCTCAGAAAGTTTAACTAATTTTCTGGGTTTGGCTATCTTTGTAGAGTGAAGAAGTCCCCTAAGACAAGTAGGAAAGAAATCAAAATAGTCTGTTTGGGTTTACACTGGGAATGGGAGTGCTACCAAGGCCAAATTCCCCAGATACAAATCAGAAAACATGGTTTGTTTTTCTCCCATCTATATGAAGGAAGCAGGTTTTTATGCCTCAGTGCTTTGTTGTGGGTTGTTACGCTCCTGAGCTGTAGTTCAGGCACAGCTGTCACCAGTAAACAGCCTGAGTCTCAAAACTGGGTGATTGCCATTAAACCCTTACCTTTCACACAGTTTGCAAGCTCATTGTATTTCATGTTCATGAAAATATAAGGTGTTTGCAGGTACCCGGGTTCCAAAGGCTATTTGAATTTACAAATGTGTGCACTCTAATTTACAAATAAGAGTTAGATGGTTGCAAATATACTTTCAGTTGTACAACCTAGTTCTAAAAAATTAGCTATATTAGATAAGCAAAGGGGTACTTTCCCAGCTATGTCATTAAGATAGCTCATGGTTCAGACTTACCTTGGGGGTTTTGTTCACAGGGAGGTGGGTGTGGGGAGGTAGTGTTGGTGTCTCCCCCCTTGCAAGAGTTTCAGTAGCTGTCACCCAATTTTTTTCTCTGAAGTCCAATTTAGAATTTCCCTGGGATAAGCAAGGAGGGGAACTATGGCACTCTGTGGAAAAACAACTTTGCAAAAGTTCAAGTGCTCTGACTATGGAAGAATTTGCTATATTGCATTGTATTATAAACATTCTTGGACTCTATTCATAGCTTGGACTCTATTCATAGCTTGTCTCTCGAACTTTAAAAACAGAATTTAGAAGCTGAAGCCATTAAAGAGTTATTGCCTGGGACTCTGCTGAAGGTACAATACCCACCACAGTGTCTCAAAAAACACTTTTTCTGCCTCCTTTTGCACTGAATTAATGCTTTTTCTTCTCCCTCTCCCTCTTAACTGGCCTTTAAGTCCATTCACTTGGGGAATGATACATGGTAACATTTTTTTGTCGTCAGAGATCTGCCACAGCCACATGTCAGATTTCTTGTCTCTTCACTGCATTGGCTGGCACTGGCATTCAAGGGTTTTGTCAGGGTTTCTGATTTTTTTCTCAAATATCTGTCCATCAGACCCTCTCTTTAGCACCTTGCACAACACTGAAATTGGGCATTGAATGGTGCCTCTTGGTGATACTTGTTTTAGAATAATGCAGCCCTTCCAAAGGAAAAAAAATTGGTTTCGGTTTGTTTTGTTCTTTTTTTATGGCTGATGCTTGTATAGCAAACTCTGTATCTAAATCAGGCGTTTGAATTTTTTGAGAACTCTATTTACCCATAGTTCCCCTTTGCACTTGATACAGGTCAAAATTGCTCAGCAATGTTTTCCAATATCAATAATTCACAAAATATAATGGAGCTGAGAATAATTTTTTATTCATAAACCTTTTTTTTTTGCATGGGAGTTTCAGGCTTGGTTTGTATATGGCAGGAATAATGTACGATGGGATGTGAACTTTAATGGCTTATAGAGTATGCAGGCCTCAGATACATTGTTGAGCGGAAGGCTGTGAGGCCACTTGCACCGGAGAGGAGAATCTAACCCATTAGCACCATAGACTTATGTGGCTGCATACAGGGATATATTATTTCCACTGCATTGACCCTGTCAAGAAGTGTAGGCTTAACATCTCATCTGCTGGTCTCTAAAATGTTAAGACATTGTCAGAGAATATGTCAGCGAGAAAATCCATCAATATTGCTTTCACTGAAAATACCACCCTGCCTGGAACTAATAGCCACTTTAAACTCCGCAGCAGTGAGCCTGTGAGAGCCTAGCTGACTGCACGTGGCCCCAGGGCCCTCAATATCACACGTTAGGGCACGGAGCAATCTAGCAGAGTAACTTTGAAACATGAGAGGTGCTAACACTGTGTCTATGTGGTATGGTCCTGTCTGGTTGCAAGGATATCAGGAGTCATTGACACTAATTTCATGCGCTCTGATGTCCTTGCACAGACATGACCAGATGATGCAGACACAGGTCTAGCATCTCTGAGAGCTATGTGGCCATGCATACTCATATTTTGGGAGATGTGAGGAATCACCTTACACAGTAGAGTTTTATTTGAATGCCTCACTAGGAATTAACATCTGGTTGACAGGAAACAGTCCTTCACCTGTGCTTTTCCCCTAGCTCATGACTGGCCAAAATCTATGCTTTAGATGATGATCTAAAAAGGAAAAGAAGTTTATCAGAAGTAGTCAACATGGATTCACCAAGGGGAAGTCATGTCTGACCAATCCGATAGCCTTCTACCATGGCATGACTGGATGGATAGATGAGGGGAGGGCAGTACATGTTGTCCACCTTGACTTCAGCAAGGCTTTCAACACCATCTCCCACATCATCCTCAGAGGCAAGCTTAGGAAGTGTGGGTTAGATGAGTGGACAGTGGGGTGGATTGAAAACTGGCTGATAGATAGAGCTCAGAGGGTTGTGATTAGTGGCACAGAGTCTAGTTGGAGGTCTGTAAAAAGTGTTGTTCACCAGGGGTCAGTACTGAGTCCAGTCCCGTTCAATATATTCATCAATGACCTGGATGAAGGGATAGAGTGTGCCCTCAGCAAGTTTGCTGATGACACAAAACTGGGAGGAGTGGCTGACACACCGGAAGGCTGCGCTGCCATTCAGCGTGACCTGGACAGGCTGGAGAGTTGGGCAGAGAGGAACCTTATGAAATTCAACAAAGGCAAGTGTAGGGTACTGCACCTGGGGAGGAATAACCCCATGCATCAGTACAGGTGAGGGGCTGACCTGCTGGAGAGCAGCTCTGTGGAAAGGGACCTGGGGGTCCTGGTGGACAACAGGATGACCATGAGCCACCAATGTGCCCTTGGGGCCAAGAAGGCCAGTGGCATCCTGGGGTGCATCAAGAAGAGTGTGGCTAGCAGGGCGAGGGAGGTTATCCTCCCCCTCTACTCTGTCCTGGTGAGGCCGCATCTGGAGTACTGTGTCCAGTTCTGGGCTCCCCGGTTCAAGAAGAACAGGGAACTGCTGGAGAGGGTACAGTAAAGGGCTACAAAGATGATTAGGGGAGCAGAACATCTTTCTTATGAGGAAAGGCTGAGGGACTTGGGTCCTTTTAGTCTGGAGAAGAGAAGACTGAGGGGGTTCTTATTAATGCTTATAAATACTTAATGGGTGGGTGCCAGGAGGATGGGGCCAGTCTTTTTTCAGTGGTGCCCAGTGACAGGACGAGAGGTACCAGGCACAAACTTGGTCATAGGAAGTTCCATCTAAACATGAGGAGGAACTTCTTTACTTCCAGGGTGGCAGAGTACTGGAAGAAGCTGCCCAGAGAGGTTGTGGAGTCTCCTTCTCTGGAGTTATTCAAGACTCTCCTGGATGCATTCCTGTGCAACCTGCTCTAGGTGAACACGCTCTGGCAGGGGGTTTGGACTAGATGATCTCCAGAGGACCCTTCCAACCCCTGTCGTTCTGTGATTCTGTAATTCTGTGATCTGTAAGTGAAGGCAGATATTACTAATGTACCTGTGTGTTCTCTACAGCTGCCCTTGTAAGAGATTAGAAGCTCTTGACCTAAAGATATGATTTATGATGAGAAAATTTAAAACCAGCTGGATTTTACAGAGCCCATTTTGCCATTTGCCATTCATTAACTGAGCTCTCTCTAGGACAACTGAGCAACAGCTCACATCACTGTTTCTGCATGTAACAGAAAGCAAGCAATAAAACTCCATCAGCTTAATCCCATTTACAGTGAATCTAGAAAAGGGACTTTGTCAGCTGCCTAACTAAGCAAATCAGAAGTTGAATGATATGTAACATTGTTTATTGTAGAAAGTAATATTATGTTATCATCAGTCATGCAGTTTGCAAAGACAAGCAATCCGTCTGTTGTAATTAATACCCTACTGCTTTGAGGCATAGCCTATAATTCTGCAGGGGAGAGTTGAACAAATTAAGTTATTCAGTTGACACATTGAGCTTAGCCAGGTCATCTCCCCAAAATTTCTCTGATACTCAGTGGAGAGACAAACACTCTTCCTAGCAGCAACAGAGTACCAAAATCTGTTTTCTGCACTCAGTCACCTCTGGGAGAAGCCCATTTCAAGTCTAGTTGCTCAAAATTGGGTGATCTTAAAATTTCCCTATATTAAATTACTCTTATATTTGGACAGCATCTCAGTGAATACTCCCTGGTATATTTGTCATCTGTTTTAGATTAACTCCCTTCCAAAAGAGTAGAATCAATGAGGTGCACTGAGTTAGGGCCTGATGCTACAATCCTGGCAGTTGATTCCATGTTCACAAAAAGGGGGAGAATGGGGTTTCATGGCGACAGTCTAAGCAAAGAAGTCTTTCCTTCTGCAGTCCCCAGCTGCCAGAATGCCACTCACCAGAGAAACACAGCAAGGAATGCTAAAATTGTGTCCCCTAAACCGGCTGATAGTTGGAAATCTGCACATATTCTACTGTCAATCATCCTATTAAAAAAAATCTTTTTTTAAAATCACAGTGCTGCTGACTCACCTTTCCTGAAAGGTCACTTTCAGTTGAATTGTTAAGTATTTTAACAATGCTACATATGTTGGATTGAGCAAAAACGGAAAGGCTTGCTATTTGTTTTTCATGAAATACAGAAATACCATGTGGTTCAAAGTCTTACATTGAGTTAAGCCATTTACTCATGAGTCACGTATGTCAGGGCTTCGCTGAACTTCTCCAGGGGCTGACTAGGAGGTTATTTGTGCAGCAGATATTCTGGACCATGAGTAGAAATCACTAGCGACTGATGAGAA
Organism: Gavia stellata; assembly: GCF_030936135.1. Taxonomy (NCBI): domain Eukaryota; kingdom Metazoa; phylum Chordata; class Aves; order Gaviiformes; family Gaviidae; genus Gavia; species Gavia stellata. The sequence continues at coordinate 76,373,378 of NC_082596.1, forward strand.
CTACTAAGCTTGAAGGCAGCAGACAGAGGGCAAGTCAGCACAGAATTACTACTTCTTTTGTCTAGGGATTGAAATAGCCGGCTCTGTCCCCAGTGCCTCTAGTCACCGGCTACACGTGTAGTCTTACAGGCCTGAAGCTAACAAAGCATTTAAGCATGTTGTCAGAGGAGGTTGAGACTGCACATAATTCACAGCTGATGACAGGATAAAAAAGAACTTACTTTCAGACTCACCTGCAATGCTGACAGTCTGGACAGAAGGGGTCAGAGAGGAGACTACTTTAATCAGATTCAAGTTATTCAACTTTTCTTCTCTCCTCTGTTACTAAGCAGAGTAGCTGGTAGTCAGGTAGATTTTAAGGAATATAAATGAGTCAGCAGTTCCATTTTATGACTGTTTTTAAATCGATCTTTCTTATTAGGAATGCCATTGTCCCAGAGCTTTTAGGGGAATGTTATTAAAGAAAATTAAAAAAAAAACCATCCCTCAAAATCATCTAAGCAGAGAAACTAAGGGCTGTTTGCCCTTAGTATTCTAAACTAAGCAGCTGTGCTGGTGTCCAGCTGCTAGCAGACAAAAACAAAAATCCTCCCCAAAATAGTAAAAGTGAAGATTGAAAGCAACCCAGTAGTACTAAATTTGTGATCCCTGCTCTGTCCCAGGTTTTCAAGATAATCTCAGCAAGTCACTGAGACTAGATACTCTAAAGTGTTCATAGGTGTCCAACTCCCAGAGATTTCAGCAGGAATAGGCGTCCATTGCTTTGTGGCTCTGGGGTTTAGTTTCTCTGTATCTCACATGTTCATTTGTGAAATGGAATAAAGAGAACTGGGTTTTCACTGTAGCCTCCTCTCCCCAGCGTGGTGTTATGAGGCTGAATAGTGCAGAGCTGGGTAGCTGCTCTGCTGCAGCAGAGGAAATTTCCCTGGCCTCAGTCCCTCCCCTGTCTAACCTAGCCCTACTCACCAAAACACTTAATAACGTGTTCAAGTGCTTTTCTAAATCGTAGCCTCTGATACAAATTAGGAGGAGCAGCTTTCATTACATTCTTCAGACCTCTGAGAAAAATGAGAGATGATACCGAGGTGAAGTGACTCAGATGAGGAGATAAGTAATCAATACCAACACACATCAGTATAGCACAGTCCCAGATTCCTCCCATCTGGAAATAATACTCATGGCAATCATTTGAAAGCAGAGCAGCTGGAGGTTGAAGCGGTGGAGGGGAAAGAAGAGGCAGTATATTTCTATCTTTAAGATCATGGAATACAGCAACACAGAAGAGGCAGAAGCTTAATTTACAAATAAAAAATAATAATGTGCCTGTAAGTAAACTGTACATTAGTCAGCACTGCTGCTGCTCTATAGCAGAACTTTGTGTCTTTAGTCACTGAGTTTTTGCTATATTTAACAATGATATACAACTACTGGGTAAAACCCTTAAGTACAATTTTCTAAATCTGTATTTATATTGAGGCAGATGATTATTTATCTTTTTGACAATATTAATCACCTAAAATATAATCTGTAAATTAAGAACTCTATAATATTGTTACCCAGAAATACTGCATCCAGCTGCGAACATTTGTCTTCTGTGTTGCTTTTCTAGTAGAAAAAAGTTATTACATGATTCACTTAACTATATCTGTATTAATTATGACATAATTTTGCTATAGTTTTCTCTGGCTTCTGTAAATTAAATGAAAGAGTTGACTCCTTGAGATCCTCTGCAAATTCTGTGTTTTGAAATGGTGGGGGTTTTAGAAGATTAGTATATATTACAAAGTGTTAGACTATACAAACATTTTAAAGCCTACAAATCTTTACTAAGTTGGACAAAATCTAATACAAAGCATCTAGCACAAAACTCCTGGGTAGCTGTGCTAATTAACATTCCCATGGGCCATTTCCAAACCAATGGCCTGGTATAAACTATTTCAATAATACATCATAGATGTTATTGCTACTCTGCACAGATTTCATTTTCTCCATTTCTTCCACCAAAGCAGATGTTCTGTAGTTGGATCCAAGAATTGACCACATGTTGCCCTAGAGCAGTCAGCTACCACAGGTTACTTCCTGGGCATCTTTATGATCACATCACAATCCACAAAAATATCAATGGCAAAGGAAGAGGACTAATTAGATTTGAAGGCTCCTACCTTGTCTCCAGAATCATCCAGTAGAAATCTTGAAAGATTTTCCTTGGGGGGGAAAAAAAAAATATTGGCAGAAATAAAATGCACACACACCCCCAAAATCTCTGTGTTAACACTCTCTTAATCAGTTTGAATTTTGTATGTAGCTGCACTGTAGAATTTGAAGTCTTTGCAAACCTAATTGAAAATTAGATTACAGAGAGAAAGCATGATTAATTTGTAATCCTCAGGCCTATTGTACTAGATAAATTCTGATTCATTTTCTTTCATTTTTTCATTTTAATAGTAATTTTTGGCTGACAAATATCAAATCCCTCTGAAAATGTCACAAAACAAGATTTATCTTTAGCTTGTATAATATGCCTATAGCTAGAAATTATTGTCAAGTATCATGTAAGGTGACACAATTTCTGTACTTTTAGAGTGCCAGCCTCCATTTGCAGATAATTTACTATCAGTATGGCCATATTCATTCTCTAGCCTAAGGTATTCATTAGCTCTGGAAAATATTTTTCACCAAGTCGGTTCTTTTAAATTGTTAACCCACTAGAACAGTCATTTAGAGAGCCACTATAGAACAAAATAGTGTCTCTGCTTGTCAGGTCCAGCTCAAAGACCAACTAGGAAGCAAATTAATAGAAGCCAGGTTTAATTTGTTTTTCTACTGAGAGAGCAAGGCATTAGTTTTCAGATTTTAACTGTAATGGCATATTCAGCTCTATCTTGACCTTTTTTAAAGTTTAATATCTGATTTAAGCAGATATTTTGGCTTTGTCCCTGCTGTTTTGCTGACAACTAGCAAATGCATGGTCCTCATCTTCTGCAAGTGTGGTGGTTTAACCCCAGTCAGCAACTAAGCACCACAGAGCCACTTGCTCACTCCCTCCTGGTGGGGGGGGGTAAGAATAACCTCTTTCGCTAAGATCACAGAACTTAAATGATCATGTAGGGAAGATTAATATAGATGCAATATCTATGGTAAATATACTCACAACTGCCCTAAAGGTAAAATGCCAGGAAATGCCAGGAAAAATAAACAGAATAAGCATTTGTGTACTTGAACATCCTTGCCTGTATTTTCAGAAAGTGGCATGTTTGGTTTGATTTGCTATTGTCAGAGTATTTTCAGTACTGTGTCAATAATAACTGTCATGAGAGGGTGTCCCGAAATACAACGTTTCAGAACCTTTCAAAATAGTAAGTACCTGTGGAAAAGAATTCTCTTTTTTTCCAAGGTTTTAATTTAGAAAAGAGTAACAGCTAAGCACAGAGAAACAGAATCTATCTGCAGCTACTGGTGGGCAGCTTGACATAGCTTAGTAAAAGAAGGGCACAGGCCTGCCTTGGCCCCCATTGATATAAGGGGGAATAAGGTCAGCTAAGGGACAGCTATATCGAAGAAAACTCCTTCAGCAAGAGCCCTTAGTCCCTGCTGGCCACATGTACAGCAGGAAGTAAGCTGCTTTGTGAAAAGAGGTTGTACAAACTCCTCAGTTCTCTCTGTAAACCAAGAGCCAGGGAGAATGCGTAAACATCCATTCTCTGGTCTGCTGTTTAGATGGATTTCAAAGTCCTACTATAGACCTTAAAGCTTACTGAATGTGACAAGGTAGCCCCACATGAGGGCAGGAATATTTCAAAAAGGGTGAGGTAAAAAGAGTGGTTATTGGGATTATAAGAAGCTCATCAGTTTCTTAATTGGGCACTTGGGCGCTCACCCACAGACCATTTAGCCACCTTGCAATCACTGAATTCAGAGAAGTTAAGCACCTAAGTGTCTTTGATGCTGTAGACAGAGCAGGTAGTGGCTTATAAATAAATGCAGTGTCACTCTGCTAACAGGGAGTGGCTCCTGTTTAAAGTGAAACAAGCCATGCCTTCATCCAGGGGAAGGAGATGAGAGAGGTCTGGGGCACATTGTTAGTAGGTTTATAGAGATAGGAAGGAGTCATGAAGCTGAGATATCCGTGTCTCCTTGGGGTGTGGATGAGAGCGAGGAACATCCAGTTAGAAAGATATACTAGTTGGGAATGATTTTAATAATGTGCATGCTTACTGGTTTGTGGGAAGATTCTGAGCTGTCTAGGGTATATTAGAAATTGTTACAATTCCATAGCGTCTCCCCTTTCTTACTGTTTTAGAAAATTGTATCTAATGGAAATAATATATAACTTTGAATATAACTTTGAATATAGTGAAGAAGGTGACTGGAGTCCCTTGAGCTCCAAATCAGTAAAACTTTCATTTGAACTCCCAGCTACCAGCAGAAGCTTGTAGCCTAGCTATTATGAAAAGTCTGGAGAAAAAGGCAGGTGTTTGCTCTGAATTCAGTTCCACTTTGAATTATAGATTTTTTTATGCCAACTGATTAAACTGGACTGATTTCCACTGCTGGGGTCTGCCCCAGAGTACTACCAATTTACTTTTCCATTGAAGCCACATTTTTTCTTTGTTGGACTGAATTAGACATTCTGTAGACCTGACAAAATGATCAGTGTGGTTACCAGATGGCAGAAATGTAGTTTGGGCTTTTCTTTCAGAGTGGTCATCTGGAGACCAAATAACACCTCTGACAAGTTGTATAGATTTATACTGTGGAGGAAGCATTTTGTCTGATTTATTTGATTTTGCAGATACTATTTAAAAACTGTGGAGTTTGGCAGGCACGTTTTTCTTTTTCTCTTTCCTTCTGTTGGCACTAACTTATGACAGTGAATTTTCTTAAGGTATCAGTTCATAACAGACCTCATTCTTACCCTTGTAAACATTTTAGTCACCAAAATTCCAGCTCTCCCATTCTCACATTTGGTAAAACATCATTTGAAATCCAATTTGACAGACTGAAGAAAATCCCTTTATTCCAATTGTTCAGTGATTAAAGCCCTTATCCGAATTATGGGAGACACCCCCACACCGGGAAAATCCCTTCCTTTACCAAAAAGCACTTGAAACCCAAGGTTGGAATCAGCTACAAAGTTGAGCAGGTAATAAGACATCATGGGACATGGCTAACAGAAATGGAAAGATGACAGGCTCCTCTACCTCCTAGTAAAGCTTTTGCTCTTTGAATCTTCATGTCTCATGAGAGTCACTTTTCCAGTATGCTGAGTTGACAAGTGGGGCAAGAGGTCAGAGATACCCTCTGTGTTGTTTTGCTGATGCTGTCCTATATTTCAAATATTAAAAAAAATTAAATATTTGCTCAAACTGATAGTCGGTGGCGTACCTTAAACCTCCAGGCTAAAGAGAGAAATCTTTCTTCTTAACTCACTCTGCCCTCACAGATTGTAATTTCCTACATTTCTTTCTGTGTAATGCTAACCAAGTTTTTAAAATATTTTTCAATTTAATTGTAGAACCACCAAGTCATTTTTTTCATAGAGATTTGATCAAAAATAACTCAAAATGGCCTTGAGAAAATGTGTTGAAAGGCATACCAAAAGAAGTTCCTCAGTGCTGAACACCAAGACAGGGAAGCATGACACAAAACACAAGATATCCACAACAGTCACATTTTGTTGTATCTCACTAAATGGTCTGGCCACATACTGAGGAGCATGGATGTATAATTCTGGTAGGCAAGTACAAGACAGTGCACAGATATCGCAGCTCCTGGGCAGCAAGATAGGGAAGCAATTTTTTCTAGGTGATAATAGAACACAAATGTCAATCATGTAACCATGCCAAATCCACAAGACCTGACAGATCTGCACTTATCTCTTTGTCACTGCTTTAAAATCCCTTTTTGTTTTTCAGCTGCAGCATCTGTATGTGGTTTGTCTAGGTGTTCTTTAAGGCATGGCTGAAGGTCAGTCTCCACAAATCCATTATCACATCAAAGTGACTGATTGCTGTCAAACTAACCAGAGTGAAGAGTCAGCAATGAGCTGCGTTTATGTATCATGCTGAGGTGTATGCGTAAAGTGTGGGATACCAATATACATGGAATGTAAACTCAAACTGTGTACGGGCTTCAAACTGTGACAAACGTTTCAGCAATTGAGAAGGCACATTTATCCCTGTATAGGCTAATGACTTATTAATTCAATCAAGCATGGAGACATTCAAAAGGGGAATTAATAATTGCAGACAGACAGAATAGCCAATAGCCAGAAAACAGGAATATCCAATTACTTTCTGCAGAACTTGAGAAACAAGCCCTCTTTAGAAAAGGAAGGAGAGACCTGCTGAATTCGGTCTTGACACGACTAGATGTAACATCACTCTTCTGTATGTTTCAGCTAAGTCTTTTCTAACTATAATGTCCATATTTGGATTTTGTAGCCAACTTTTTATTGTCCACTTGCCTTAATCCAACTTGTGTTGAAGGTGATTTCAAGGTCTTAGCAACACAAAGGTGTCCATTCTTGCAGGTCAGTGATCCTTGTTGCAGGAGACTGGACAGGATGGCAGTGCTGTGTAGCTAGTACTTTACTCCAACAGACACAACAGGCAGCTCCTCCATGTATCTAGTAGATCAAGGAACTAGCAAATGTAGAGGTTTATGTGGTGGAAGTGACCTGTTGCAAGTGGAGTCAGCCTGGTGAACTCCCTGGAAGCAGTAGGACGGTGGTAAAAGTGTCCTTGAATCCCAGCTACCCTAGGGAGTTCATTTCACTGGGAAAGAATGTGAAGCAGCTGCTTTATAAATTAAAGCAATATAAGATTTTTAAAAGTGAGCAGTCCTTGTGAGTACCATCATTTTAGAGTGCTAGCCAGTTGGAGGTCCTGTCAAAAAGTGTTTTAAGAGTGTGCTAGGCAATTTCTCCTTGAACTCTTCTCCCTTTTGATTAATATTAAGTCAGGTATCTTAAAACCAGTACACCCACTATTACCCACCACTTATGAAGCTCTAAACCATAGAGATAAATCTTAAGCTATTGCCTAAGAGCAAATGGATTAAGACAGAGCTTGGTAGGTAAGGATTGTTCTGTACACAAAGGGGCTGGAACATCAGTTAAGGACTGGTATGTGACATAGCATAATCCTACATTTGCTCCCTTTACTGCAGAACATCATGTGATGTAAGAAATCCTTGTGCCCCATCCACACTGTTAAGTATAGAATTGAAAATATGCTTTTTTACTTCCTTATTTTGAACTTCCCATCCTCTGAATTGCTTCACACACAAGTTTATAATGTAGGAATTTTGTCACAGAAAAGAAAAAAAATCTAACAGACAAGCTGTCTACTTACTCCACAAGCCTGGTTGTCTTCTTCATGTTACTACTTACATGTGTATGCATGTGTGTATATAGATGTGTGTGTGTGAGTGTATTAAAATTATGTAATTACTACAGTATTAAATACTATAATTTACTTTAAAATAAAATGCTATCTTTTAAAACACTATACATAGTATAATATAGATGTATGCATATATATGTTTTACTCTATTCCTCTTGTTAGTAATAGTCTTGAATGATGCAATCTGAAATTAGAGGATGGACCCTATTATCTTAAATGATCAAAGAGGGTGAAAAGGTGGTAGCTTATTTATTTTCTACATCAAACAAAGCTTTGTTGTTCTAAAAATGAGCTAGAATCATTTCAGCTGTTTATTCTCCCTGTGAAAGCTGCTAACCACTTCTTTTACTGTTTAAGCAGGAACTGCTTGCCATTTTCATTTACACTAGTAGGTAATGGTAGCAAGCTCTACATTCAGTGCAATAGCCTTGTCGCATTACCCTGCCTTCTGTTGTTTTGTATGGTTCTGCTCCTTCAAACACTTGTGTATCAAAATGAATTTTCTTTTTCTTCTAACCTGAACCTCCTATAAATGTCACCTTTTGTTTGTGGCATCATAACTACCCCCACAAGAGGAAATTTTTCACAAAGGGTTATGTTTTCACATTAATAAAGCCTAGATTTAGGGATGCACAAGGAAGGAGCACCCATTTACAAACATCCATCTTCACTAATTAGCCACTTACAGGAAAACCAACCCTCAAATAAATTATAGATCCAAATGTTTCTGAAACTTGACTGAGCTCAGAAGTTCACTTCTAAAATATTCATCCTGCTGTCAAAATGGTAATGATACCAAGAGGTTGTTTTCAAAATCTATACCACAGACATTGTATTTCTTCCTTTTTTTTTTTTTTTTAAGAATAAGCACAGACTTTGAATTTTGGATGGTTATCTATGGACCATTAACAGAACAACGCCTGCATTCAGAGGCTCACATAAGTGCAGTGCCTTTTCAGTGAGTATATGGATAGTGCTTTTATATAGTTGCTGTGACAAAAGTGGTAGCAGTAAAGATTGATTGATTGAAGACACTGATGATACTGGAACAGGACTTCAGTAGCATAAATCAAAGCAGCTGAACCAAGGACCTAGTCCATTATTTCAAAAAGCTTTTGTTCATTTTCCATACCTTTGGTCTACTGCCAAATACACTAAGATTGCACTGATAACTGTATAAATTCAGCTGAACAGCAACACAATACCAAAGCATAGCAGGTGACACAGAAGACCAGGAGGCAAGCAAGAATATCTGTAGAGTTCATATGTGTGTTTGCCCAATATGAATTTATCCATTAAATAATAGCTGTAGTTGCTATCAGGATGTTACATGTTTGCAAGCAGATGAGGATGTACCTAGGGCAAAGGGGAAGCAAAGCCTCTGTAACACAACATCTGCACTTCAATGTATTTTACGCTATTGTTCATGTTCCTCTGTCTTTGATATTCTGTAAGTGCTTATTGAAGAGACTAGGAGTCTGTTTTAAGAAGACTGCTACTTTTCGGTTTCTACACATTATGTTTGAGTATACACCTAAAAGTGTTAAAACATAACAGAACTTGTGGATAACATTAACTTCATTGTGGTATTTCATGGCAGTATTGGAAGTGCAGGCTATCAGGAATAACGCATTAATGATAACACAAACATCTTAACTGCAGTAGTGTTGTAAATAGAAGTCACTGTTGTGCTAATTTGAACATGCTTACATACCAAAGAGATTTTCATATCGTTGAAATGAATAGAGCCTAGCTATCCAAAGGTTCTCTAAAAATTTCAGCTTTGTTTTCAAATACATGTTTATGACCCATGCATTGACTAGGAGAAGTATTTGTTCCTCAAATATGAATGTGAATGGTTATGTAAATTATTCTTTGAATGTTATATTTTCACAAGTAGAGGCTAGCAAACATTTCCATACTAGCAGTAAATTCTCTGGAAAATATAGCTCAGATATTCTAAAAGTATTGGTGAATTTACACTGAATTCATTGAATATTTTCAGCTCAGAAAAGATATTCTGTCATAGAAAACTAACTGAGCAGGAAAGGTGTGAAAACCACAGCGGGCCTTGGTGATTGTGTTCAATAGGTAGAGGAACAGCAAGGGATGCAGAAGGAATTGAAGGACAGTAGTGGGAAGGCTCAGCTCAAACTTCTGCTATGACATTTGTCATATTTTTCCAACAATGCCATAAAATACATCACAGAAGTATGTGATTAGGATAAGCAGTTAAACCTTTTAAGAGCAAGTGCTTTCTGAGTAACTGGACAGAAGTGTGCACCAGTGCCCCTTTAAATGATAGTATTAAGCTCTGCAACATCAAGACATGAGGTAGGGAAAAAGAATGCAATGTTTTGAGTTTGACTTCGGATATTCATACTGACAGACAGCAGAATGAATTACTGCACTGGTTTTCAGAGTATTTCACTTGTTCCCCGTTTATATTGTTGCAGTGTATGTCTGCCCAGGCTAATTCTGAGTTCCCTTTTTTCTTCTTTGCTGCTTCAAACAAGAAAAAAATTGAGTATAATTGCTTTGCCAAGTGGTTAAGAGGAGCAGATCTGCTGTCCTTCATAAACTGCTTTGTAGATCAATCAGTGTTACATGCAGTCAGCATTCCAGTAAATATAGTAATCATTTTTACTACACCTACCATTAGAGGCAAAAATACCATATCTGCAGCAATTAAATACCTATTAGTAAGTAAGCATGCTCGTGAAAGTCTATTTTTTAGATTAAATATTTGTACATATATATATCTCTATATATATGCACATACAAAGTAGGATGGAGTAACTTTCCTGTAAGTCCTGTAAGTGTTGTTATAGAAGCACATGATGTATTTATGATTCAGTTTCAGCAAGGCTAAGCTACACAATGCTCACTTCAACTAGTAGTTTATTATGATTGCAAACTCCTTATTGCAAACCACAGGCCTGACCCTCCTGTTACACCAACATTATCAGATATTTCCATGGAAGCCACTCCAGGCTGACAGTCATGTACCTCACAGACAAATGGGAGCCTCTTTTTCTCTGACAAGTTCCTGTACTACACCATAGTATGCCAAAGCCCAGTAACAGCTATGAGCACAGAATGGCAGCAGTGATGCAAATGGGGAGCTGCACAGCCCTGCAGCCTCTGCTGTATGACAGCTTAAAATCATATTGATTGCTCCAGGGTATAGTAACAACTTAAGAGCAAAGCTCTATTCCCCTCTTACTATATATCTTCGCCTGGACTTTTAAAGCTAGAACTAGCTCTTTATAGGACCTGACTGGCATTGAGGCATTGAATTCAACTGGAATATAAATATCTAGTAAAAGTAATTGTAAAAGCTCTGTGAGAAAAAAAGTTACAGTCGGTACAAAACACATTTAACTAAATCCTTCATATAATTCTGTAACCAGTGAAGAATTTTGCTGGCACTCAATTTTAAGTCCTATGAAGAGACATAGTTCAGCTTCAGCTTGGCCTTTCATACCTATGAGATTTCAAGCAAACTGCAGATTATCAGCAGCAGAATCTTGAAGCTCATTAATCAAGGTATTAGCATATTCCAACAGAATGTTAATAAAGCAGGGACTAAAATATGCAAACCAACACAAGAAAGGAGAGATTTCAGCATACTGATGTTCTGCAAATGCTAAATAGCACTCAGAAAGTAATTGCAGATCTCGGACATAATCCATATGTCTTGTTCTAGTACTAGAAGTGACTTGTGGTAAGTCTTTATCTCAGGAACAGACTGATAAGGATTTCTTCGCAAAAAAATGAAAGGCTCATCACCTGTTGCAGTTGTCTCATGCTTCTTTGGCAGCTGCTAATCCTTTATATAAATTTCAAGTGAAAGGAATTTAGCAGCCAGAGAGGGTCTGTGCAGCTGAGCGTGGTGGAATTGTTTATTGAAGAAACTCCGGGAGGTTTCCAGCTGTTTCTTCCACCTGCTCTAGTCTAAAGCCTGGTGCAGAAAAATGGAAACAGCTGAGTCCAGATGCCCATTCTGGGATTCATTTCACTGTGGATCAGCACAAAGCATCTTGGACATAGGAGGAATATGTGCCCAGTGTAAGGTGGCTGCCAGTGACTCATTTGTGTCCTTCAGGTGGCACATTCTGATGCTTATGCAGGGAACAGTGAGTGGAAATCTTAGTTGCTATTACCAAAATGTTCACTACATTGGCTGACTTTGAAGTGGTCTAAATATTGCAGACTGATACCCTCCCAGTGCAGTTTGGAAGGTAAATTTTGTTCCTCTATGTGGTGAGAACAGGTATGTAAATGGCATATAGTATCTTTAAGAACTTCAGTAAATAATGGTCCTGCTGAATAGAAGATCTGCAGAATAGAGAAAGAGCCAAGGAGCATCCTCAGCAACTTAGGGTCGGTTACAAAGCCATGAGTCCAGAGTAAGATTCTTGCTGATGAAAAGCATCAGGAGTAGCTGAACTTAAAAGGGCCTTCCTGGGTCTTTCTCTAGAAATCAAAATAACTGAAGATCACTCCCATTCAGTGTAACGGAAAGTGGCAGTGTCTTTAGTTTAGCAGTCTAGGTTGTCTGATTCTTCACTGTCTGTGAAATAAAGTCCATTAGTGAAACTTTTAATTAGAATGGCTGTTGGTCTGGGCTAGATGAAGACCAGGTTGCTGTGGAAGGTAATCATAATTGCTTAATCTAAGGAGAATTATTAAATTAAAACATCAACACCTGAAGCTTCTTGGGAAGTGAATAATATTAACCTAAAATACAGGGGGTTAGAAATATGGACAAGAGAGTGATACGAAGGTCATAGCAGGCATATACCATGTTAAAATGAAAAACAAAACCAAAAAATGATCCCTGCACTCATCTTCCCTATCAGCAGCTTCTATCATTGCCATCACCATTAGAGTGTGGCAAAAGTCCTTTTTCCTAGAGATGAATACACTGTTTCCCTCTCAGATCTAGTCCCTCCTGCTTGGCAATTTCTTTCTCTGTGTTTGTTATTTTACGTGTAGCTTTGCTTTTCAGTTTCCACTGTCCATTATTAGCTGTCTGCTGAAATTTCCTTTTTCTATCATCTGTCTTCCCTATTTCACTAATATTTCCACACTCTCCTGTTTACTCAGCACCTTTCTCTTTGATCTTACCATTTTCTTTTGCTTGCTGATCTCAGTCTTCTCTCCAGTGCAAACTAATCCTTTCATTACATATCCACACCCCAATTTATACATCTCATCTCCTATTCTCTCTCATTTCCTTCTGTCTCATACATTGTTTTTTAATGTTTTCTCCTCATTGTAACTTACCTTTTCCCTACTTTCCTCCCTGCTGCTCAGAGCTCTTTATATCTAGTGCATTGACTTTAACCTTATCTTGGGAAGGGGTTGCCCAAAACTTACTAGTTTTTACTTGCAAGTAAAAGTTTATCTGTTAATAGCTTGGTTTATTTAAGAACAAGATGCCACAAGTTTTAGAAGCCTTCAGATGTATTGAATCACGGAATCACAGAATCACAGAATCACTAAGGTTGGAAAAGACCTGTAAGATCATCAAGTCCAACCAAAAAAAAAAAAAAATTCTAGTAGGTATAATAATTTATTAAATAATATGCTGTCTTCCTGCTTCTTTAAATATTTAAAATCAGTTTGCAGCTCTTTCCACACAGTACACAAGCAGAAAGCAATTGGGCAAAAATAGCAGTCATTAACTTTGGAGATGCTCTAAGCACAGCAGGTAGTATATATGATCCAAATTCAAACCACCACTTCTCAGAAGCAAAGTCTGGAGGGGTTACAGCTTCTGCAGTAGACGGAGTATCATCTGAATGCTTGTTAAAATCAAACATAAAGACTGATCCTTATATCTTTATTGGGATGAGTAGACAAAATTAATTTGGGACTCAGGACTATTATGCTTAAAAGGAGGAAAAAATCCTTAAAGAAAACCTAAGAAAAAAAATCTAGATTAATGAAATAAAATAAATATTAGTTAACTGTATTAAAGGCTCTAAAAGATGGAAAGTTGACCTTTGCAAATGAGTATGTATGGTAGATAAAAGTCCTTAAAAGGTATTTTAAGGGAAACGGATTGCTTCCCTTCTCAGTATGCAGAAGTGCATTATATATTAATCCAATACTGGTTTTAACATGTTTGACATCTCTTGGGGAAAAGGTACATAGCTCATATTTGTAACAGAACATAAAAAAAAGTATGCAATCGATTGGTCTTGCTGGCTGTGCACACTCTTTTTGCTACATTAATTACAGCCACTTTCCTTTTCCATCTGCTTCATGAAGGTCAAAAGTTAAATTCCTCTCCAAAGCTTGTAAGCAGTAAATAAAGCCTATCTGACACCCAAAAAATAATTTTCTGTGAAGGTCAAGTTTGAGTCGCTCATACCAGCAGGCATGACCACAGCGCAGCTACACCAAATCTACTCCCAGGAACCGCAGGATTTTTGGCGGGAGTACAGTGACTCCACATAGTTGCACATTCAGTGGTACCGTTCTGAATCTGCCAGTGACCTCCAGGACACAGAAGCTACCAGATTGCCCAAATTTGTTTCTTTCCTGCATGACAAAACCAAGCAGGTTTTACTGCATTTTGTATCCCTTGGTCTCATGGAGTCTCTATATTAGCAAATTTAAAAGCAACCACCACTGAAAATCTGTATTCACTGTGAAAGAATCATGGAAATGTTAATGAGATAAGGACAGGCTGGACCACAGGCCAGGCTGGTGTTTTACAGAGGTGCACATCCCATTCAGATGGGATTTCTGCAAAGCACTTACAGACTTCTCCATAGGGTTTGTGAGCTTCTCCTGTCCCCAGCCATAGGGAGAATGCTTTTGCTTGTAATGCTACTTCAAGCGATCAAAAAATTATCCACACTAGCCTGGGCTGAAATAGAATGTGAGAAAGGAAAGTTCTCTTAAAGCTGCTTGGTATCCAGGGAGTTAAAAATGTGTTGACTATCAGTCTTTGAAAATTTTACTGCTTACAAGCCCTTTGTAGTGTCCTCTATTATATATGAACAGTTGCTGGTTTCAGTCTTCAGCTTTGCAGATGGTTTTCACAAAAAAAAAAGTCCTAATTGACTTTAATTGGTTGCAGTCTCAAGAAAAGGTCAAGGATTAAAGGTGGAAAAAACAGAACTAACCTTCTGCTTGCAAAGATGCCCTGGCTACGTGTGGGAGGAAGGATGGTAGAGAGGCACTGGGAGAAAGTTCACTTGGCGTTATCCCATAGCTGCAGAAATAACTGTCCCAAGGAAAAGGCTAAAGGACTTCCATGTGCAGGGATTTCAAGCCTTCACCTTTCCTGAGCACTGCATTTCCCGTAGTGATTTTTATAAATAATTATCAACATGCCATTAGCTATGGCATTGTACAGTAGCCTTCACCAAGTCAGGCCTTTCCATCTATATCAAGCAGGATAATATATTTCAAAGTCAAAAGGAAAAATGCATTAGGCGACATGATGGCAACTGTAACCCTTCTGGATATATTGCATCATAAATACTAGCAACCACTACAGTAGAGCTTTTATCAAATCTTGGGCCTGAATGTAAGAGACTGTGGCTTCCACAAATCAGAAAAATGATTTAATAAATCACTCTTCCTGATGTCATATTATTCCGAGCAGCCATCCCTAAAGAACACAGGACGGTCAATAGTTGGTATGACAAATGGACCAGCCACTGCAGTAGCTTTGAGACATACACTCATCTCAGGTTAATCAATGTAAAGGGAATAAAATATCCAACTCTTTGATACTGTTATTCAAAGCTCCTGCTTGGCAGAGTACTAAAATATATATGGCTAATTTGGAATTCAGATTGCCTTCAGCCACAGCCCTTCTGTGCTTAAAAGCAGGCATGTATTTAAATGCCTTACAGAAATGGAACTTAGAAGGGAAAATGGGCTAATAAAGATTTAGGAGTCTGAGCTGACAGACTGACCAATTTTAAATTCAGACAAGGATGGCGCTTTTCATGTTATAAGGAGGAAGGCAGATATTGTTCATGTTTGCTACTTTGTAAGCAATCATACTTGCTCTGTTGGCACTGACATCCCATAATTATTTCCCTTATCCAATTAAGGCTGCAGCTAAAATTCCCCTCATAAATCTTTCTCCCCCAAACAATTCAATTGCTTTTACGTACCTCCACTGTGATTAGCTGAGCATGCACTTTTAAAGCCTGTTTCTTCCCCACATTCAAATGTGGGGTCATGTGCTGACTTTGAAATTAATTTTCAAGTGAAATGTACTTTACTGGCACCTCGGCTTCCATGAACAAGGTGGGACAGGACATGAACTTGTGTGACAAAGGAGTAACCAAGGGCAGAGAACAGTAGTGATGCATTTAAAAGAAGCAAAGAGAGATAGTTAGCACTGACTCCTGTGTAAGCATTGTATAGCTGTGCTAGCTGACTCCTCCATGGCCAAAATGAAGTTTTTATGGAAGAATGGTTAGAAATGGCTGATATAGTCTACATGTATGTACACGTATGTTGTCTGAAATAGAATGGCCTCTGCACATGTGTAGCCTATTATTAAAAAATTTTTTTAAAGTTTGGTCTAGGAGCTGAGAAGCATCATCTTTATCCAACTATATCTAAATTCATACCAGCTGTTGTACCACATCAGACCTACCACTTTCCAAATTGCTGAAGCAATACCAAAAAGGAGTCCAAAAAATACTGAATCTAGTCTGTTATTTTGGTGTAAAACTATGAAAGAACTGCAACAACTCCGTAAGCATCACTTAGCATAAATTCCAAAGACAATGCGTTTGGGAAGGTCTAAGTGAAGCTTCATTTGGTATAAAGCAACCTTTGAAATTACAGCAGTCTATAGAAATTAAAACAACAACTCTGTTTTGTTTTTAGGACCCAGATAGAATTAGCAGGACTGGCAGTGAATGGGGAGGGAGGAAGAAGCAACACATGTCATTTTATACGTAGAATGAAAACATTTTTATAGAGCAAAAAAGTGCATGAGGTGAGGAACTTATTGCACGGTACTGTTTTAGGTGCTTTTAAGAGCAGACCCCAGCTGAAGGGACAGATTATGGAAAGGGACATACACTGCAGTACCAACATTTTATATAAATTGTTGTACCAAATGTAATTTCTCTTGCCAATTCTTCTGAATTAAATACAATAATACAGCAAGAACATGCCTGCTTGAAAGAGTCTCCAACTCGGTAGTGAAAATGAAGGGGTGCTAAGACAAAACACCAAATCCAGTGTTTCTATGGCAGCTCTAAGACAAAACACCAAATCCAGTGTTTCTATGGCAGCTTCTCCTCGTTTTGGCCATTTTTGACAGCTGTGCTAATACTAGCCCCTACAAATAGGAAGACTTCTGATTTGTTTACACTGTTTCAAGTACGGAAAATTAGACAGACAACTGAGGGTCTTAGGCTTAAAAAAAAAAAAGATAACTTTCTACTATGTTTTGAAACATGCAGTGAACAAAAGAGTTTTTAAAACTAAGAAGGGTACTAATTCTAAATAAGCTTTGCAAAATACATTATTTTTCAAAATATAGTTGGAAAAATAGCTGTTCCTGGCAATAATTCCCACTTCATTACATTCTCACTGATGCCGAGCTATCTTTATGTGGGGTGAGGTAATTCTCTCATTGGAGAATCAGGAAGGAGGGACTGGAGAACCGTCTGCTTTTCAGAGTGGCTTGAATTTCCCCAGTGCTCACTTAGAGTGCACTAGCTTGTGTTTGGCTACTGCGTATCTTCCAGTTTTCAATTCTTTCAGCATCTTGCTCCAATGGCTACACTTTCTTGCTATGTATGTGTGCTTTGCCACATAATGGGCCAATCTTGAACTCATTCTTGTCCTGAATTTCTCTGATAAAGAATCAAGAATTGTCCCTTTTTTTTTCTTTATTCATCAGCTAAAAAGAAAAACCAAATTCCAATGGTTCTGTCTTTGAATGGCTCTTGCTTTGTGAACTTGTAGTTCTGAAATGGATTGTTTTATTGAGAAGGTGTGTTATGCTGTTTGAATAGCTCAAGCAATTCCATAGATTTTGTAAACATATGCAATTATTTGTATTTTAATCACTTTAAACCACTAACTTTTTTTAAATTACTATAAAAGCTAGACAAGGTTTTTAGGGTTTTATGTCAAAGTATTTGTCCTTTGAGAAGAGTAATTTTGTCAACACTGAAATGCCTAGGAACTCTTCAGATCTGATACACACAAACCTTTAAGTATTCACTGAGGATGAATGTGATAATAGGGAAAAGAAGCGAATATATTCCTTGAAAGATCATAGGAGCACAGAAAAGGCGAGGAAAGGTTGTACTCTCTCTGTAAGAGATTTCATTGTGACCATGGCAGAAATCTTGTATCCGGTTTTGGAATCCACAGTTCAAGAAGTTCAAGAAAGGATTTTGAGAAAAAAACATGAAAATGCTTTATGATTTGGTAATTTGTTCTATACTAACAAATTCAAGTGGTCAAATATCAGATGAACATGGGAAAACTTAAGGAGCAAACAATCAAAGCCCAAATGGTGAACATAAATGTGGTAACTCAAAGGGTTCTTCTGTCTTATGAATTTAACAGTATCAAGAAGCAAGACCATATGTAGTGGAAGTAGATAAACATCCAGATTATAAGTAATCTTAAATTAAATACTACAAAGATTGTAGTGAATTCTTTCACTGACAGTTTTTTCCATCAAAATTGAAACTTTTTACTATAACGTATGTTCTGCTTCATACAGTGACCTCTGGCTCTTTCTGGTATCTGTTCTTTAGAATATTGTTCTTTAAATATATGTTAGTGTCAAAAAGCCTAAATTGAAAGGAAGCATTTAAGGTGGACTGTTTCCTTAGGAAATGTTTTTGAAGACATCTCCATGTTCTTGATTTGCATTCTTTGCATTTGCAAAGAAAAATTGCTGACATTTTTAATTTTTCTTTGAAAATAAAGTGTTGGCTTCCCTATTTTTGGTAAGCCCTTTGAAAGAAATCTTCTTTAAAAGCTGTATACTGAAGACATTTTGAAAAACATAGATTATTAGAACCACAACACAGTGAAGTAGTCACCCAGGTAGAAGAATGTTTCCTTCTCTCTGTGTTTGTGTTTACTGTGTTTATTGGTGCTCTAACACTTGAAAGAGTAATTTCAAGTATGTTTGTGCTATACCTACACCTTTATGATGCTGGCTCTGTCTTTCTTAACATATATTCTTCTAATTCATTTGTGATAGATCCTCAGCAATATTTATTGTATTTTCAAGGATTAATGGAAGGAAGCCAAATTTGAAGGAGTAGGATTTTCAGTCCTCAATGCATTCAAATATTTTCCTACTGCGTACGCAATCTCCAGTCTATACTTATTGTGGAGATTTTCCTTTCTGAGGAGGTTCTCTGTTTCATATTTCACCATGGAAAGCTTGGCACTTACCTTTTCCTTTTCCTTTTTTTAGAGATATTTCTAGCATCTCTGTGGATTCTGTGATTGTCTAAAAAAATTAATTGATCATATCCTTTCTGCTAACCACAGCCCTTTTTCTACTCCCTATTTTATGTGCTAGAGTTCAGAGGCTTACTCCATATTTGTTGTCCATACAACTACTACATCTTACCAGCCTGTGTTGCTTCATGTTGAAATAGTTTCTTTCTTCCATACTGAAACTACAAAGTACCCACCCACAGCAATACCAGCCCAGATTCAGTTGAACTCTTGATTTTAATCAGATTCTCAGATCCAGATGCTCTTTGGAAAAAACTTAGGTTAGGTTCTGCACAGTTCAGTTTGGTTATACATGGGTTTCAAGTTGAATTTATAAAAGCAATTTATATTCCAAGTAGTATTTGAGTCTAGTTATATTCTACACTGATTTTCCTGCTGATCCCTTTCTGGTCAGCCAGCTGCAAATATCCATGTTTTTACCTGTTTGGGGCAGAATCTAACGGATGGAATTGGGGCACAACAGCTGCTTTCTATCAGTTGCATATTATCCAAGTAGAAACTTATGCCTCTTCTTTTTGAGAATCTGTTAATGAGCTCGTAGAGAGGTCTTCAGGAAAGAAGGTCTGTACCCTGTATGAGCAGGATAGAAATATTCCCTCAGCTTTATGTGGTTATTGACTTGAGCACTGAGAGCTATGTAGTTCTTGGGGTTTTGTGAGTTAGCTAGAGGCTGCAACGTTTTCAGCAAAGCGGCAGAGCTGAAGACTAAAATAAGTCATGTGTACAAGAGTAAACTGAAGTGAAAGGGGGCACAGAGAAACCTCAGTTGACTTTTCTGGAGTGATTGGCAAGATTACTTCCTACAGTTACAATATGGAGTAGAAGAGTTAACACACTGTCTTTAGCTGTGAATCAAGACACTTTGCAACATAGGATGAGACAAAAAAGGGACAGAAAACTCATCCCCCAGTTTCAAAAATGCTTGAGCAACAATACTGCACTATGGTGCTCCAGTAACTGAACGGACTTCTTTGCCGCTGATGCAGACCTACAAAGAAGGAATTGGATCTGCTAGTTACAATACCGCTAGCTCCAAACCTTAGATAATGAGACACCTAAAAATCGTAAAGTCCACAAGTATGTTCATGCTGAAGAAAAATGGGAGACATCAAAAGGGCACAGCTCTGGAAGAAATATGGGCCTTGAGCAAATAAGCTGAAAGGCAAGCTCTGGGAGACCATAACGATCTTACAGGGCAGGCAAGGAATTCACTTTCCAGCTGAAGATTGACTTTAAGTTTCAGATGTTGCATTGGTGTGTACCTTGACCTTTTTCTTATCCAAGGAGTCTTTCCCAAAGAAAAGTTGTTAATGAGACCTGGCTCAAGAAAAAAACAGGGGGAAAGATTTCCAAGAGCTAGAAGAACACAGACAGACATACCTCCTCCACCCCCCTACCCCAAAAAAAAGGAACCTAAATCCTTGCATCAAAGTGGGAACTGGAAGTCTCAAGAAGAGGGGCTCTTGCCTTGTGTATTAACTGCGATTTTAGAAGGACTACCAATATGAGAAGAAAATCCTTTCTTTTGCACAGGATTTCAAGATTTTTAAATGTCATTTAATTCCAAAGAAATTTTAAATTCTGAAATTTTCAAACACAAGCGAAAAAAAAGGCTTTAAGACAGCCAGAAACTTAAGAAGGGCAAGAGGGCATACTGAATTTTTCCTGAATTATACCTATGCCATCGTTCCAGGGGACTTCAGATACCCCAAGGTCATGAAGTAATGCTGTATTAGGCATTGATGCACAGCATTTTAAATTGATGACTAACATTTTCCTTGGTGTGTCCTTTCTATCATGTATATTATGTACCATCAGTCCATTGGCTATTTGGGTGAAGCTATAACTACAGTCTGGCTTGGCTTGAACTACCACCATAATGGCAGATTTTGCTTTCAGGTTGCAGGATCTGCCCCCATTCTCGGGCAACAGTTTTCAAATTATGTATACACTACCTTAAAAGTAAGAGACTATAAATGGAAACAGAAAATACCACTTATCTTTAACCTTTTTAAATTTTCATTTGTTTTTATTCAGAACGTCTGTCCTTTTTTCTAAACCCTTGTGCCCTAGTAAGCCGATAAACTGAAGATGGTTAAAAACAACAAGGAAGTGCAAATCATTTCAGTTAATATAAATATCCTTTTTTTCCCTCCTGCCTCAGAATGTCACTGTATTCAAAAACTCTCCTGATCACTTAAAACAAAATCACATTCTGTATTTTAAAAGCTGCCAGAAAAATAAGCCAGTCTAAATAAATCAGATATTTCAAAGATACCATTTTGCAAGCAAAGTAGAAAGTTTTTTGGAACTTGTGATACTGGTAACCAATGCTGCTTGTTGAACAAGCAATTAAGTATTTTCCCAATGAAGCACTACTCAGAGCTGTTGCAGATTATTTTTAGTCTTCACAGACATTCATATATTTATTAAACCAAAAGGTAGTCAAGCAGTGACACCCAGTGGCTTCAGAATTCTCTCTTCATTTTCTATCACAGGGAAATCTTGTTTTTATTTCTTGATTTCAAATCCAGTGTTATTCAAAATGGGTAAATAATTTTCTGTTGAAGAGGTAGTGAGAATCCAGTAGTTATACATGATAATCTGGACTTCTCTGCCTGACTAGGTGACTCTAGATGAAATTATTTAACTGCCATGAATATGGATGCTAATCAACTCCATGCATTCAGGGAGTTACTCAAGAAAGCCAAGGAAATACACTCTGCAAATAAGTATTTAAGTTAGTCTTTCAACAATCAAGGGTACAAAATCTGTGATTAAAATCCTTTACCTGTCAGAGAGAAAGAGAGAATTTTTAACCATTTTTAAAGCCTTTGAAATTCATGAATGGAAAACACAAGGTAGATGCAAAATTCTATTAATATTTATGATATCAGTAAAAATAAATAAGAGGTGGTATTAGTACTGGCAGTTAGGATGACAGCTTGACATTCTCAAAGTCATCTGGAATTTAAACTGCAAAGTAAACCAAAATTCTGCCAAAACAAGTTTTCCCATCAAACCTGACTGAACTATAATTTCCACAGAGGCATACCTTGAAAATAAATTGTCTGCCTAACACATGGAGTAAATATAAGAAGTCTCATTTTGCATTTGCTGTGTCTCAGAGATAAACAAATATGACATTTTTCTTTTTTAAATCAATAACCTTGCTTTATCAAAACAAGCAAAACGTCTTAGTTACATAGTACTGATGACCATAAGAACAAACTATTGGAGCATCCAGCCTTTTAAAATACGGTCCAATAGCTGTTCTCAGGGTATGTCTCTGCCTAGAAATTGTATGAAGCACTTGTACCTTGTAGAAGCAGCAGAAGAGAAATCCTAGCAGACTTCTCCTTTGTTTTGCAGAGATGCTTCTCTACCAGTTCAGTATAACCAGATGAGTGTACGGCAATGAAGAGAGTGTGGAGCTGCAGTATACCTATTGTGGCATATAGGCTATATGATTTAATACAAGTTTTATTAACTGAGCTCAGGAAAAAGATAAAGAAGTCCATGTCCATTACACTCACACATCTCAGCGTTCTCTCAGAGTTTCGTTAACTGCCCACTGCAGAAGAAGATGCAAGACAGGCATGCGCCATGCCATTCCTGAAAACATCAATGCATGCCTATTTCAGAGGAAATTTTGTGAACAGCAATCATGACCCATAGTCTGTACTCGCACAGAAATGGAAGCGAGTAGTTGCATCTACTTAGAAATTTGTAACGACTCCCAAGCCAAGGTGTTAAGAATGCACACACTATTAAGGTCTTTCCCAGGATATATCTCCCCTTTCTTATTAGAAGAAAAAGAAAAAAAAAAAAAAGACAAAAAAAAAGCAGCGAGAAGGTTTGTACTTAAAACTAGAGTATAGAGCAAGGGTGAACCTCAGACTGAAGAGAAAGCCCACCACCTCCAGGCCTCAAGGACCTCCCTCGGTGGCCTCCGGACGGTGGGATGTCTGGATACTTCGCCCCCTTGCAGCCACTGTTGGGTGTGGGGGGGCTGCTGCACCACTTGCAGGGAGCCAGGTTGGGGGGGCAGGTCCCTGAGGACCCCCAGCCCTCCTGGAACACTGTTGCCACCATCTCATCCAGGGCAGCCAGGACACAAGATAAGGAGGGGACTGGAGCCCAGGCACACGAGGGGAGGTGGAGGGTGGTCCCTGTGCCCATGGGGCAGCAGAATGGCACAGGGGAGTGATCCCCAGTAAAGAGGCCCTCAGCCCCGCCCCCCCCCCCCCCGACCCTCCTCCTTATCCCACATTAGGGCATCTTTCAGGCCACAGAACCCCCACCTCCCAAAACAGCCATATTTGGCCACATACATCCGCCACCACAGTGGCCTCCTGATGTCACGAGGCACCTCACTGCCCTCTCTTCCAGGCTTTATAAATACAGGGACCCTGACAGCTGGCTCACAATTCGCTAAGCTTCGATGCCCTCAAATGCCAAGGATGCTTGGTAGCAAGAGGTCCCAGAGCAGCAAGGTGGGTGGCTGCCCACCTTTGTGGAGGAAGAGGAGGCGGCATTAGAGGGGGGCACCATCAGCCATATGGTAGCGATGGCCATTGCTCATGTGGCTGATGGTGTGGAGCCCATGGAGGTGGATCCACCCAAAGGTCAGGAAGAACCAATGTAAGTGGATGCACCTTCAGCATGGCTCACCTGGCACCACTACACCGTGCCAGGACTCCCCTCCATGATGCCATGGCAGCAATGTCGCAGGAGCACCCAGCCAGCACCCTACCATCAGCCCAGCCTCTGCACCTGGCCATCCTGTGGGCTCACCTATAACATCTCCTGGCAATCAGCAATTATTTTGTTGATTGCCCTGGGTGGTGTGAGCCCTGCTCTCCCATCTACCACCCTATCCCCCTCCCCCACCCCTCCTGAAGGGGTGCTATCTCCTCTGCTCTGAGCCCCAAGAAAAGGGGATGAGACCGCCTGGCTTCTGCCAGGCTGCTGCACCAGGGCAACAGGAGTCATCCCTCAGAAGACCACCGAGGTCCCTGCAGCCTGGAGGTGGGGTTTCTTCAGTCTGAGGATGACAAGGCTGCCTGACGGGTGGTTGAAGATGAAGCCAGACTCTCCGCAGTGGTGCATGAAAAATAGCAACAGATGAAGCAAAGAAGTTAGAGAGACAGCTGGTCCTTTGGAGAAGCAGAAGACTCCAGTTCTGCCAGGAAGAAGTGCTGGCCTTCAGCATTAAGGTCCCTCCTAGCTGCTTCATTAGGAGTTCTTTTCAAGAAAAGAAGAAAAAAAACCCAGTAAAAATGCTTTCCTTCTCTCTTTTTTGGTACTTCGGCCACTGCATCTGGACCTCTCTGTCCCTTCCTGGTCTCCCCAGTCCAGGAAGGACACTGATACATGGGGTGTGGGCCCAGCCCAGGCCTTTGAGATGGTGAGGGGCTGGGCACACGAGGGCAGGCTGAGGGAGCTGCCTCTGGTCATGAGCGTGGTGAGACACTGGAGCAGGTTGCCCAGAGAAGCTGTGGATGCCCCATCCCTGGAAGTATTCAAGGTCAGGTTGGCTGGGGCTTTGAGCAACCTGGTCTAGTGAAAGATGTCCCTGCCCACGGCAGGTTGGACTAGATGATCTTTAAAGGTCCCTTCCAACCCAAACCATTCTATGAGTCTATGATTCTTTGGTCAGCATCAAGAAGAGAAGGCTCAGGGGTGGACCTTATTGGTGACTACACCTGCCTACTGGGAAGGCGTAGAGAAGATGAATCCTGACTCTTCTCAGAGGTGCTCCACGGTGGAAGGACAAGCGGCACTAGGCCCGCTCTGGCAGATGGCGAAACCCCAGTTAGATAAAAGGAAAGGGTTGTCACCATGAGGGTGCTCAGACATGGAACAGGTGCCCAGAGAGGCTGCAGAGTCTCTGTCCTTGAGGGTATCCAAACATGGCTGAACAAGGCCCTGAGCAACCTGACCTGACTGGGGCTGCTCTGAGTAGGAGCTTGGATGGGAGACCTCCAGGGATCTCTCCCAACCTCTGTGCTTCTGTGGTTCTTTGAATGTCAGCCTTCCTGCCTTACCCAAATTGGGGCCACCCACAGTCTTGTGGAAGGTGGCCTCTGTCCCACCACCGCCCAGGCTCTTACTTCGACAATCACCAGCGTGGGTGACCAGCCCACCCCTGACGTGACGCTCATCACCACCAGCAACTGCCCCATGGGTGGGCTTTGTTCTGCTGATCACAGGGCGGTGATCAGCAGAGTGTGATCAGGCAGTGTGATTCTCCTGCCCATGCCTGATCCCTTTGCTATTAGGATACTGTGGAGGACTGCTGAAGACAGGGTAAATGACATTCACTGCTCTACCCTTGTCCCACTGGGCCAGCCAAGCAAGCTCTTAGGTCAAGCCTAGCATGACTCGCCCTCCGCGAATCCCTGCTGGCTCCCACCACCTGATAGCTGCTGCTGGCTTGCGCAAATAGGTTTCCTTTCAAAGGCAGGGAAAGCATTTCACCCCATCGGCTGCAGCAGGTAACTTGGCTTCCCTTCAACTTCTTCAAACCTGTTGCAATATCACAATAGCTGTATCTTTTTTCTCCCACTATTCAAGGGCAAAGTTTACATCTGAGGTATTCTGACAGTAAGAGCCAGCCACCCAAAATAGGCTGGAAAGCTGTTCTTACCGCAACACAGCTTATAGTTCAATGAGTAGGTATCTTTGCAAACTCATCACCAAAGGAATTTTTAAAATATAAAAAAAACTATAGCTATTTACAGAGAGATGGATGAAAACCACAGGACAGCAGTGAAGAGAAAAATTGCAATGGGAACAGATCTTGGCTTGCTCAGGGGCTTGTTAGATAACAGCTCCAAGATCAGGAATGTCTCAGGCTAGAGAAACCATTTGCTGATGGCCGCCACCTTCTTTCCCCTTTTCTCTTCTTCTCATCACTAAATGGCAGAGCAGACTGAATTGTGTTTATGTGGCAAGGTTTTAGTAGCTGGGGGGGGGCTGCAGGGATAGCTTCCGTGAGAAGACACCGGGAGCTGCCCCCATGTTGGACAGAGCCAACGCCAGCCATCTCCAAGACGGACCTGCCACTGGCCAAAGCTGAGTCCATCAGCAATTCTGGTGGCACTCACTCTCATAGCAATGGGAGGGAGTAGTTGCATCTACTTAGAAATTCATAACAACTCCCAAGCCAGAGGCCTGAAAATAAAACCAGACATTGTTGAGGTTTTTCCCAGGACATCTGACTCCCTGTTCTTATTTTTCTTCTTTAAAAAAATGCAGCGGAATATTTGCTTTGGACAACAGATGCTGATATGGCTTGTTTTGTACTGAGGTGCCAGCTGTTCCTTATGTTCCAAAAACAATGCCAAACCTGCTGTTATGAGACTTATTATAGTGTCTTTTATCCAGTGGTAAGTTGTTCCAAGTGGGCAATTATTCCCACTGAAGTTTTTCCTCTTTTTAATAGACACTTGTTCTTATGCCAGAAGACACTGCTGTTATCATTACCTGTAGTAACTGGATATTTGGAGTAATAAGCCATATGGCATTCTGTAAAGCAGAACTATGAGTGAAGAGGAAACAGGGCATTAAGCAAAAAGGGAAGTAAGTATTTCCATAACTGTAGCTACATTTTCACCCATATTAGTTCTACAAAGGTAGAGGTTGCAGTGTGAACAGTGCTTTTAAAGAAAATCAGTTTGGCTTGGCAGAAGTGAAAGCTCTGCCACCACGGTAATAAGACAGAACTTGTTGCAACCTTGCAAGAAAAGCATCAGTTCCCTCCTCTCCACCTAAATCTTCATGAACAACCAGCTCAGAGAAAGCCTTCACACACAACATTTGATTGATCCCATCTCTCATTTCTAACTCCCCCCTGTGCCACAATCTCATTTATAACTAACACAACCAGTTTCTGGGGTGAGTTCAATTATCTAACAGCAAGAACTTGGGGCCCTTCCACAACATTTATACATGTATGATCAACAGTGACTGCCAAATACCTGGAACCCATCCCTCCAACCCTCAAATGTCTATTCACAGGCCGGTCTCTCCATGAGAACGTACCCCAAGAGCCAAGTCCTTATTTAGGGTTATGTGAAAATCTCCCAAAACCAAAGTTCCTAAAAATGTTCAAAACATTTTAATATGGTGCAGCTGTTTTAGGAAAGACAGCTTCTGTAACATTTTTGATTCTCAAACTTGTTTCTACCAGACAATTCATGACATTTCAGGAGTTTCCCGAGTGACTCGCTTTTCCTATTTCCACAACGAACAACTTTGTTTTCAAATGGAGAGAATGTATTTTCTCCAGAGATGAAACCATGGAAATATCAGCGGACACTACTAATTCAGAAGTCAATATTTTTGGTGTACATTTTTCTGTAACACCCAGGCAGAAAAGTAGGGTAACAATGCAGATGCATCTGTTTATCTTAACAAAACACAGCCCAGCAAACATCTGATCCTGATCTGCACAGCTGTCTGCTGGAAATGACTTGAACGACTGCTGTGACAAAGACAGCAAATAGACATCAAGCTCCAGAATTAATAAGGCATAACACCCGCCCTAATCATTGGAGTTTCTCCTGCTTAAATTCAGGCTGCATTTAAGCAATTTCATGGAATTATTTCTCTTCTGAGGTTATGACATGCAATGCTGTCACTGAAAAGACTCATCTAGCTAAAGATACTAGCTAAAGGCTATTTATCTGAGGCTTCGTGATTAATAAAATATTCTCCATATTTTCTGCAGTGTGGTGTCTTCTTGCTTCAAATGGGAATATTTGAGAAAGAATTGCTATATCATTTTAAAATATGACAAACATACATAACATTAGGATGATTGCCAGCAGTATCAATACTTGCAAGAAATTGCATCAAAACAGAATACCAGCGCACGTTCTGGAAAGAGGCAAAACCCGTTAATTGTCAGGTAATTCACCATCACTTCTCTTCAACTTTACCTCCTTTCTATTGTTAATGTAAACCAGCAGTCTTTCAGACAAAAACTACATTCCTCTGGGCAGCAAAGACTTCAGGAGTTTTGGGGTTTGTATGCATACACACACCAACCTTTACCTGAAAAATCTCTTGTAGCAACATAGTTTAAAAAAACCCCAGCCTTAAAAATTTAAATAAAACATATCTTCCAGACAGTTTTTTATTTACATTATATTAACAACTCAGTATTTGGTGATGGGGAAGATATTTATGGAAAAGCTCATTTTTCCTTCTCAAACACTAAGATTTTTGTTTGCTGCAAAATGGGAAAGCTGGAGAGAAATATATGAGTTACTGAATCTACAACATGAGAAAAAGAAGTTTTTTGGCAGTTAAAGTGGTATTGCTTCAAATCTGTGGACGTTCTCAGCTGGTTCGAGCAAGCAGTGATAGATCTTTGCTTAAACACACACCTAAAGTGAATGCTATTAATGAGGATAATTGGCTTTGGCTGAGATGACCAGCATCCTAAGCTCTTTCTGAGCAGCAACCACAAGTCAATATGAATTTTGAAGCATTGATGCAAGTTTGTTTGTTGGTAGATTGTTTAACACATCAGTCAATAGCTCATATGTTTAAATTATGTTTTTATTGTCATAATGAGTCATAGCCTCAAATACACAAATACAGTACACTACAGCAGCATAACCTGAAAACATGCAGACATGGCGAAGTGTAAGCAAATGCTACATCTGATGAAAGAATGTTTCACTGGACATTCAGGACGCAGGATGCCCGCAGTTATCTTCTCAAACTCTAGTAGAAAGAACCTACACTGAGGGAAAAATAAAAAATTGGGGTAAAGGAAATTAGATATGAACCATGAAATCTTTTCCAGTTCCTCCAGGTGAATGGTGCTGTTGTCTTGGCCAAAGCCAAAACTCAGTTGCCCCACCTTCAAGTCTAAACAGGAATTCCTACATTGAATTCATGTGCTTGTACCACCTGGGTGTCCCAAGAAGTGGTGCTGTTAAAAGTTAGCAGCTGTGTGTTGTGCACATCCTTATTAACGTGGTTAATGGCTGTCTTTCATCCAATTTCTGTCAACTAAGAGGTTACAATATGGAGCCCTGTAGCTTCTAGCTATAAAGAGCCCTAAGAAAAGCCCTAATCCTTGCTACAACAAGCCTCTCAAGTGAGTTTCTGTTGTCTTCTGGGCTGTGCTGAAGGTGGGTGAAGAGGAGCTTTGTTATTACAAAGCCTCTGCTACTGAATGCAGCCAGAGTTTGGAAAAAGTCCACGCAACTGTAAGTAGACTAAAAACACAAGGAGAATACAGAGTAATATGGGTTGCTCAGCACCTGATAGTCAGACCTTTTAATCTCAGTATAAGGGTTTCTGTAGCTTATGTATCACAACACAAAGTGAAAGCCCCCCAATCAATCTGGAAAATCATGAGTTGCAGCATACTTGAGAAAGTGTAAGCAAGTTCTCAGAAATGGGGTATTCCGGAGAAACTTACTCTGTTTTAAAAAAAATTAGTTGGTCTACATCACAGTTAGTATGGACTGATTGAAAAGGCCATTGTTTAGAGGTAAAAAAAATCATAATCTTTTATGTAAAACAAAATCCTGCTTAAATAATAAGCTGGTTTCTTCTTTCTCTTTTTTAACTTTCTTTTGGATGGAACAGATATAAGCTAGAAGAACTGCTTGTTCCATTTGATTAGAAAGGAGAGGAAGAAATCTAATAAGGGGAAAGAAAAATGAGGGAGATGATAGGTAGTTCAGAGAAACCATCTTACACAAAGTGCTGAATCCTTGTTCTTAAGTACTTTATGTGGGTGGTGTTCCTCTTACCTGCTTTTGCTTAATCCAACCCTAAAATCTCTCAGACTACGTACATCACACAAGCAGTGGTTGTTTACAATATCTCTTGCTGTCTTGTAATTGCCTTTGCTCTTTCTAGTGGAAAATGGCCATGTATATCTAATGTGAGTTCATTTACTAATTTGCTGCTTCATTTTTTTCACTTCTAGTGGCTCTTGAAATTTCTTCTGTTAATTATTCTGAAACATAACTACCTGTACCAGCGTAAAAAAAAAAAGTTTCTAATGCCTTGCATTCTTTTATTGGGTGTGTTACAAAATCATGGGGATTTAAAAAAAAAAAAACAAAACCAGTTTATATAAACAGCTTGATATTTTTAGAGCACAGGGTCAAGCAGATCAGCTTTTAATTAGAAACAGATTAAACTTTGATCACTCCTGCAGAGCTCTCCAGCATTGACTGAAGGTAATCCTTACAAGCTTTGCAGTGAATGTAGTTGAGATAACTTGCCAGTGACTTTGCATTTAAAATTGAAGGTCAGAAAGTCAAAGCAGCACATCAAAGCTGGGAAGACTTAGATCCTACTGGGGCATGGACACAAATGACATGCTGCTGGGGAACACAAAAGAAGAACAGTCCAAACTACAAATCAAATGCTAAAGTGCTCCTAAGCTCTCGAGATCAGTTCATTGATTTATGGTAATGTATGAATTTCAGCAAAACTTACATAAAACAAGCTAGTATTGTAGCTCATATCTGAGGAAAGGAAATAATAATCTTTGTTTCTGTAGTTTTTAGTCACATAAGCTAATGGTAGCTTCAAAATGCGATGGAAAGGATCGCGAGATTTGAGTAACAGTGTATATATATTTGTCACCTGTCTTAATAATCTTCGAGGTGTTTATGGTGTTTCTACAATGATTGACTGATTTAAATTGCTACATCCATCTGCATTTTTGTACTTTAGCTTTGTTTCAAAAATTTATAGCTGTCAAAAAAGGCAAATTTTAAACAACATCCTTCTGTCCTTAAGAGGCTTTTTTTTATTTGCGAGAGAAGCATCAAAATTTAGTGAAGAATATTCTCAAAGCTACCATTTAGATAACATGATTAAAACAGGGTGAAACTGCAGTGGCAAAGGTATTCCTGCAAGAAATTCAAAGTGATAAGATAGAACATGAAGCTTTCTCACTATGATTAACAGTGAAAATAAGATAATAAAACTTTTGAGAAAGCTGGTTATGAAAGCATGGTCCTTTGTGCTTTATTTCCTTCGTTATGCTTTATTTAACTGCTTCTGGAAAGGCTTTCTAAATGTTTAAACATTCTCTGTGCTCATGTGAGTGCACATTGCTTAATATTGCTTGCTGTAAAATCTCAGTATTCTTCAAAGCAGTGCAGCCCAGTGAACAAGTCACAGACCTAAATTCTGTACCCAGCTCTGGGGTAACACAGTTGAAAAACATTTTTCTTATTTTCCTTTAACTTTTATGGGATACCTTGCCCTATAGGAGTACCATAGGTATATGGCATTTAATGGGATTATCTTGTTCCTTGCTGGTGAATGATACAGTGACATATTAGGCCCTAACTGAAGGGCATAAGATTGGATAGCACAAATGGGCAGAGGCAATGGTGACTGCCTTAACGCTTTGAACGTCTTCCAGAAGAGAGAGGCAGTCAGAAATACATAGTCAGGAAAGCACTAGCCTTGTGGGAAGCTTTTCTCTTACCTATTCAGACTGAAATGCAATCAAGTATTTAAGATTAAAAGAAATTACTTTTGGAGGCAGCCTGGTTTTATTAATTAATTGAAGGTGTGTCTCGATGTATGCACAGCCCTGCACAGTCCTGCCAAGGTGCCCTGAGACTTGGGTAAGTCAACCTGGCAAATTGTGCGTGTGCATGAACAGACAGCGCTAGAAGAACATATAGGTATCTGTTTACATCCTTAAACTGTTTTGTTCTCAACATTTTTCAATGAAGTGTTAATCTTTTATGCTTAACTTTTCTGTGTTAAGTTGGAGTGAATTTAAGTTTGTTTTACTCTCAGGGTGTCAGTCTTGGAATACATGAGTTGGGAATACAGACGGTAGATGTTCCTGATATTGAACTTTCCCAGGGGAAACCTTTTTAGTCCAAAATGTGGAAATGAAGACATACTGATTTCTAAGAAAACTTTTTCTAGAGGAACACATAAATATAACTTAGAATTTAAATTACAAGCCTAATGTTAGAATTTTCCCAAGTGATTTGATTGAATACAGTGAAATTTTGAAAGCTGAATTTAGACTAAAAAGGTCTGACTTCACAGAAGCCAGGTGTTCTGATTAGTAAGAACTTTATTTTCAAGGATTTCTTAGACCTAATGTTCCAGGAAAAGGTGAGAAATTCTCTGAGCAGAATGCACTGAATTCCAATTTCTTTTTTCAGTAAACTGTATAGGAAGACTCTGGGTGGGTGAGTAAATAGATGAGCTGGATTTTTTCACTCTCTTGCAACTGTAAGTTGACAGCTGTCCCTGGTCTCTTACTGAAACCGATGTGCAGTGACGGGCGTTTCACTGGCTCCTTCTGCTTCGCCTTTATATTCTTGAAAAGGCTTTTCCCGGCCCTAAGGACTTCCCCCCCCCAGTACCAACACTTGATAAAGCCAAGTGTGGGGACAGGTGACTGTCACTAGAGGGTGCTGCACATCTAGTTTTTTTAGGAATTTTTTTCCCTCCGAAGTAACTGGGAAGTAGCGCTCCGGGTGCATCTAACGCAATTCGCTGCTGTTGTGGTTCTGAACTTTCTGCTTAGTTGTTGGACATGTCTGATAACCCTGCGAAGAGAAATATAAGACTTTAGGTAGAGATATCTCCTAGTCATTTCCCAGAGTTTGACTGGAGTGTGTGATTTTTGAGATCTTTTCTTGTTGAGCTTTACTTAAAATTTGTCTGCCCGTGGCATTTTCTGGCTTGTGTCTTTTTTAGACATGCATGGTTCCTTTTTTAAATTAATTTTTCTTTAAGTCACTGAAAAATAAATGGATTGATATTTTTAATTGGAGAAGTTCATACTTTCTTCCAACTAGCTTTTTAAATAGCATTTGCACATGCCTAACCTGGATGGGTTTTCTTGTAACGTGCAATGGGTAGGTAAAGCAATAGCTTGTGCTTATGATAATGATCTAGACATGTAAATGTTATTACTTCATTGCTATGAACACCTATTGGCACTTTCAGATACAATAGCTTTTGATGTAAAAACATGAGACTGTGAGGTACGATGCTGTGAAGCAAAATAAATATGCAGCTAGAAAAACACCTAAAACCCTTTTCTGTCACCATTTAAAACAAGTATTTGCTCTTTCAAGCAGATGTTAGCAGCAGTATGAATATGGCCTGTGCAGCACCATGTTACAAGATACTCAAGCCAGCTCTGAATGAGTTGGTATGGCTGAACAGCATAGGATGGCTCCTACTGAGCCATCTATGGGAAATTTAATGTAGCTGCCCTCATCTGAGATGAGCTTGGCCAATAGTAACATTTGATATTCAGCTGCAGTGAGTTATATTTTAGGAAACAACTGATTGTCATACTGCAAGAATAGAGGTGTTGGCACTCAGGTCACCATGACTGCAGTCTTGTTTCATTTTTAGGTTAACTTTTCAGATCTTAGGGAGGTGTCCGATTTGGGAATGGTAAAGCTGCAGCACCTGGTTATCTCGGAGCTTTTGTCACCATTTGAGAAATAAGAGTATGTCACTATCACAGGACCCATCCGGAAGTCGGGCAATGATTTTATTTCCTGTGTTGTGATTATCCTAACCAAGGAACAGAAGGGATGGGCATGCCAGATGCTCCCTTGAGAGGACAACTTTTCTATCCTCCAGTCCTACTAGACAGAGTGGAGGAACTATGTCCATTCCTTTCAAATCTGTAAAGCTTTTCGGGGAAGTTTTTTTTCAATGTCAGTAAAAAGAGTTGTGAAGCCTTCTGAGCTAGAAAATTCACAGTGATGAGCTCACAAATTAAACATGTTACTGGAGAGAGGTGAGGTTGGATATGTGGGCTTGCTGGGTATATATTCTCCCTAAGCTATCACACTTGATCACTGGCTGAGAGATTTGGTGACTTGGTGCTAACTGGCGCAGTGGGATTCCCAAAGCTCTGTACTGAGCCAAAGCTTGGTTACCTGCTTTGCATGGAACAGCTCCGGGTGCGCTGCGGCTTTGGGGTGATAGAGAGAAAATACTGGATTGTTCCCTAACTTCTGTTCTAAAGACTCAAGTTGGTTGGAGAGCCATGTTTGGGAAAATACTGTTTCCAGTATAGTCAGAATAGATGTGCTTCCCTTTGGTATATAAATGAAATAGGCATTTATCCAGGGAACTTCACGCAGGATTGTTCCACTGGTGAGGCACAACCATGCCAAGATGTATCATCCCACCTCCTCTTGGCCCAGAGACCACCCTGTGCTCATGAGTGGCTTGTGTCCCTGCTCACCAATTACTTCTGCCTGGTCCTTCTGACAGGAATGTCCAACACAAGAAAAAAATTGTTCCTCTTCTGATGAGTACTTTACAGTTAATTAGTTGTCATACAAAATAAACAGACATCCTTTTTCAATAGGGCATAGATGCTTCCCCCTGCCCAGGGGCTAACATTCTTCATGTATGTTGTGCACACACATGCTATAAGATGTCAGTCCTGTTCCTTTCCACAATAAACAATAAATGCCAGAAGATGTTTATATACTTTTCCTCTTTGACCTCAAGTCTGAAGCTGCTACATCACAGTGGCTTGGAGGGGAGAAAGATTCAGGTGCTTGGTTAGGACTCACCTTTGAAGAACCGCTTCGGAAAACAGAGACAACTTGTTTCGCTCTTGCAATGTGAATTCTGAGAAGAGATTATCATCTGTAAAGGATCTAGTGGCTTAGGCTCTGAACACCTGGGCAAAACTTAATCGAAGAGGAGAAAAGAAGTAGGAGCTTCTCAAGGTGCATGGCGTTCTGGTACTGGCTTTTGAGTGTCCTGTGCTAGGAACTCAGGTTTGCTGAGGTTCAGGATCTGTCTTCTCAGATGCTTTTTTCTTGTCCTCGGGAGTGCATGCATGAAGTATCTAAAGTTTCACTCAAGCTTGGATTTGAGATGGAGAGGTATGTGTGAACTACATCTGCAGCTTGGGATGGTAGTCACATTTGGCAACAGAGAAATAAACTGAGGTTAAGGAATGACTGTTGAGGCAAATCTGATTTGTAGAGCTACAAAGTCTTTGCCTAGGATTAGTTTTGAGGGTTGTTGACAATTATTGATCTTCATTACATAAATTTTGCCTCAAACACTTAGAGATCTTGTCCATGAAACTTTATCAGTGATTTTTTTTCATTTCCCTTGGCATAATATTGTTTTTTGTCTACTGAAGATTTTCTCAAATGAGTTTTTTAAGTTCTAGTCCTCAGGTCTTGTTCAACCCTGATTGAACTGATTTCCCATGGAAATAAGTCTCTTTTACTGACTAAGAATATAAAATTTGGGGAAGTGACTTTCCTCAATACCCTCTATAATGTTGTAATCATCACTAATCTGTGAAAAATTGTAACAAAACCACGTCATAGTTGCTAAAACATCATGACTGAAACAGTGTCATCCAATGCTTAAAAACATGAGCTACTACAATGTAGGTCAGGTTAGTCTTTTTGCTCCAACAGCATTCCGTCTGGTCGTTAGGGTAGTCATAGAGAGGGAGAAGGAATGTGTTTAAATCCTGCTAAAAATGATGTGGATAAGTGTCAAATCCATTTTTGCATTTGCCCTGACTGCCTTGACAGGTATTTTTGGGATGGCTTTGCTTTCGATTGCAGCCTACTAAGAAACTGTGTCATAACCATGGTCAGAATTACAAATCCTTACCAAAAATTTCTCTGTCAAAAAAGATACTGTTTTATCCAGGAAAAAAAAAAATTGACTAAATCTTCTTGTGAGCACTATAAGTTCAGGCACTAACTTTCTTCCATGAGTTTCAGTGTATTTTAATATTCTTCAGTCACTGTATGAGGACCCGCCAAATATCCAATTTAGGATAAAATTAAACAGCCTCTATCCATTCTCTTCTGCTCTGGTACCTAGGCAACCAACCAAACAAAAAAAAATTGGGAAGTTTGTGTCAGGAATTCAGGATAGTGATAGATGTTTCAAAAACTATCTTTATTTCTTATGTACTTTGAGTCGTTGGCATTTTCATGATACCTTATGACAGCATGTTACCTTACTGACCTCTTGGCACAGCACACTACAATTCCTTTATTATCTTTAATCTCTCTTTAATGCCATTAGTGCAACTAGCATGTTCTGTACTGCCAGTGGAAATGACCAGTGATAATCTTAAAATAGTGTAGCCTGACTGTACCTGCTCTTTATTTTACCGTCTATTCTTTTTGTGGGCCTCTGAAAATTGGGACACGTAAGCGTCACAAACCCTGGCTGTCAGTTGGCATGGGAACAGTCCAGTTGCTCCAATTGCTGAAATCAGCTGTGCCTTGAAAAATGTCATCTGGTCTGCTAACAATTCATTTTGCAGCTGTACTCTCCAAAATCAGGTAGTATTCCTATGCATAAGAGGCAGATGAATATTTTTGTTCCATTGTGTAGGTGGTTTAATTTCTTCTAACTTAATCATAAGTAAGTCATAACAAGTTTTACCAGTCTCCAGGAAAAAATGCTGTTAATATTTTTCTGTCATTCAGGTTTGTCACTTTAGGTATTCATCTATGAGATCAGGCTTGGTTTGACCCAACTTCATTAATTCCTTTTACAGAATATACTTGCCACCTCAGTGAAAAGTGCTTTCTTGTATTGTTTTTTAATGACAACTGCTGCTTTCTTGGGTTTTGGGGTTGGGGGAGTGTGTGGTTTTGTTTCTTTTTTTTTTTTAAATTGCAATGTTTACAAGAATGGCAGAGCTGGGAGGTTTTGAAGCATCACTAAATCGCATCATCAGAAAGCCTCAGGATCAATGTCCTACTTAGCACATCTCAAGAGGAGATGACCAGCCAAAATTCACTCTGCTGTCACCTCTATTGGCTTGGTGCTATGCAAATAAAAAGGAAAGGTACTGCACGTTGATCATATGGCAATCTTGCCTCATAGACCAAAACCAACAACTGAAAACGATCATCTCGGAGCAATTTACTTCAGAACAAAAAGACTTCAGTATCTCTTCTGAGACATCTGCTGTACTTCTAAACCTGCCAGTTCATTTGCCAAAACTTTTAAAATAGTTTTAGTTTTTTTCTTCAGGGTAAGACTGCCCAGCTTGACTGGGTCAAGTTAGACTGTGTTCTTCTACCCATGTGTGCTCTGTTCTTTCCAGTGTGACAGGCTTTGGTCCAAGCTGACCCCTAGGTAAAGGGTGACAAAAAAACTGAAGAGGGGAAAGTGGGAATGTCTTGGCAGGAGAGTTTGTACTGGGAAAGGACTTGCTTTGGTTGCTTTAGTTCTGTGGGACTTCTCTGAAAGGGAAGGATCAAAAATGTGCTGTTCTGGCTGTTGTATCTGAAGCACTGGCAAGGATATTGCCCCACCCCCCTAGTTTACACATGCATTCATTCCTGATGACACATAACAGCAAGCAAAAAGCTGTGAAAATGACTTTCTTTGACAAAATGAAACTTGGATTTCTGGAGGAGATGAATTTACAAAGCATGATGGTGCAGTGTTGATCACTTTGTCCTTATGAAAAGATGTCTTGTTCTTCATAGCAGTCTGGAAGCCAAAGGTTAAAGGCTGAATTCTTCCTATGCTTTTTCTCAGGCTGAATCTCACCCAAGAGATCAACCAGATCAAGGCTTTGTGTCGGAAGCCCTTTCAAAAAAGGATGAGCTCAACTTGGGAATATGTGAGAAAAGCTATGAGAAATGATTTATAGGAGAACTATGATGGAGAGAGATTCATGTTAACATCTATTTCATTTTGACATACAAACAAAGTACCTGCTTGTTCATTTAGGTTTCCTCTTTTAATGTAATACCAAGTAATGAGGGAAAATTGTTCAGTGAGACTGAACGTGTTATCATGCTTCCTAGCAAGTGTGCCCACAGCACAAGGTCTCATCTCCAGCGCTACTCTCAACCCTCACAGAAAAGCCCTGAGTCTTTGAAGCTCTGTGTGCACCATCTTGCTTATCAGAATAAGATTGCTTTGGTTTGGTTTCCCAACTGGAATGGTACCTGTGCCCTTAAGTTAGAAATGGCTGCTTGCTTTTTCACTGAAAGGAAAACATAATGCTGGGGGTTGGTCACTGTCACTTGATTCCAGGCTTTTTCCTCTATCTTTGGGCTTGACTGTCACATTCGGCCTTCCTAGAAGAGATTTTATGTGTGTAAATAATGTGTAGGTAACCAAAAGTCTAAGATTTAAATTAGAAGTAACCTAGTGTTTGAATTGGTATAAGCTGTCTGTGGTGTGCATGTCTTCTAGGACAGTCTTTATTTCGGGTAATAGCAAGTGATATTTGAAGGTGAAACTTTGATTGCATCTTAGTATTTATCAGTAACTTTTTTGCACTAACTTAATCTAGTTATTTATTTGTGTTGTTGTAGAGTCTCAAGCTTGGACTGTAATAATAAATCTGTCCCATACTCAAAATATTTTGGTGCATTATTTCTTGAAGTGGTCCTTAGGGTAACCCTGTAATGAAGGCACTCTAATTTTCTGCACATATGGCTTTTTTTGGGAACAAAGTGTCATAAAAATCAAAACAAAAGCTCTTCTAGAATGATCAAAATGCATTTAGGGAAAGGCTTTTTACCATCCTGTAAACAGGACACTTGCCAATTGCATCCACTAACAGCTGCTCTGGACTTTTTATACAGCATTTTCTGAAAATGGTGTATTAGGTTATGTAGGACTATGCATTCTTATTCAAGTTCAGTTTTTCAGAGCCAAAGTAAATGGTTATGGTGAGATTCAGAGTACTAAATTAGCAAGTAAAGTACTATAATAGTCCATTAGCTAGTAATGCAGACCCTTCATATCAAGCCTAGAGCTGGAATTCAATATAGAATTGTAATTAAAAGGACAGTTTGGTATAGGCAATGCTTTTATATCATAACATTCTCATCTGCCTTGTGAGGTTGTATCTTATAGGCAGCATACGTGCATTGAAGAAGCTGCCCACATCTGAAAGAAACTGTGAAACTGTATTTATTGATGGAGTTAACCCCTTTTAAAGAAAGTGTCTGGGTGTATGTGTACATAGTTATATACATTTTTTTATTACCTCAGCTATCATAGCACTCCCAGAAGTCTAGCTGTGAAGCTTTTAGCTGAATTGAATCTGTCTGGAAGTTCATTATTCACCAAGTCTAGATGCTTTTGTCATCTATACCTGAACAAAACGCTGATGTGCTGGAGCCTCGTGACTTTCTGAAAACTGAATCTCCAGCAAGGTTCATGGTTTCACTTTCTCTTAATGAGCCCTGTTATTACAGAGCAAGAGAGTACAAGGTGCTGTGAGACCAGAAGGCATTCAGTGCATTTTCTGGAGTGTCCAAACAGCAAATAGTCATTCAGGGCAACAGTGAGACAAGGACTTTTTGTTAGCACTTAAAAATAATAGTAAGGATGATCACAACACAAAGTGAGAGGCATCATTTGTGCCACTCTTCAACTTTAAGCTCATTGGTTCATATTGATCAAAAGTATACAGTTTGGTTTTCTTTGTCTGCCAGTTAGTCTTTAGATATCTGGAATTATAAGCAGAGAAAATAAAAGATTAGGTGAACTCATATACCACTTCCTGTTGGCTGAAAAGTGTGAAAGGAAACAGGGAAGAGATTCAGAAGCAAGTTGTGGGGAAAAAATGTATTCAAGACAGAAAGGACCTGTAATAGACATGGAGGCAAATATCCTTTAAAAAACAAACAAAAATGCTGCTTTGGGGTATCACTGTGGTCTAGTTACCTTAGTATATGTTTGAGGAGAACCTCAGAGCTGTGATAAGATTGGACTCCAGATTTTATCAGTCAGGAGCTGAGTGCACTGGAGATCCCCTCTGCAGACAGGGCCCCCCCCTTGGGTCCCTGCCTGCAGTGCTCCTCCCTGCCTGCTCCTGCAGAGTGCCAGAAGTGCTGAGCAGTGGTGTTGGCAGCCTGGTATTCGTCTGCAAGGATCCGCATTGAAAATGTGGATGGACAATTCTTGTCAACAAATGTGATAATATCACCACTGAAATTTAGGGAAGACAGCATGTGCCTATATGAGCTGTCAAAAAGCTTTGCATTGAGCTCTGTAACCAGTCAGCAATGATACTGAGAGTTAACTGCTCCCAGTTTGCAGCCTAAAGGGATTTTCACCTTTAACTTTGGTGTTCCTTATTTTTTCCCCATTATTTAACCAACTTCTTTTCTGAAAATGCCTAAATAACCAACTATAAAACATAAATACAGACTGTCATTTCAGTAATTCTTGTTATTTAGAACAACTTTGTCTAGAGCCTTAAGGTAAGTATCCATTGAAATAACAAGAGGTATCTTATTTCATGAAAACTTTCAAAATTAAAAGAAAACCAACAGTATCTGATTTTTAGATTGTACTAGTCATAGAGCTATGAGGGTTACTCTTATGAAGGTGACTTCTAGGAAGGAGAAGCTAACAAATGAAATTGAAAAAGCAGTCAAGATTTTAAAGGATAACTTTCTATTTGAGGTGCCTTGGTTTTGATCCCAGATTGAAACAGTTTTAGGAAAATTGTACTACGAGATAAATACCCTAAGAATGTTAAACTATCTGAATCTTGAAGTAAATATGGAAATTCAACAAATCACTAGTTGCTCTTGAAATGTCTATGCAGGTAATGGGTGAAGAGGGTTTGGAATAATCTGGAGAGGTGGGTGTTTGCATAGCAGTAGGAAAGATACGATCCGGATCAGAATAAAAAGCAAAACTAAGAGCAAGACATGCATGAAATTGCACAGACATGATGAGACTGAAATATCACCCAAATTAAACAAAAGATCTAGTTTACTTATAGCTCAGAGTTATGTGGATGGTGAATTAGTTGGGCTAAAACAGGCTCATTTGTGCAGGATACCACCAAATAACCAATCTTCAGTGTTACTTGTGTACCTATGGGGGCTTGTCGTGCTTCGTCTTCACAGGACACGAGAACACCACAGTGCATTCCTATGGATACCAGTCAGCACTTCCGAAGGGACATAAGAAGTGGTACAAAATATTAGGAATACGTATTTTACAAACTGCAATATTTCAGTGTGCCTTGAATTTTTTTTACATCTCGTCTATTCAGTGTTTTTTGTATAAACCAGCAGACATACATATAAAGGCAGGGAAATGGGGAAACATCACGCTTCTTTGTGGATTACACTATCTCACTGTATATTTTATACTATCTCACTGTATATTTGTTTGTTTTTTCTTGGCAAGAAATCTTCAGAAGAAATATAGTAATGTATGTAAGTGAGGCACCAACAATAACAAACATGCCTCCTGGATAGAACACGCAGACTACCTTTGACAGCCCTCCAAGATTTATGCTATCAGCCAAATTAGTAGGGTTCCAATTAAAGCAAAGAGCTACATTGCCCAACACATTTTACAGTTGTGAGATGGGGTCTCAAAATTACTCAGAAGTTCTCTGTGGTGGCTGCTGTTCAGTGGCCTGAGCAAGCTAGCGTGTTGCAGATAGCCAGGGGAAGTGGTGACTTTTCTGTCCTTTTGCCACTGCCCCTGTCTTCCCTATCCCCAATGGACCTTCCTTCCAAGGGTCGAGAAAAGAAGTTCTCTGGTTTGGGGGGTTGTGGGGTGTTTTTTTCTTTCCTTGTGGGGAGGGGTCCCCCATACTTGATGCAGTTTGACATTTGAAGACAGAGAAGCTGTTCTGAGTATCCAAACAGAGGATGGTGCTGTCTTGGACACTGGAATTTGCATGTGTTGGTGCAGAAATGATTCTTCCTTAAGCCTAATGATGCGACTTGAACATTTATTGATGGTGGGAACCGTAGCCTGGCAAAGACATCTTTCCACAAATATTTATTTGAATACTTAAATGTGCTTTGTTTGTACTTGAGCCCTGTTTGTATTTCCTTTCAACAAACACCCAAGCAAGCAGTATTACTTTCAGGAATCTACTTGGGAACTTTTCCTTTTCAAGCAATGATTGGAAAGAGTTCACAGAAAGCAAGACTTGATTTCAGAAATGCAGCACTTACAGAGTAAAAAAAAAAAAAAGTTGTTTAATCATCTGAATAGGAGAATCAACATGTCCTTGTGGGCATTTTCAAAATACCTTATATTTTAAATGCTGTTAAGTATGGTTCATGAATTATCTGCTGCATAATTATCATACATAATTTTTGTATAAAAATATTTAACATGTAAAAGAATCTGCTAAGAAATAATTCACGGAAGATATTATTGTTCTTGTTTCATATACTTGTTTTAGATTATCCACATAGTTCTGAAATCAATTGTTGAATAAATGGATATCTTGAAACATCAATGATATTTTCTTCATGTGAGTGAAGCTACTTCTACTGAAGCTAGAGACCTGTTCTTAGATGTTACAGTGGTTTTATACAGTTTTAATAAGATGCATAGACATCAGCACAAGATCCCTGAGAGGGCAACAGTTTTGCATAGCCTGTACAGGGAGCTGGGGTTTGGATGTCTTCCCCCAGTCTCCATTCCAAAAACTACAGGGCAGTGCAGCTTTTTGGGGAAGAGATTAATCTCTTTCTCCATTAACAATGCACCTAAAAAGAGTATTCTTTCACAGACTGCCTACCTACACTTCAGAACCACCTGCAGTCCCATAGCAACCAATG
The DNA here is from genome assembly GCF_030936135.1 of Gavia stellata. Lineage (NCBI taxonomy): Eukaryota > Metazoa > Chordata > Aves > Gaviiformes > Gaviidae > Gavia > Gavia stellata. Next base: position 76,415,865 of record NC_082596.1, read on the forward strand.
AAACTACTGACAGAAATGTCTAATTGGAGAAATATTCAATTATGGTTTAATTCAAGTGGGACTTCTTAGTAAAAAAGAGTCCAAATGAACAGTGTACTCCATTCACACTCCCAGCATGGGAGCAGTCTTGGCACAAAAATGAACAAATAATTAAAGGTGGTTTTGCAGTCCTGATTGGTCCAAATTTCAGCTAATTTTCTGCTTTAAACACTACTTCAGGCCTCATACTTTTTTTTTTTTTCTGAAAAATAATGCCAAATCACTGAATTTGCTGAAAGGATGTACTGTCTTCAAAGATTTTTAGAAGTTAGTCTCACTCATTATCTGTGGGTTACTTGGTTGAATTATTTTGAACAAAAACTGTCAGAAAACAGCCTTAGATTTCAAGAATTCTTGACTTTCCATGCTTCTTACAGGTTTTCATAACTTTTTTCCTTTTTCTATAAATTTGTAGGTGAGGAGTCTGGCTCCAATTCTCCAGAACGAATCTAACAAAACCTTTTCTTAATGAAAACAGATTGGTTCCTTTTTCGGTTTGGTTTTGGTTTTGCTTAATGTAGTCATAAGGCCTTTTTAAAAGTAACAAATAAAACAATAGGCCATACTGTGAGAAGCAAATTATTCTGGGGTTTTTTTATAAAAACAGAAGTGTAGATTAATTTTTCTTCCTCACTGAATCTTTCATGAGAACCATGATTTACTGGGATGTTAAATTCTTTTTGCTGTGTACAAAAATACCAGCCCACAAGTTTGATTCTTTTCCTTGACTAAAGGTGTTATTTTACTGACTCTCCTACAGATTTATCTCTTGATGGTTCCATTATGCTCCTTTCAAAATCAAGTTTTTCAGCAAAAACAGTATTTATCTGTGAAAAGTTTAATCTGAGAGATGTTGAACAACCTGCAGAGTTGGGGATCCTAGGGCAGCTGAAGGGTAGTTCCCTTCTCTGCCTCCCTACATCCCACTGATGCAGAGTGGGATGCCTCCTGCATCTGAGAAGACAGAGGTGCTGTGCCACCCTGTCCTGATGCTGCCTGTCCACCTAAGCCATGTGTGCTCTGGTACGTGCCATGTAGGGGTAATCCCCAGAGAACTCCCTCAGTGCTGGCGATGGTGTGGCTCTTGACCAGATTATCTTGGATCAGGAGGAATATTTCCTATAGAAAAGGGTATTGAACGTATATTGGTCTATAAGTAATAAAAAGCTGACTTTTTAAAATTCTTAACCCTGGTAGTCAAAGCTTGTCTCTAGAGTAGACTGCAAAAAGCAGTGATGGCCTTTCAGTTCTTGAAAGAAGAGGGGCTCAGGCAACAATAGTCAGTTTTTATCAGAATTTGTATCACCTTTGTAAACATGGAGGGGGATATCACAAATTTTGAGCTATGTGAAATTATACCAATTTCCATTTCTTAGTAATTAAATGATTTCCATGCAGCGAAAGAAGTAATTGCAAACTTCAAGAAGTAAAATAGGAAAAAAAAATAGTCTGTGGGAAACAAAGACTCTTTGTGGGATCTACAAGAACCAAACAGAGTTTGTTTAAACCAGTTGAGCAGGTCAAATGTAGAGGTGCCCTTTCTGTCAACAAGAAATCCCCTGGAATTGTCAATAGCTCTTATATCTAGACAGTGAGTCATTGTCCACTGAATAAACAAAGTAAAAAAGTAGTTGTGAACGTCATAATAAAAACACCTTTGAGAGAAGCCCAGAGCCTTGAGGACTGAGATCTAGATGACAAACTGTGATCCACCTCCAGCCTTAACTTTGCAGTAGCTCCCAGCTTTTTCTAAAAGGGTGGAGTTCTCTCTCGATAAGCACCATATTTTAGTACCTGCCTGACTAGCACTGAATCAGGTATGCACTGGAAAAAAAGTGCCTGGGGAGAATATTCAAGTTAGTGAAGGTTTCACAATTACTCCAGCTGTATGTTCACTAAATGTCTCCTGATGTTTACACAGTGAAAACAATTTGTATTGTACGTTAGTACTATGGTGCTGAATGGAAAAAATCTCCAAATGATATTGCTATCTCAAAAGTGGTCTACTCTTACTGAACCTAGCTGGATCCTATTAGTTGATTAGTATTTAAATCTGGTGATAAAAGTGTGATGGAAAGAATGAGTTGTGCATTAGCAATCTTGATGTAGCTCCTGTTAGGTGTTCTAACTTGAAGTGAATACAAAGGTAGAGTACAATAACAATTTACTTAAACTTCTGCCACTTCTCAGGTAGAGAACACTTCTTGGCAAAAGGACGACCTGCTCTTACTCAGGGGGTGTCTCCTTAAGAGCACTTGATAGATTACAAGCAGAGAGGCTATTTCTAATCCAAACTAACGGTCTCTTTGCAATCCATACTGAGAGATCTAGGAGAAATGAAAGAACATCTGTCAGGAGAGCTGTTATATTGGAAAGATAGGAATATGTACATTTATCTCTGCAAACTTTAAAAAAAAAAAAACTTCTGCTTGTTACTTCCATACAGAGAGTCAGAAAAATTAGAGCTTTCTGACTGAACCAGACACTTCAGCACAGCACATGAATTCATCCCTACCTTGAGATGAAATAGTCTTCTAGTACATAGAGCTCCTGCCAGAGTATGAAAGCATCTATTAAAAACAAATGCTGTGGTTGTCTAATGGGTAGACTCTGTGCATAAAGTCTGAACAAAAATCTTCTAGTAAACAGTCTGCTTGTAGGCAGTACCTATTATTGAAAAGGTGATCTTCTTTTAGCAAAGCTACAAGAAAGGCTTAGGGTGAAAATTGTGACAATATAAAGGACTGAACTGTCTCCTTTTCTCACGAAAATCAATTCTAATGTGCATAAAAGAGCAAAGAATACAACACTTCCTATTGTTGGCCAAAATTTCTTGCCAATTACTGGAGGTAAGAAATTTGGTTCAAAAAGAAAAAAAAAAAGGTAAACTAAGGGAAAAGAAGCACTGTTGAAGTATTCCACAGTGGTTTGAGAAGCATCAGCGTTATCTCTTTATTCCTGATTCATCGGTCAGCTTTAGACAAAGAGCTCGAAACATGCATTTGACTCCCTATGTTTATTTTTAGTTTAACTTTTATGACAAATCCACCCTGAAAAGAGAGTTGATCAGAAGTTTGAGCACCCACTACAGTGAGGCTTTGCTCAAAGTATGTGTTGATTTAATAAACACTAATTTAATAAATTCTGCCAATGAATAGCATAATAGTCAGCAATAAAAACTCAATATGAAAAGCTGTCCTTAAATTCCAGGCATGACAGTCTTCTGATGAAATAAACTCCTTCTCTACCCTACCCATATTGTATAGTGCCATTAAAGATTTATCTATTGTTGTGACTAGGTATTAAATTGTAAAGAGAAGCTTGGAAGATATTGTATAAAGACTGAAGCTACTGTTTCAGTGTCTCATTCAGGCACTGCTCACCAGCTGATTTACTTATGCCCTGTGCCAAATTACATAAGAGCGTATTGAAGAGACACGAGTGTTTCTTCTCTGCACTTGTGACTGGTTACAGATGCACCCCAAGAAAGCCTCCTGAGACCCAGAGGTGTTTTAGTCTCTCTTAGACATTTCTTATTTGCAGCTGAGGTGAAGGGCTTTTATTTTTAAGTGTGAAATAGTAATGGTGAAGTGTTTGAGAGGATGTAGCTTTTTTATTTGCTGGAGGCAGAAGAAACTTTGTCAAGTGCTTTTAGCAATTTTATTCCCTGCTTGTAAAGTAGCTAATAGTATCCCATATGATAGCGAGTTTTGTAAAAGCTGTTGCCTTTGTTGGGTGACGTTTTCTTCACCATTGAAGAAAAAAAATATTTAGTATGTGTATACTATTTAAAATAAAAAAAAAAAAAACCAAGAAAAAAAACCAACCAAACACCACTCTACCCACCCCCCAAAAAGCCCTGAACACTTTTTCCTGCTGGCTTGAGAACCTGAGTTCTCCTCTGCTGGCAGTGTTAGGCACCATAACAATTAAAGCAATACAAAAGTATATTCTTGCTTGTTTGTTTTCAGATACTGATGTTGAGGGAACACCACAGAACACTCAATCAGATTTTGCCAGGCACAAGTGTTTAGGATCAATACTTGGCAAGCTTACAAACCTCCCAGTGGTTTAGATGCTAGACTAAATTACACCCTGTTTAAGATCAGTTGCCTTAATTGAGAGCTGCTGGCTCAGAAAATCCAAACTGGAGACTGCTTTTCAGAGGTAGTTAAGTATGGATGTTGTAGGTAGTCAAAATTGGTTCAGTGCAAACCATGTCTGGCCAATGCATAAGAGAATTGATTGCAGGTTTGATTATGAAAAGGACAGAGCAGCAGCATGTTTGGGCTATCTTCTTTCCATCTTGTTAAAAGTTCATATGCTACTTCTGTGGTTCTACTTCAGTAGCAGGAAATAAGATACTTTACTCCTGATACTAAGCTCTTGAAATCACAAAATATTCTATCTTTCAGCCACTTCTGTTGGGGAAATAAACTAGTTGCCTCTTTCACAGTGTGTGCAAAGAGCTTCCTTCAGGGGTAGAACATGTCATTGTCACCCACTGGAGCCAGTAAGACCTGAGATGATAATGCACCATATAGGGATGTCTTTTGTCTTATGGAGAAACTGATGACGGGTGCATGCAGTAGATGTTCCAAGTGTATATCTTACACATCAGTGACTAAATAGTTCAACATCTGGGGATTTCGGATGCTTAACTATTACACAGCAACTAAATGCAGTGTTGGTCTGAAACACAGAAAGAGCTAAGAATTCATGTTGCTTGATCCCATTTTTTTTTTTACTGATATTTCTTGTGGCCTGGGGTGATCAACCTATTTTTGTTGGCTCACTTTCCTCTTCTGTAAAGTGGGCGTTATTCTCAATACCTGTACTATTTCATAAGCATGTTCTAAAACTTGGGTAAAGTGTTAACTGAGATGACTTGTGAAGCATATCAAGATTTACTGGTGATAAGTGCTATGTTAATTCTAGACATGCAGTCTTCAGAAGTTAATATGTCTTATTAAGATGACAAGCCAGTGAGTTGGAGACTAAAAAATAGGAACAGAGGTCCTGTTGGCATGCATTTGTCTATAAATCAGTAGGAAAGAATAGAACAACTAAAGAAAGCACTTAAATAAAACCAAATTTCTCATTCCCTAGTGTTTCACTAGATATCAACATCTACTCAGAGCTTCTGCAAGGCTAACATTTCAGCAAAATTGTTATATTTCTTCCTGCAAGCTTTGGAAACAAGTTACTATAAGATGAGATGGGTCTTTGCCTCTAAAATCTTGCATTTTTATGCATGTGAAAAGTACTTCCCTGCTTGGTGCTTTACTAAGAAATAATTGTTTGCATCTCTGGCAGTTTTAAACTGTTTCTGTTTGTGACCCAAGTTTTCATCTCAAACTTTATCTGAGTGCCATCATTCCAATACAGACCTTCTTGTTAACTTTTTTCCAGTGCCTTCAACAGTATTTTGCCTTTTTGCTCTTTTTTCTTGCCACTTAAAAGCCATTAGTTTGTTTGAAACAGTCACTCTTCCAGCCAAACAGATGCAAGCATCGCATGAAAGCTCTGAGGAATGTTCCATGGCAGCATCTGGTGCTTTGCTTTAAAGTTTATTTTTAACATGAAATAGTTACGAGTGTTCATTTGTAGCTGAAACGCTGCCTTCTCAAAGCAACACAATTAGGCCTGACCCTTCGACAGGAGGGGGGAAAAATATCATGACATGTGTTTTTAAGGTAGAGCTGTTACAGGCAAGCCAGTGACTTTGCTTTGTTATTCATAACATGCAGTGGTGCGTATCTACGTATCTCATATGCCAACACTTTCTTTGAAGTCAACTTGTGCCATGAGGGCTGTATCTTCAGAACCAAATCTTATCAAACGCTTTGGCAAACTTATTTTTGTTTAAAGTGTTTCTTATGCTAGTTTACAGTCTCCTTGTTGAAGGAAATTAGGTGCCTTTTAATGGGTAATTACCTCCTTCATAATTTTAGTGTGACATTGCAGTGTCGTTGGAATCATCGCTACTATTGCTGTGCATGAAACTGATGTCACAAGGGTAGGTATGATGACGTAAGATGAGAACTGAGCTCCTAGGAGGCAGGGGGAGGCAATAAAAATGGCTTTGTTTCAGTTTATAGCCCCTGGGGAGTCAGTGTGGGCTTCAGCTGGAGCACTGTGGGAAAGAACCAGTGTGGCTGCTGGGGTGCTGCAGAGCTGCTCCCTGCTGCAACCCTCAGCTGTGCCCTCTTCTCCAGGGCTGTGAGAGAGGGAGAAGAGGGTCCTTTCACTGCCCAGAGCAACAAGGCAGTTCTATCATTCAAAGGGGAATTCCCGAGCGTGGCTTACAGCAGTTTTCCAGTCCTTTGGTGCCAGGGCTGGTGTAGGAGAGAAATTTCCAGCCTTGCAAAAAGACTGACAGAAAACATATTTAAGCAGATGTCTTGTGTTTTAACAAAGCTTCAGTGAGTCATCTGCATGCCCTTAGGCATTCAACCCACCAGACAGCTTTTTTAATGGCTGTGGCACCTTGCTCACAATCTAATATTGTGCACACATTCCATGTAGTTAAATAAAACCCCTATCTTCAGCTGGGGAAGGTCCGTAACACTTTGCTAACTTAGGTCCTCAGTTGCACGGCAACTTTACCAGGCACAAGAACGTGACGCCCGGTACAACCTCAATCTGATTTGGTGTTAACAACCAGAACCTGATTCTGGGCTGCAAGTGAAATCGCTGTAGCAATCTTTTGGGCCACCAGCATTTGTTGTCTACAGCCCATGTAGACAAAAGGCTTTTTGTGAGCTGGCTGGCAGCCCATGAGATACGTATGCAGCTGTGTGCTACATTCATTTTCCCCTTCTTTGTCCTGACATGCTGCTCGGGGACTGACTCAAAGTGAATTGAAAGAAGAGCAGGATGTTCTCCAGATTAGTATTTCAGCTGTTAACAGTAGCAAGCTCTTTTTCTTCTATGGGTGCAAAAATGAATGTCCTAAATCGGGTAAATCGTGGTCTTGCTGCATTTGACAATCTAGTGCAGTAGCCACTGAGGGCAATAAGGATGTTTCTCTTTTCTATCTGGCCTTTTGATACTCACCTGCATCTTCCTTCTCCTCCTGTCAATAGAAATTACAGCCCCATGTGCTGCAGGTCCCTGTTTAATGCCACTAATTGATCTATCTTTGATGCTGAATGGAAGAAGCAGAGGAACACATGTATCCAGCTATGATTTGCTACTGAAAGGTCAGGGAGAATATTATATATAACCATGGCCTGCATAGCTGATAATGAACAACCCTGCCTGCTTGATCCCATACTTCTGGCCTGCTACTAAGCTTGGATGTGAAGCTGTGATTTCTCTATTAGCAGGAACAAAGCTATTAAGTATTTGCCTGGATGACTGCAAAGCATTTGTTTGCACATATGCTGTGTGTTTCATACACCTGATAACCTGATGTCATGAATTGACATGAAACCCTTCCTAGGAATAAACCCTAGCTAAATCAAAACATGTTACAAAGCATGAAAAAAAGATTTAACAGTGCCAACTTGTGTGAGAGATTAACAGAGAAATTTATGGGAATATGATGTCTAAACTGAATCTTATACTGTTAGACAGCTGACCTTGGAATAGTATAATGTGGGTTTTTGATAGGCATGCTTTCCCTGTTTCACATAAGCAACTCAATCATTCCCTTTAACACAGAAATTAATCTTTTTTCCAGCCGTTCTCCCAACTTATTCTGTTAAAATAGTTCTCATCAAATGTCATTTTTACTTATGATTATTATACCAGACTCTCTAAAGACACTTAAGTTTGCTATGCTGGTAAGTATGCTTATCTCTATAAACTTAACTTTAGAGACTGCCTTGCAAGTCCTGCTGTTTGGTTTTTGTGTTTTGCTTTTTTTTTTAATGTGGTCTCAAACAATGCACATTGCCTTTTTGACTAAAATGCATCCATTTTAGCAGTATAGTCCATGTACTATGAATAGTTCATTAAGCGGCCTCAAAACTGAGAATAATTTCAAATAGAATCAAGCAGCAGAGGTGTTTCTTCTCCAAGGAAACAAGCCCTCTTAGTTTCACCCTTTGATTAACTGCAGACTAATTTTAATAGACCTTGAGCCTTGAATACACTCTTCTCTGAACTGTGTGGAAACACTGCACTGACTCAGTGTTGCTGAATTTCTGACAGTTGTTTTCTCAGCTGACTGGCACAGAGCCCTTCAAACCACAGGTTACTTCTGTGGCTCAAGCTGAGGCTAATTCTCTAGTGTTCTGTAGAGAATTCACATTGAATCCTAAATTGATGGAGAAGTAATATCGCTTTCACGTATGATGGTACCAGACATTTTCTCTTTGAAATCTCAAACTGCTGCAGCCTGTTCTGAAAGGCTTTGACTTACAAATATTGTTCTTGTATTGGAAACTGAAATCTTGCTGCGTAAGAGGATGGTTTGTCCTGCTATGTATACTTTAATTTGCATAGTTATCAAGGAGAGGAAGGAAAGAGTGCAATCAATGTGAAGAACCTGTCTTTTGAAAATCTAGTTTACTGTTGTTCTTGTGAAACTGAAGAGAAATTTTCATACATGTCTACTTTTGCAAAGTCTGATACGACATAACATCTGAGGTTACCTGTATGAACACCTCATGCAAGTGTGCTTTACTGACAGTAATGGGGAATGAACTTGTGTGACTTTAAGAGCCACACCAGTGGAAAAAACCATGACCCAGATGAAGCCTTCCTTGCTGTTGAATTGATTTGCTATGGAAGTGGGAACAACAATTCTTTCCTGCATGTTGCTTGTGAGTTGTTCCCTTGCTGTGAGAAGGGGAGAGAGCATGTGTTCATGCTGTAATTAGTAAACAGGCAGTGAAACTTATTCTATACGTTGTATTTCTTTGGCTTTGTTCTTTGGTATGAAATGGAAGGGAGTACCAAAGCTCCCACAAACTACAGTAAGCAAACTGTATTAGAGACAGTGATGAACTTGACATCTTCAAAGTTGAACCTGAATGCACTGGGCAGTGACATCTCTGCATTGTGGCTGATAGAGAGCTTCGTCATTACACCTATACCAGAATTTTAAATACCTTAGCTTTAATACAGATACTTCAGTCCAAGCTTTTTTTACATTTGACAGCAATTAGTATCAACGTTTTATTCTGACTCCAAAATAGGAAACTTGGGTTTGGTGGGTTTTGGCTAGGACCTGCCTTCTGTTCATACTGATGACTAACAGGATTCAATGGTTTAAATATTTTCCTGGAAGGAAAAAAACATTCAAGACATAAATTGCATTTACTCTGAATAGAAACCTGCTTAGTGAGGTCCTTGAGGACACTGGTTATTGATTGAGTAGGGTGACACTTTGAATATGTAACCCCATCTTTTTCATATCAAATGTGGATAAAGAGATACTGGCATCTGGCCCCCTAACATCCTTAATCATTGAGATCCTGCTGAATACAACTAGGGCTGACGGAAACATGGTCTTTGTTTTCAAAAAAGCAAACAAATAAAAAAATCCACTGGACTAATTCAGCAACTAAAGATACATGTGAAGCCTGAAATATCAACAAAAGGGATATGAATGAGGAGAAACTTCCTATGGCATCTGTAAACTCCTTGTCACTTGACAGTAATAATATATCAAGTCTGCACAAATAATATAACATGTGAGTGTCTCTAACATTTATGGGAATTCCACGAAGAAGACTCTTATAATAATTGATTTGAAAATGTTAATAGGAAGAGTAGTATGCTTTAAGAATGCTAAGTAATGGAAAGATTGTAAAGTTTCAGGAAAATCTGGATATCATAGAGCTATTAGTGAATTCTGGTTCTGAGTTCAAATGCTTTTGTTTACATAGTGTTTAGTGGAAAATAACTTAAGCAAGACACACCGTGCTAACTTCATCTATTACATAAATTACATCAGCTGTGGAATCTGTTAACTGTATTACAGAGAAAAGCAATGCTATCAACAATGGTTGTCCTTGAGCTGTTTGGAAATCAGCTGCTGCTGGAAAATGTTAACTGGGAAAGAAATTTTGTGGAAAGGTGCTGGTTTTAATGAAAATCTAAAATGAAAGAATCTTGACTATAGAATGAAGTATATAAACAAAACCTGCCATGAAAGACTGCCAAAAAAAGTCATAAAGAATATCAAACCAAATCCTCCAATGATTTGGGAGTGAGTAAGTATGCTTGATTCAGGCAGAATGGGGCTTACGATTAAGGTTTCCTACATCACCACTACAGTCGTAAGCAAAGGGCTGGATAATAGTGCATGGTAAAATATGGCCCTCTGAGGCTTTCCCTCCAAACTTGAAAAGGCTTGAGTTTCTAACTAATGTAGAATGTGAACATCTTTGACAAATTAATTTGAATAAGATAGATAGAAGTATTTAATCTTCAACTCTATGCTCAGGACCAAGGAATTGTTTGCTATACTCTTGCAAATGTCCAAACAATCTGCAGTTATGTGCATTGAAATTATGTCCCTTCTGATTCGGAGCAGAAGGACTACAGTGACAATTCTGTTCAAATATCATCATTATTTAATGCCCTTTAGCTTTTGGTAAGAAGTGTCACAGATTATTAGAAAGATATGCAACTGGAAGCATCCATCTCATCTCATACACGCTGTAGGTAAAATTTTAACAGCATTAACATGTAGCATGTATATTATATCTCCATTGTTCCTTAGAATCGAGGGTTCCAGATCTGTAGGTCAGGTGTCCATGTCCTATATAGTATTCTGACAACTGGCTGAAAATTCATCCAATTCCATTGTGTGAGTAACAATAGGCCCTATGTAGGTATTTAATATTTAGACTTTGTAAGAGTTGGCTTGGAAGTAGCAGAAAGTGTTGGGGGGTTGGTGCCGTTTCCTGAAATGTGCAGATATTGTTAGTGAATATCTTTTGGATGGAAGCTGTAACTGAATGAGTTTGCATTAGGAAGCTGTTCTTAAGTTTAATTTTTCTCTCTCTTTTTTTTTTTCCTCCTGTTTGCTTACGTTCTCAGTAGTTGCTGTACAGAAGTTTCTTCTTCCATATTATTTAAATAGGTACCCAATGGGATAGGTCTGGTGTTTTGTGGATCCTAACATCCAGCAGCAGCCTAATCCCTTTTTGGAGAGGTACAAATTGATGTTATGGTATTCTTTTTTATACCATCACTTCCGATAGATATCCTTGAATTAGCACCTGTTGAATTCATTAGAGAACTGTTGTTTGCTAAAGAGCAGAATTGGTTAATGAATGTCTTTAATTCTTTAAAGTCTCTTTAAAATATGATTTCCATGTTTATAAATGTGATTTATTTGCAAATCAGGGAAGTTAACTAAGACTGTCTTTTGCCAAGGAAAAGCACAATATAACAGCAAGGAATAGAATGGGTTGAAAGATGAGAAGCTGAGGCAAAGGACTACAACATTCAAGTTGCAGACTTAAATGAACTTTCCTCCCTTTCTTATGCCCTAAAAAAAAAAAATCTTTTGGCCTTCATTTATTTTGCACCTTATTTGGACTATCTTCCTTGCCATTTGATATGACGGACATTCCAAGGACATTAGAGAAGACTTTGCTGGTTTTTAGGCAAGTGACTTGCCAAGAACTTCTCTCTACTATTCTCACTCTACATCAGTATTATCTGGACTAAATTTTATTTATCAGCTACAAAGAGGTCCTGCTGTAGGTTTCCACCCTGTTTACAGTATACTTTTTCAGCTATCAGAATGATATCTCCCTTTATACTTAACGGAGAAAGAAAGAGGGATTCATCTTTCTCTACAAATGAAGAAACTGGAGTGCTCTGAACTAAATTCTGTCTCTGAAGGCAATGTCTAAAGTAAGAGAGAATGAACTTAGTTACCTAAGTTAAATGCCTGAAGGTAATAACCCCATAATACCACTAACTTCAGTAAGAGTTGAGAGTATTAATTAGAATGTAAGTACTCAGGTCTTTGAGCGCTCCATCTGCTATTGAATAACCAAGATAACCAGCAAGGACCCTACAGCAAACAAGACTTACTTTCAGAGCAATTTACTTTACAGGTATTTTCCTCTTCCTGCAGGAAGTACAACCTATTTCACAAGCACAACCTGGGCTAGATTTACTGCAAAGACCAGTGCAACAGAGTACCAGCTCTGCAGTCACTGTCAAGCCACAAGCACTGCGATACGGCAAGGTCACTGAGGGCATTGCTTTCCTCTGCTTCTCCCTTCTCTCTCTTATGCAGGAACTATGGAAAGACAGACTTTTTGCAAGGATCTTATACAGTCTAGTGAATTTTAAATGAGCTACAGACTACAGCATATAAAACTGTTCTGAATGTCCACCATAAATTTCACCTTACACATAAGCATCTAAAGGACATTTTTTTTTTCTTGCAGTTTAAGAGCTGTGTCTGTAGGAGTAACTGGGTAAAACGGTTTTATACACAATGCTGTTGCTGCTATAAAGCTGAGCCTTGCAGACTGCCTGAAAGAGTAGCAGTGAGTATAGGAAAATAAAAACAGTATTTTATAGCTGTAGTGATCCTTAAATGAGAACTATTCCTGAGAGAGAAGTTTTTTCTTTGAGGAATAGCTCTTGTCTAGAAGTGATACACTGGGCTTCATTCTGCCATTGGATACTTACCAAAGGTCCTTTTCAGCTAATGTCTTTTGCGTCACAGGGGCTGCGGTCCACTGCTGCAGGCAGGGCCATTCCTGACGGTGCCTTTGGGATTTATGTACACAGGCTTTTGTGCACAGCCGCTCCCACTCTTAACCAACTACGTATGCATGCTGGAAAGACTGCAAGAAGAAAGATGGAAGTATGCATGAAATGTTGCTGTTTTTCTTATTATCCAGTAAAAAAAGCTGAGGACCCATGAGTGTGCATGTTATCAACAAGGTTGCATAGATGAGTTACTGATAAAAAGGTTAAGGGTGATAAAGCAAATGATCCCATCTAGTGACTCTGCTGTCTGAGGGTTGATCAACAGTTTACCTGTTCATTTGGCTTCTATGTTCAGTAAGTGATCATATGCCTGGAAGCACACAAGTGATCGTTGTTCCTGTGTGCATGTTACAGAGAGCTTACTGGATTTATTTTTTACATTGTTTGACTGTCTTCCCCAGTATGGGTTTCCTTACTGCCATGCAAAGGTGTTTTCAGATATATCTGAAATGGGGCTACCCTCTGTCAGCTCTGAAACCAGAGCTAGCCAAAAAAAAGAGGGGAAAAAAAAAAAGATAGCTGTCTTGTTCTGTACGAACACATGAAGCTGTTTCTCTCTGATGGGCAGCAGCTGCCTGTGTGGAGATGATAGTGCTGGGTTTGCTTTGTAGGGCTCAAAGTGATTTTGTCTGGGCAGTATGGGCATCCTCCTCACTTACAGGGGAGGTGTCCTTTTACTCCTCTTGCGACCAGCAGTGGTACTTTCAGTGTTTGCCTGTGTAGAGAAAAATTGAGGGAGAAATGGCAATTGCCACGAGAGCATGACTTTCAGACTCAGCTAATGTGCCTGGGAGCCCAAGGATTAATATCTTCAGAAATGATACAAGCACTTCAGAGCTAAATGCGTAGACATGAGCCAAGTGTGATGTGATGTCTGCACACGATCTTATCTCAATGCTTTTGGAGAGAAAGGGGGATTTTTTTTTTTCAGTTGGTGGGAATTTGATACCTAAGTCTCCTGAGTACTTGTTGGAAATCTTACTGTGAAGCTTATCTGCTTAGGCATGCATTCAGCAAAAATGATTTTTGTTTGGGGGGTTTTTGGGGGGGATGTTATCTGACTAAGGATGGGAGAGGGCTAGGTTCCAATTTTCAAACAGATTTTTTTTATGTTGTAACAGATTCACTCTACTTACTACAAAATATAAAAAAATGCAGCTAACAAAATATACTTTAAATTGAACAGCTGCCTCTCTGCAGAAATCTGATGCCAGTTAGAAAATATTGCTACTTATCTTATGGACACCTAAGACATGGGGAAATCGTGTGGCATGACTACAGCACCTTTTCTTTTCTCATGATAGACAATATTATATTTTGCCTGTGGGCAAAACATGTAACCTGTTTGCATAAGTTAAACAATGGAAATGGAATTTCTGTGAAATTCTGTGGAAGTTATTTTCCCTGGAGATATAGAATATCTTATATCTACTCTGGTCAAATATGCAGTCCATATTCAAGTAACAAAATCTGAAGAGACTGGTACTACTTCTGTGAGTGCAGTAATAGCAACTCTTTTGTATTATTTTTTTCCAGATGCTTCTGGATCCTCTCTTTCTTGTTAAAATCGTAACTAGCTAAAGTGTGTGTATGCGGTTTTCTGCCATGTAGGGAAGAAGAGAGAGCCCACAGAGCTCCCTAGAGCCCATCCAGCAAACTGCTTTTGGATCCTGAAACTGAAATTAGGATTGTGTTCAAGACATCCCTGCCACTTCTGAATGAAGCAAAAGGGCTGAAAAGGGCATGGTAAAAAGCAGTGGGCTAAGAGATAGGCACGAGGTGCCACAAAATGTTATCCTTCCTTTCCACTGGGAAGTATCTCACTTGTTCAGTCACATTGGTTGCCCAGACACCAGGTGAGACTGGTGTATGCAAGACTGTTATGCATATGGGAAGGGTCCAGTTTAAATTCTGTATACTTTTTTCAGTGCATTCCTGATGATGAACAATACCTTTTTTCCTTGAAATTTAAATATACTGGCTAGATGAGTTGAATTTGTCTTTAAATGCTATGAAACATATGCTGAGAGTGTTATCAGTCATAGAAGATTTTTTAATTGAACTTAATATTTCCAGAATGCTTGAGTACTCTGTGATGCTCTCAAGTGCTAATGTTTGCGTTAAGACAGCACATTAGCACATATGCTCCATCCCATCCATCATACCATCATGGCATCCATCTGCCTAGTAACCCTTCTCAAATGGGGTAGCTGAGCAGCATTTATATTCAGATCTCATTTCTGTCTGAAAACAGACAAGTACAAGATGATCATGTGCACGGTTTTTAAAAACAAAATCCCCTCTGGATCAGACCTGATACCTTTGTGGAGATTTACCCCCTTGCAAAAAATAGTGAGCAGCCAGCGTGAACTCTTGTCTGCAGAATGGAAATATCAAGCTGATCAACATTTCCGCATTGCTCGCAAGATAATCCTTCGTTTGAGCTGCTTATCTGAAATCTGTCTCAAGGTAAATCCTCCCATCAGATTCATAAGTAGTTAATTATGGTGTTGCTAAACTTCCTCCTCTCTCCTTACTCCTTCACTTTAAGAAAAATCATGCAACTGTAAAGTCTGTAGGCTTCAATTAAAAACAAATGAAACATTATCTAGCTGAACATTTATTAAGGCACCCAAAATTATCATTTTAATTTTGTCCTGATCTTACTCTCTTCCCCAGGTGCTCACTGTTGGTGGCCTCTTTCAGAGGGAGGACAGTGGGCTAAGTGGAATTTTAGTCCAAGCTAATCTGGCTGTTCTTACAAAGTTGTGGGGTTTGGTGTGTTTTTTCCTTTTTTAGTACATTCGGGGCTTTTTGTTTGCTTGGGTCTTTGGGGTGGTGGGGTTTTTTGTGGTTTGTGTTTTGGGGTTTTTTTTCGGTTCAGATCTGACTTGGGGCATTTAGCCTGACGCAGAGGAATTCTCCAGCTAAGCCCTGTCTGTTGTCCTGGCCTGAACCTGGCTGTGAGGGAAGTGCAAAGACAGAGTAAGACATTGCCAGATTAATTATTTCTAGGGCATGTGAGAGTCTTATACTCTTCTACTCTAACTTAAACTGCAAAGAGGAACCAAGGTTAAGGAATTTGGTTTTTAAGGTATTTTGTATCTAATTGAGACTTAGGAGGAAGCTTTAGCATGTTTTGCAATTTAAGTAAGTGCCACGTTTGACCCCTAATATGATGGTAGTGACAAAGAACTGCAAAGACACGTTTTCTTACGTGAAGGAAAAGTACCCTGATAATAGGGGAAATAGTTTGGGGTTCATTTCTCATGCACATAATATATTTTGTCCATGAAGAAACGTTTCAATGGTTATTCAAATTTTTCATCCAACGTGAAGATCCTCTTTATGTTCTGTTTGCACACAAACTTTCTTTTCCCTCAGGATAAGCTAGGACAGCGAGGTCAATATATTTGTCTTAGTGCTGCCACTGACTGAACATCCAGTTCCAACCATGCAGGCAGGTCTGGCTTAGGGTGGGGCTTTTTATGTGGCTTAGCAAAATGTGCATCTCATGAGACAGGAGAAAAGACTTGAATTCAAGTAACAAAAGGCATTTTCACACCAGAGGAGAGGTACCCATACGGTTTCTGTTTTACTCAAACAGTTATAAAAGTTTTCATTATCCTAAACAGGATAGCCCTGGATTTCAGGTGGTACTGCTCTGGCCTCTTGGGAAGCTGTTGGGCACAGCCTTCCTAGAAAGCTCTCCTGCCCAGAGCTGGGTGCATTACTCTCTCCAACACAGCCCTTACAGAAAAAGGAGGAAAACTTAGTTGATTGTTCTGGGCATGAACAACGACAATCTCGGAGGGAGAAATGGCTCCAGTCTAACCTCTTCTCCTAAAAAAGGCTGAAGTTTCTCCTTGGAAGGTTTAAGATTTTTGGGATGTTCTCAAATCATTTTTATTAGCTTTACAACTATAGCTTAACTCTGGATGAATCCCAGAAGTTCCCACTAAATCCTCAGGGAAGTTTCAGACTCGTATTTCAAAAGCAGAGGCATAAGTAAGTGTTTTATGAAGGCATCTGTTCAGGCATTTTTGTGATTTTGTTATTTGGCCCCCCTTCCCACATTCATCAGGACAGGTGTTACTTTTTTACCTCAATTTCTCATGTTCCTGGCCGTTGCAAAATTTTTAGGATTCTCTTGGTATGTAGTCTCAAGTTTTCCCAACTGTGAACTCATCTGAACAAATCAATGCTTCTGGCTAATTCCTCCAACCAGGCAGTGTCCAGGACATGCTGAAGTGTTGCACAAGCTGTGCTTAAGTCATGACCATAAGCTGTTTTCTTCTCCCACCCTGGATTTTGACAGTTTTTTTTCTTGCACAGCATGTAGAATAACTGTTGCACAGGTCCTGGCTATTTACATCACCATATACATGAGACCAAGTACTAAATTATGATAGAATTAGTATGATGCATAGCTTCAAATTTTGGTTTGCATTTAGTTTCTACTGAGACCTGTGCTCAGAGACTTTACCAGCCCTGAGGCAGCAGGATGCTGCATGTGTGATGCCCAAAGAAACTCATCAGTTCATGGAAACCTGTGGGACCTCGACTGGGATCCAGTTATGTTTTTAACTTCTATTGGTCCTTGCTACACAGGGTTTTCTTATTCTTACATTTCATAGCAGTTTTGTACCTTGAGCAATACATCCTGCAAAAAGAATGTGAGGAAAGAAAATTACTTTTCTCCTCCTTTCTTGTGCTAAAGTTATTTCCTAAGGCTATCTACTTAACTGCAGCTGCTGTCTGTGCCTGGAGATACGAGAAGAAATGACATTATGGCTCAGCACAGCAGCTTAATCTCTGGTTTCGATTTCTTCTGTATTTACCACGAGGCCCTTTAGGGCCATTACGCTACTGAGATTGAGTAGATTGTTAAAAGCCCGTGCAGTGGCTGCTTTGTTTCCCCTTAACTGTTTTTCATGGTTGGTGGCAGGAAAGTTTCTTGCCACTCCCTTATCTGAGGTTTATGTAATGAATTGATCATAGGTAGTGCTGCCTCTAAACTTGTTCCAGTTTGGCAGAGCTCCGCTATTCCTGAGTCACCGCAAGTCCCGGTGGAATTTTTGCTGACTTCAGATGTAGGTGGGCAACTTCTCTCTACTATGGGCATTTTGAAAAATGTCCCCAACGAGAATCAGGCTCTCAAAGACATGCTGAAGTAGCACCGTTCGTTGTTCAGGCACTCTGAGGTCTAAAAATACAGACTGGCTCTGACACTGGGACACCGTGATGAACTTTCTGCTGTTGTGCTTCAGTGGATGAGATACTTGCTCTAAGTGCATATTCTAGATACCTCTGCCTGCCTAGGGTCAGTCTGAATCTCCTTACAAGAGTGTTTTAAAACATGTTGCCATTTATGCACGGTGTGTGTTTTTTCTCATGGTCACTGATTTCCCTAAGACAAGATCTCAGTGTATCCCCACTATCCCAGTGAATCATCAAACTAAACCTTTCACCACGAAGTAATGATACCAGATGTAATACTTCGTGACAGACAACTCTACCAGCTTCTTTTACTGGAAGCATCTAGATCCTGAGCAGATCACCCTGGGATAACACTGATAAACAGCCAAAGACTCTGCAACATGGAAGTTTTTTCTTAGTGGTTACCAACCTGGGGTAAGCAAAAAGCAGAACGTACCATAAAATAACAAGCAATAAGGCCCGGCAGTTGTTAGAGGATGTGATACCTTGCTGCTAGTCTGGTGGGCTCGCTTCACAGCCGATGTTTTTTTACAATGAGCATGGTGAAACACTGGAACAAGTTGTTTAGAGAGGTGGTAGATGCCCCATCCCTGGAAACATCCAAGGGCAGGTTGGATTGGGCTCTGAGCAACCTGATCTAGTTGAAGAAGTCTCTGCTTATTGCAGGGGGGTGAGACTAGATGACCTTTAAAGGTCACTTCCAACCCAAACAATTCTATGAAAACACTCCAAAGTAACAGATGTTGACTAAACCACACAATCACCCTCACCCCAAAGAACCCCACCCCAATGCTGTGTGTGGTTTGGGCAGTGAGGTGCGTTTGTCCGAGCATCCCTCTCAAGTTGTAACCATAGGCCAGGCAGGGTTGCCTGCTGGCAAAAGGGTGACTCCTTTTTTTTTTTTTTCCTCCTCCTTGAGTCTCTTTGGGAGTTTCTGATTCACTTCCTCATCTCCTAAGACACAAAGAAAACTCAGCATATATGTAACTATTGCTGCACACTCCCCGGGAGATACAGGCAAACGTGGGTGTTCACTCTCCTTACCTCTCTGTGGAGAATTTTCCATCTTCCTCTCCACCAACAGGTGGAGCAGAGACCTCTTGCCTATGCTGCTCTTGACAGGAACCTTGCATTAAAAATAGTACACTTGCTTGTTTGTCTACCCAGAAATTATCTCAAATCTTTGTTATTTCCCTAGCCTTTTTTGCCAACTTGCTTTTACCACGTGTGTGTCTGTTCTCCTCCACTGGCAGAATGCAAATATACCAGAAGGGACCAATTGTCAAGGTCTTTTTTGCTCTCCTCCTAATAATTCAATGGTTATAACACAAACATCAGGGAAGCTTTACTAACAAAAAAATTGTTTACTCTTTAACGTGTGTATACCTATATTTTGTGTAGGAAACTTTCTCCCAAACCTCTGCTTTGAACCTAAATTCCCGAAAGTGCCCTTACAAATTGCTAACAGATCCAAATACCATGTAAAAAAGTTGCACAACATACACATTCCTAAGAATTAATGTTTAACAATAGAGTGCCACTACTGAGAAGATATCTGTAAACAGTGCTTGTTTCTATGGGAACCCTTTGCATCTCTCTGGCAGTGAAAAGCAGATCTCAATAAAATTTATACCCGAGTTATACTCACAGTTGTTCAAGTCTTCTAATGCAGGAGAAAGTCAGCTTCTGCAAAATGAGCATGTGACCTCAGAAATGATCCCAGGGGACTTTTCGTTCACCACTTCTTTGTTTGTAATTTATTTCTATGTATCCTGATTAAGACTTATGAGGTTTAGTCCTATTTTGTCTTGTGCAATTACCTTAAAACAAGCATAGATGTTCAGCTGTGAGATTGAGGTTGCACTCATGAAAATACATATAAACTTCAGGAAAAGTAGGATTAGGTGTATGCGCATGGGGACGTACTTTGCCTGTGTGTGCTAAGTTCAGCTTGGTCTCCCTGACGTAGGATTAACAACTCCAAAACATTAATTGAGGCCAATGTCCTATTATAGAGTTGAAAGATCAATACAGGAGTGGAAGGGTGTAAATATCTTCATGGGCCAAACATTTTTTAAAAATATATATATATGTGAAAAAGCACCTTTTTCCCTTTACAGCTGCAGTAACTAGTATTTTGCTTGCCTGTATTTGGACAATTTACCAGTGGATCAGAGCTGATGGGCTGTGACCTCTGGAAGTTAATGTGTTACACAGCAATAACATAAAACAGCATTAAGCTAGCAAATGCTGGAATTACTGCCAACTCCAGTGCGTTTCAAGTCCAAATGTCTTAACTGTTCCCCTGTTTTACAGTACTTGGGGTATGTTGCTGTACTGTCATTACTGCTTGAAGATGCCACTGCACCACCCTGCAATCCCACCCCAAACCAAACCAGGCAACATATCTGGGTTAGCAAAACCCTTCTCTGTTGTTTATGGGGTTTTTTCCCCTGTTGTTATCGGGATGGCTGTAACCTGGAGGGGGACACGGGGAGGCTATAAGCGTGCTTGTGTGCAGCGGGGTTGTTCCTCTGGGCGAAGCGCCTGCCCCACTGTATGCCACGCAGAGACAAATAAAGCTGCTCTGTGTGTGAAGGAGGAGGAAAAAGAGGGGGGAAAAAAAGAGGGACTAGCTTTGCTGGGGACAAATAGCCAGGTGAGACTGCTTCTTTCATAAACGGTGCCAACTTAGATTAGCTTGAAGTGACTATGAAACTGCAGTCTAAATTAAGTTTTATCGTATGTACCCAGCATTATTCATAATTGCTCAGAGCCAAGAAGTCTGTTGGGGTCTGGGATGGTGTTTAGTTATTTTAATACATTGCCTTTTTTTCTTCCTAGAATCTCCTTGTTCACTTCCTTTTCTAACTAATGAGACAGACTACACTGCCTTAGTATATTCTCAGACTACATATCCGCCATCCTACATACCAGTAGTAGCAGGGATCCTCTGGAAAAAGAAGAGTGCAGTCATTTCATTGAAACATTGCTCCTGTTGTTCCGAGGTAACCCTCCTGCCAGGGTGTGACTGGCAGCAACAAGGTCTGGGTTCAAATTGAGGGGAGTTGCTCCAAAAGTGGTGACTTGAGGCCACGCCTGGACAACTGGGAAAATTATACAGAACTAGCTAATTTTTCCTATGGGCAAGCATGAATCAAACAGTTAACAAAGTTTTTTTTTATTTTTCTAAGCACAAAAATCTGACCAGGTAGATAAACAGAGTGATAGTAACTGACTGTTATAGTAATTCTTTAACTATAACAGTTCATATTCTTTTCCTCTAAGGAAGTAATTTCTAGGCTAGACCTTTTCCCATCATCTGCAGTAAGTGAAAGCTAAGTTCTGTTGGGTGATAAACCGCTGTGTGAAGCGATGCCTTGCTAGCTGCTTGGCTCCCTGCCGGCCGTGCCTCCAGCTGCTCCCTCTCCACAGGCCCTGGCAGCTCTGCCAAGAGCCCCTCCGCTCTCGGCTGGCTGCTCCCGACCCGGCACAGCCACGCGTGCGACTCCTGCAGCTTGGCTAACAGGCTTCAGGACTTCTCCTACAATGCTTTAATGTTGAGAACTGCCCGCAGCCATCAACTGAACTGAACGAGGAGCTGGACATAGACCTTCCAGGAGGCAGGGAAATTGGTTTTTCTGTCTCCTATGCTTATACAGTCCGCAGCACAAAATCTTGTGACACGCTGCCCCCCCCAAGATAGCTAAGCATAACTGCTAACCTTGCACCCGCTGGTGGACATTAATTATTGCCTTAGGCTGGGATAGCCATTTACCCAGATACATTTCACAAAGCTACAAATAAATTACAAAACTATAAATATTATTTTTGTAGCTGCAAACTTTTCCCCAGTTTGTAAACTCCGTTTCTCAGCAATGCCTCTCAAGTGTAGTAACACAATGTACAAAAAAATATTTAGGGCATGTCTATTGGGGCTTTCTGTTGCCTCCCCCTTGCCCCACTGGATGGCAAAAGAGCCCTTCTCTGGTAGGGCTTCCCTCCCCGCTTGGGTTCAGAGGTGTCTGGGGTGGTGGGTTCTTTGATTTTTGGGCCCAGCCACCAGGTTCAGGACTCAAAGGGACTGAATTAAGAATTATTCTGCTGCCTAGGTGTTTTTCTTTTACTTTTTTAAAAATAGAGTGCCTGGGTGTACAAAAGACAAAAATACAAGTCCTTCACAAGCGGCTGAAATACTTGTGCCACCGATGTGACAGTTGAAACCTCTGACTGCCGGTGGGTTCAACCTGGCCACTTCAGCTCATCAAAGCAGCGACGAGCTCAGGAATTCAAAATCCTTTTGCTTATTTTTGCACCTCTCTCTCATCAAAACTGGAAGCTCTGATAACAAATCTACCCAGGGTATCCTTTCAGCTTGCTGCTGCAGCTTTGCCTTTATGATGGTGTTAGCAGGATCTTTCATCGTCCGCCTCCGCGGAGCGTCCTCTTCATGCCCATGCATTTCATTCCCATTTGCAGTAAAAAGTAAAAGCTGTTCAGCTTTGCTTAGAGCATAGCTGGGGATTACAAACGCAGATATCATAATTATAATAAAACCATCCTGTTCTCTTTTCCAGGAGGTAGTGACACCCTACTCGCTTTGGCACCTTGGGAAAGGAGTTTATCCCTCCGCTCAGAGCTGCTTATGGGAACGATCGACTCTGTCCCCCTGGGGACCAGTGACAGAGGCCTCCCAGTGGAGGCCTGCTGGATACAGACATTTTAAAGCCTAATTTTGCAATAAGACCTGGGGGAATTTTTGTTGTTTTGGTTTGGTTTTGTTTTCCTGCTGATTCCCCTCTTCCCTTTCTCAATCATTAGTCTTTTCCAAGCCTTAGTCTAATAATTGAAATGTTATTAAGACTTTCATTGGCTGTTTTCTTATTACAGATTGTCACAAGACTGTTGAAGAAATCATGTTCATCAGAATTCCCTCCCCTGAGTTTTCCACAGCCTGTTTTTTGACCATACTGTTGCTTACCAGACCACTGCAGAAGCACTGATTTCATTTTGAGCTTCTATGATAAAATTTAAACAAGGAACAAGTTCCTATCTATTTATTTTGTTGGCTCAGCTGTTGGACTATTCTGTTTCCCTTGAAAACCCTCCATTAGGAATAAGGGTTCTGAATCCTGGGGTTCAGTTATGAGTTGACCTCAAATGCCCTCAGTTTGCCAATGATGAATCCAATATTCTGACTTGGGTGCACTAACACAGATACCCAAATACTCACTTGGGCTCTCAAAAATCACAGAACGGTTTGGGATGGAAGGGAGCTTCAAAGATCTTCTAGTCCAACCCCCCTGACATGGGCAGGGACATCTTTCACCAGGTCACGTTGCTCAAAGATCCCAGCCAACCTGACCTTAAACACTTCCAATGATGGGGCATCCACAACTTCTCTGAGCAACCTGTTCCAGTGCCTCACCACCCTCATCGTAAAGAATTTCTTCCTGATGTCCAATCTAAATCTACCCCCTCGTAGTTAAAAACTGTTACCCCTGATGTGCTATCACTACAGGCCCTAGTAAGAAGTCAGTCGCCATCTTTTTTATAACCCCCCTTTAAGTATTGAAAGGCCACAATAAGGTCTCCCCGGAGCCTTCTCTTCTCCAGGCTGAACAACCCCAAGCCTCTTAGCCTTTCTTCATAGGAGACGTGTTCCATCCCTCTGACCATTTTTGTGGCCCTCCTCTGGACCCATTCGAACAGGTCCATGGCTGTCTTGTGCTGGGGACCCCAGAGCCAGATGTGGTACTCCAGGTGAGGTGTCAGGAGAAGCCACAGGCGTCTGGAGCTTCCAAGTAAGTCAGTACAAAAAAAAACCCACCCCAAAGAAAACAAAACTCTAGAATCATAAAATTATATATGTATGCATAAATATATGTATTTTACAGTCTATGTTACATCCATCTGAAAATTCTAGGTTTAGCCATGCTTACTCTTTATTCATTAGGAAGGAATGAGGCATTTACAAAGCAGTAGGGTAGCAAATGTAATTTCCTAGA
This sequence comes from Gavia stellata, assembly GCF_030936135.1. Lineage (NCBI taxonomy): Eukaryota > Metazoa > Chordata > Aves > Gaviiformes > Gaviidae > Gavia > Gavia stellata. The sequence goes on from NC_082596.1 coordinate 76,439,834, forward strand.
TCTAGATCAGACAACAGTTTGGAAATGCAACTGTAATGTATAAATGAACTGTATTTTATAATTTTCTAAGGAACCACCTTGAAACTGAAAACATGGTAGCAACGTATTGTGGATTTGTAGTGACACTCTTGCAAATACCGTTCTTTTCCAAAGGGTTAAAAATGCCACACCTTAAGTTGCACAAATATCCTCCTATGCTATGACTGTAAAATCTCACAGAAGGGGAAGCTTACACCTGCACAGGGCTGACTGTGCACTGGAGGCCTACCTGTTGTTTAAGGTACACTGTGAGCTTGGCAATGGTTCAGCTGGGATTGGGCAACTTGACAGAGAAGGGTTTGGTAGCAGCGAGCCAAGGCTGCTGTGGGGGAGGGCATGGAAACTTTGAGTTTGCGGCGTGCACAAACGTCTGCAGGAGGGAGCCCACCACACTCCCGCATCAGGGACCAGAGGTTATCTTCTGCGCCTGCAAGAACGAGGCCAAGCAGAGGGCTGCTCGCACCGAGCACCCTGAGAAACCCTCACAGAAGCTATGACGCAGGCCACAGAGTTTGCTGCAAGACCCACAGCTGGATATGCTTGTGCACGCCTACAAGGTCTGACTCGAGCAGGTCCTTGCTTCATAACCATTGGGGTGGTATGGCATGTCGTACGCAAAGTACACTTGAACAACTGAAATCTCTCTCTCTTGCTTTTCGTTTTCCCTTGGTAGCTGCAAGGAAGCTGTAAAGAATTTTCAAAATGTGTTTTGAGTGAAAGTTTGCAAAGATTTTCATGTGCATTTTGGTTCAGTAGTGCTCACTGAAGTCAACGTGGTTTTTGCGACACTTACTTAGATTTAAAACACCAACCAGTGCTGTGAAAGCACCTACATTGTTACCACAGGCATCAATCATCTAATGCATTTTAGGAGGATTTACGCCTTCATTTGTCATCTTCCAGCAAAAGAAAAATATTGTATGTAAATCTGTGGGGTTTTTTAATATTTCATCAGGTTATGAATAAGTACAAAAATTAAACAAACCAGTGTATTCCTTTAAATCTCTACAGACACGTGCCTATTTACTGAAGAGATTGTGGTCTATACTCTAGACCCTTCAGGGCTAGTAAGGCATTTCTGTGATAGATACTTGCATTGTGAGAAAAGATGGGTCTCTGAAGGACTATTGTTTTCCTCCCTTGTCATCCATCTGTGTTGAGAAAGGAGAAGGTGGAGAAAAGGTGGGGCTCTGGCTTGCCGCCCGCTCTGCTAGAAAACAGTGTTGTGCCAACAGGCTGGGCAATGAGCGCTGTGCCAGACACCAGCTGCTGCAGGGAGAGCTCTTGCCCTGTGGGCAGAGGAGGAACCAAGTGCAGCTCTTTGCGTCACAGTTTGCTTTCTGGGCTGTCCCTGAACCAACGCAGCAGTGCACCACCCCATGTAGCAAATTCACAGGAAGCTTTGTAATCTGGTTATTCTAGTCTGCGACTCTGAACAGTAGGAAATTAGTTTATTTATAAGTTAGAGGCGCTCCATATTTATTTTTTCAAAGGAACTCTAAGGAGCTACTTTGTATTCTTAATGACCTGAACCGGAGGTAATTTTCATGCTGTACATTTTCTGGATACCTGCAGGTGACTCACCTGAAGAAAGGGAGTGTTGTTTCATTTTAATTATGTCATGATTTATACCCCTCCCCTAGACTGAGATTGCAGGGTGAGGAGAGCTGGCAAGCCAGGAGAAGACAGAGAAATAAAGAGGTTCCAAAAGTTCATCAACTGCCTCATGTCAGGTACGGGACATTCAAAGCACATGAGAGACTTTTTACCTTCATGTTGTCTTTTAGGGGCCAGTAAACAGCAGGTTCCTGTGAAGGTTCATGTAGTACCAGGACAAATGGCTAGAGGTAGGATTAAGATGTGATTAACCTTACATTCAAGAGGAAGAGAGAAGGAAATGAGAGAAAAGGTTGTGTAAAACACCCAGTCATTACTGGGCATGTTTGCAAGTGATGTGAAAGATTTGGAAAAAACAGTCGGAACCAGTAGAAAACCTCTCATTAAAATCAGTAGGCTTTGGATCAGGCCAGTGATGTTCTCCACATAATCCATATTTTCTCCACCCCTCTTTGCTGGCCAGTTTATCCAATCCCTTCCTTGTTAATTCAAGAAGAGTTTTTCTTGTTTCTAATTATGCGTTGCTTACAGGAGCGGGGTGAGAAAGGTGACTGCAACCCTTTCTAAAGAGAGACATGTTACCTTGTCTTGTCTCTGCATGATCGCACCTGTCCAATGACACCGTGGTGAACCAACTGTATACTTTGTCTCAGCTCAAGTTCTCCTGGATTAGTACCACTGGACATCTTTGGAAGACCTCCCTTCCTCTTCCTTTGCTGTATCCAGCTAACCCATATCTTCTGGAAAAAGAGGTAAGCAGCAGGATTGGTCTCAAGGTATGTTAGCAAAAAGAGAAAAAAGTAGTACTGTCTTGTCACTTATTGATATAAAGGTGTAAAGCTGCTGAAATATATGAAAGGAGAGGTAAGAAATCTTTGCTGGTCTCAGAGGGGCAGGTGATGGGGAAGCCACCCTCCGCACCACTGATCGTGTCATGACATGGTGGTGGCTAGAAAAAATATATTTTACGTGATGTCAATCCAAATATGCCCAGAGATAATTCCTCAAGGTAAGTTATTTCATTATTTACCTCCTCACACTTGTAACCTGGGTCTGAATTATATGTAAGGCTTTATGTACTTCTGTCTTCAGACTTCATCTGCCTTCTTCAGGTGCTTTCCTGACAATAGCATCCATTAAACTCTACCCTTCAGGGGCATGAGTAATTACTGTAATTCAGTGATTTCAGCAGGTCTACATTTGGGGTGGGAATGAACAAAAGGTAGACCTTTGGGGCCGCATGTAGTAATTTAACAGCATGCAGCTATTCAAGTCCCTGTTCAGTTTATGGAGAACTCTAGAGGTGGTATGGTATGTCAAAGGGTCTTATTTTTTCCTAAAAAATGAAGGAGTGTAAGTTAAGTGTAGTATTGGTGAACTTTCACACGAATGTAAATCTTTGTGTGCTTTGAGGTGTTGTTCAGCTAAGGAACTCACGCATTCAGTAACTCAATAGAAGTATCAGCAGCACCAAGGCTGCTACTTTTCTATTTTTGCATAAGTACATATGTATTATGTATGAGGTTAGCAAATGTGACGCCCGTCTTCAAGAAGGGCCAGAAGGAGGATCTGGGGAACTACAGGCCTGTCAGCCTGACCTCGGTGCCGGGGAACATTATGGAGCAGATCATCTTGGTTGCCATCACGCGGCATGTGCAGGACAACCAGGCAATCACGCCCAGTCAGCATGGGTTTATGAAAGGCAGGTCCTGCCTGACCAACCTGATCTCCTTCTGTGACAAAGTGACCCGCTTAGTGGACAAGAGAAAGGCTGTGGATATAGTCTACCTACACTTTAGTAAAGCCTTTGACACCGTTTCCCACAGCATTCTCCTGGAGAAACTGACTGCTCATGGCTTGGATGGGCACACTCTTTGTTGGGTAAAAAACTGGCTGGATGGCCGGGCCCAAAGGGTCGTGGTGAATGGAGTTAAATCCAGTTGGCAGCCGGTCACAAGTGGTGTTCCCCAGGGCTTGGTACTGGGGCCGGTCTTGTTTAATATATTTATCAATGATGTGGATGAGGGGATCAAATGCACCCTCAGTAAGTCTGCAGACAACACCAAGTTGGGCGGGAGTGTTGATCTGCTGGAGTGTCGGAAGACTCTGCGGAGGGATCTGGACAGGCTGGATCGATGGGCCCAGGCCAATTGTATGAGGTTCAACAAGGCCAAGTGCCGGGTTCTACACTTTGGCCACAACAATCCCATGCAACGCTACAGGCTTGGCGATTAGTGCCTGGAAAGCTGCCCTGTGGAAAAGGACCTGGGGGTGTTGGTCGACAGCCGGCTGAGTATGAGCCAGCAGTGTGCCCAGGTGGCCAAGAAGGCCAATGGCATCCTGGCCTGTATCAGAAATAGTGTGGCCAGCAGGAGTAGGGAGGTGATCATGCCTCTGTACTCGGCACTGGTGAGGCCGCACCTCGAATACTGTGTTCACTTTTGGGCCCCTCCCTACAAGAAGGACATTGAGGTGCTGGAGCGTGTCCAGAGAAGGGCGACGAAGCTGGTGAGGGGTCTGGAGCACAAGTCTTATGAGGAGTGGCTGAGGGAACTGGGGTTGTTCAGCCCGGAGAAGAGGAGGCTGAGGGGAGACCTTATTGCTCTCTACAATTACCTGAAAGGAGGTTGCAGAGAGGTGGGTGTTGGTCTCTTCTCCCAGGTGACAAGTGACAGGACAAGAGGAAATGGCTGCAAGTTGCGCCAGGGGAGGTTTAGGCTGGATATTAGGAAAAATTTCTTCACTGAAAGGGTTGTCAGACATTGGAACAGGCTGCCCAGGGAGGTGGTTGAGTCACCATCCTTGGAGGTTTTTAAAAGACATTTGGATGAGGCACTTAGGGACATGGACTTAGCAGTGTTAATGGTTGGACTTGATGATCTTAAAGGTCTTTTCCAACCTAAATGATTCTGTGATTCTATTTGTCTTTATCTGTAGTGTATTAGTTTTGATTTAAATATAGAACCAAATCCTGTTTTAATTTATGTTGCTATCAATCAGGATTAACTGAAAGGTGCATGAGATGATGCAAGTGTGAAATGAGAATTACGCAAGTAACTATGAAATTCTACAAAATCTATGTTGTTATTTATCCATCCCGAAACTTGAAAATGAAACCTTGAGATACCACTACCTCCCAACCACGGAAACTTTCTCCATTTCAGTGAAAGACTGTACTGAAAAAATCTGTTTAGAAGTGGTAGAAGTTTAACCCAGTCTGTGAGCTAAAAGATAGTTGTCGATGTTGTTAATAAAGCTTATCTCATACAGTGTTAAATATTTATAGAGAGGACTGTGAGTGGATATAATTCTTCTGATTATAGCTTGGCTATATTATATACATGAAAATAGAAATAGCCGTCTTGAAATAGAAACCCTGGTATTGAGTATTCAGTACAGACATAGCTCACTTGAGAATTGTTTTCTAAGGGCATTTGGTCACTGCAGGGACTAACCACTTCAAGAGTGACTTCAGCAGTTAGTAGCTGCAGCCCCACACGAAAGCCAGCGTTCCAAAGGCAGCAGGCAGTCCTGGCTGCCATCGCTTGCAGCACCAACCACGCGTGCTCAGAGGAGAGCTGGGTACAGTGCATGGGAGAAGCTCAGGCTGGTTGCAACGGTGGAGCCATGTGGTGTTGTGCACACAGTGTGCTGCATAAGGAAAATTGGGAACATGCCATGTTCACAGCTTACAGAGAGAGAGAGCTTTCTGTTTGCTTCATTGCTGCACTAGACCATGCATGGAGCGTCCCTTCTGCTGTTTCCTTGTCAGTCCTGCCCAGCTTTACAAAAGCCTGGCCTGTCTGTACCCGAATGACTGGAAAAGCATCATGCTGAAGTGCTCTGCTATGACTTCATGCCACTTCTAAATTAACTGTTTTCAGATTTGTAGAAAGTTATTTATGCAGAAGGCTCATTAAGTTTCCCTTTCTGCTAATTCTGCTGGGCTGAGTGGTCCAAGAGCTCTACTTCTTTTCCATGAAAACAAGGAGAGAGGGTAATCCTAAGCATAGCACAACATGGGTTCATTACAGAAAGGTAAGGATGAAGGGAGTTTTAGTGGCGCCAGCACTTGGGAGGTGGCGAGTCACTTCTCTGAAACGCTGCTTTGGCAATGTCAGACTCTCCTTGGTGCATCAAGCAAAAAGCAAAAACCTCACAGTGAGGAATGGCTGTAGCTGGGTGATCCTGACCAGCACGCTGACCGGGATTATCCAGCTCAGTACAATGAAGACGCATTTACATAAATTAGCTAACATTTTGATTAAAATTTGGTTTGTAAGCTGGTCAAGACTTCCCAAATGTTTTTTTCAGTCATATAGCACATGGTCTTAAAGACTAATTTTATATTTTCCCTGGATAATAGTATTGTCTTCTCTGACACTGTTCTCAGATGAGTATGAGTCGTGCAACTCTTTCATTTTGGGAAGCATCTTACATTAGCATCTTGCCTAGGAAGATTCTCACCACAGCTGAGCCCAAGAACAAGAGCTCTGGCTCGCTGGGTCTGTCCAGGTAAACATCCTTTCATTAATGTCAGTTTAATTGCAGACTAGGCCTGCAGTTTCAAATCCTGACAAAAGTTCACATAAGAGAAATAGTAGAAAAGAGAGGAAATAGAAGGCTGCTTGTCCAAAATACATGGAACAAAATGTTAGGGAAAAGCAACAGACTATAAAACTGTTGGGATAAAAAGAGGAAGAATGGAAAAACAAGCATGTAATCAATACCCAACTTTTAAAACACAATCCCCAAAGTTCTACGGCTCTTACATTCAAGACTGTGTCAGTATATTATAGAGACATATCAGCTTCAGTCTCGGTTATGCTAATTTCTGCCACGTCCACTTTTAGCCACGTTTAAAATAAGCCATTTTTAATTTCCTGATGGCTGCATCATTCACAGAAATTCCTTTTAGTCTATTCACATTGCAGTTTTTAACCATTTCCCCATCTCCGTTCACATACATCATGTTCCCTGCCCTGCACGCGTGCTCTGGCACTCTAAGGCAAAAGGACCCTCCCTTTCCAGAATATTTTTACCTGGTGTGACAGTGCTCGATCTGCCCTGCGGCTCCCGAGTGTCAGCATTGGGCTGGCACTGCATCACGCACCTGCTCGTCTGCCATGCTGCGCCATCCTGTATCCATACCCATGTACTCTTTCAAATGGCTTCTTTGTCATGTTCTCGGATGATTAGTGTCTTTTTTGGTTCTTTCCTTGGAAGCCTCAGTTGACATCACAGACGTCTTACACATAAATCTCTAAAACCGTGAAGAAAACTAGAATATCTGTTCCAAACCCCTCAGGTTGTCCAGGGCAGGAACAGTCTTTTCTCTGTTCTAGATGCTGTAGAAGTATAGTTTGGTACTGAGTCACAAAGGAAGCTCCTCAGCATGGCACAAGAAAAGTAACAGGAACAACAGATGAACCAGAAACTTGTCAGTCATTTGCTATCTGACTACAGGCAGAGCCAAGCACAATATCCTTGTTTCCCCTTGAGTGCCCCACCCATCCAATCACGGCACCTTTCTAAAGCAAATTCAGCCCCTTCAGTGGTATTTGATAATGTTGTGGTAGTTTCATATGGACCAGCAATGACTTGATATTTGTTCAAAACTACTCATTGTTTTTATTTGTTATTTGACATGTTCTTCTGAGATTCGTATCATTTGCTCACACTTATTTCAGGTTCCTAATAAAAACACTAGGACCTGTAGGGCTAAATCCCAAAACAACTTTCTGAAGACGGAGTGCTCTGGGTCTCAAGGGAATGGTCTAGCAAGCCCTGAAAATCTCATTTCCCTTCTTTTTTTTCTTTCTCTTTTTTTCTGTGGTTAGCAAAATAAAAAGAATTCTGTGAGCTTGAGGCTACACAGCTCCAATTGCTGTAATTACATAGCCAGGAATTTTGCAATTGTATAGTAAGTCAACTCTCTTACAGGGACTAATGCTTAAATTGCAATTTCTAGATTGCTTAGAATGGCAAAAGGATTTATGTGGTTAAAAATGTGTGTTTGCTATTAGCTAAACCTAACCACATTAACTAACTTCAATTCACAATTTTTTCCTGCTATAACTCCAGGTTTGTTATTTTTGCCTTGGTTTTTAAGCTCAAACCTCATTTCCAATTCTTAGGATAGTCCTCAAACAGCTAAATCGTAGGAAAAGATACATGCTAGACGAAAGAAAAGGCTTCGTTAGCTGGTGCATGTTAGCTGATGCTGAGCTAATTTTAACCTTTTTTTGCTTTAGTAGAAACAAATTCTTTGGTATTAGACTTGTCTTACTAGATTCCTTACATGTTCAGTTAAGTTTATGCTAAACTCAGATGCCTGAAACATTGCAGGCCAGTTTTAGCAGAAGAAAAAAGTAGCCTTAAAGGTTTGACTCAGTAACACTACTAGCCATGAAGGCGAGGAAAAATAGGAATAATGTTTTGAAGACTGTATAAAAGCAGAAATGTGAAATTGCACTGGTGATTAATTTTTTATTTTTAAAGGCCTAAACTATTTTACAACAAGGATTTTGTCATCTAAATGACTTTATTTTCTTAGGAAATATATTGAGGAGGCCCATCTAAATGGAGATGAAGCTATACTGACAGGAAAGGGTTAAAACAGTCCTGGGGGGACTGAACATGCTCAGTCTCACAGACATTTTATGAGATTGGCAAATACTCATGCAGCCCCTCTCGGAACTAATGCCCTTTGCCTAAAAAATGAGCATAGCCCCCTGATTGTGGGGATTACAATGCACACTGGAAATGCCCCCTTTGGCCTTTTTTTGAGAGCCGGGCCCAGTGCCAAGGAGCCTGGAGAAAGGCAGATTCCCATGTGGTATCGCAGAGCATGCTCCCCACCTTTCACCCAGCTTTTCCATCAGCTAAATGGGACTGAAGAACTGGGGCCATGAGCAGTTGGTGCTGCTAGTGCTCTGGAGATGTACTGAGATCATAATTTCGGTGATTAATAGGCTTTGGCTCTTTTGCTGTGCTATATAAAAAGAGGTGAACACAATAAGCAAATACTATTCTGTTGTTTTGTGCTTTACACCTCCGCTCGGTTGTATCACAGCAGAGCAGAAGTTACAGCTGAGGCAAGGGAAGTTTGTTCAGGTTCTTGAAATAACAGGAGCAGTGTAGTTTGCCAATGATGTGGACAGGGGAAGGTTTGGGGGTTTCTGTAGAGGCTTTGTGCCCGTGCAGCTTTAGCATCTATTCTAGGAAAGGGAAGAGTTCATTTAGATTTACGAGTAAAAAGGGGAGATGAAAAATTACTAAATAGCTGATGAACAGGGCTATGAAATCAAGTTCCTGTGACTTCATAGCTCACCATTCATTTCTGGAGCTATGGTAACTGACAGCGTGCAGCCTCTGGACCAATCCACTTGCAAAATAAAGTATGTAAGCTAACCTATTCATTTTCATAAGGGCGCAAATTAGGAACATGCATATGGCTCATTATTGTGGCGTGTGGCTCAGATAACCGGGCTAATTATTGAACTGTGGTGACTCAGTCAACTTCTACCCATGGTAACAGGGAAATTAGAGATCAATGTTTTGCTTCTGCAAATGCGTATTTTTGTTTCTCTGCCTAGGGCTGGGACAGACAGCTGCCTCCCTTGCCCTCAGGCCATCTGCATATGTCAGGGATGGAAGAACGGAACGGAAAGCAGCATTCTTAACTCTCTGCTAAGGAGATGGGAATTAAGGGAAGACCTCAGGTTGTCAAAGTGAGAGAAGACAAAATTAAGGATGACTATACTACAAATAAGTGTTCTGTTATACATTGGGGTAAATGCACAGAAACAGGTATTTTGATCATAACACAAAGCCTTGGTACAAGGCAAAGGTGGGTATTTACAGTAATCTTCCATTCATGTAGTATGGAAAAGAGGAATGCGTCCTTTTCCTTTCTGTTACTGGCAAATTAATCCTATGTCTGAATGTTTCCAAATATTTACAATATGCCTGATATGCCTGGGATGGGACTTTCTTGCAGATAGCAATGCCATCACTTGCATGCAGTTTCTGACCCAGATTTGCCAAATCTTGTTCGCTGAGGAAGAAACTCTCACTTTTGAGGCCACAGAAGCCGATTGCATTTACTCTGGTCACCGAGCTGGGCAAGACACTTTCTGATGGGCAGAATGTGCAGAGATATGAGCTCAAGCCTGATGGGAGGGAAGGGTTTGGGGAAACGGGTGACCATTAACCAGAATCTGTGGGACTGTCGCCAAGGCAGCCAGGTGAAAAGGCAAGTCAGACAGCATCTCCCCTTCCCCTCGCAGTCCCTCGCCTGAGTTTCTCACTGCCACTTTGCTGAGCCTCCTCACTCCTGTTTCGGCTCGTGGCCTGACTCGTCTGCAATCTTTGCATCCTCCCACCACGATCAGGAAAGCAAGGTGAAGCAAACGTAGAGGGTTGGAGGGGAGCAGAGAAACTCCTGAAATGCCTGAGAGAGGCCAGGGTGCCCAAGGCTGGGCACACCCGACAGCAGGCACATACTGCAGTAATCTAAGCCAGGCTCCCCCGCCTCCGGCTTGGTTCTCCTTTCACGCACAAGTGTAACAGTTGCTCTGCTGGGGAAAATGGCATGAGGGGAGTATTTCTGAAACAGCACACTGAGAGTTTAACGTGATGCCCGCATTGCTGCAAAGGCTGCGTCGGTGGGACCGTCACAGCGCTCGGGGTGTGAGCCTCGACCGGGGTACAAGGCTGAGGGTGCAGGGGGCCCCGTGCTGCCTTCACCGGTGCTGGGCTTGCGCCGCTGGGTTGGAACATGGCGGGAGAGGCCTGCCTTGCCGTGCCTGCCTGATCACAGCCCTTCAGCCCCTCTCTTGACCGAAGCCGCTACTAATTTTAAAAAAGTTGTTTGCACCACCTCCAAGAAAATAAAAAAAAAACCCACCTGTAAGAATAAAGGTAACAAGGAGCGAGCCTTACACCGCAACGTTAGGTGCTGGGCAGGGCGTGAGGCTCACGAAAAGCCTTCGTTCCCCGTGGGGCTCAGCAAGCTTTGGTTTTGCCAAGTTTACGGCAAAAGAGGCGTAGGAGGGTTTGCTGAGCTGGTGCGGGCGGGCGGGTTTGTCGCTTCTCTCCGCCGCGGGTTTCCCCATCCCCTCCTCTCCCCCGCCGCGGCGTGGGCGGCGTGGACAGCCGCCCCGGCGGAGCCCGTGAGGGCAGCGGCCGTGTTTGCATTTGTCCCGGCCAGTCACATGGAAACGGGCTCGGAGCGCTCCCGCCCCCGCCCGCCCTCCCGGGCTGCCCGGGCCGCTGAGCGGGCGGCGAACTCCCCGCCGAGCCGCTCGGCCCTGGGGGCCACGCCGGGAGCGCAGCCCGCCCCGCCGCTCCCCTCCCCGCCGTGCCAGGCCGGGGGGCCGGGCAGCCCCTTCCTCAGCGGGTGCAGCCGAGCTGTCAGTGCCCGCCGCGCGGCGTGGCTTCCCTGCCGGCCCGGTAAGGCGGGCGGGGGGCGGCGAGGGGCCGCCGCGGACCGCCTCAGCGGGGCATCCGCGCCCGCGGCCGGGCGGGGGAGCGGCGGCGCCCCAGGCAGTGCCGCCCGGCGGCGGTGCGGGGTGGGGAGCGGAGCCGGGGGGGGAGGCGGGGGCGAGGGAGGGGGTGAGGCCGGCTCTCACTCCTCTCCTCTCTTCCCTCCCTCTCGATCCCCCCGCGCCGCCGACCTTCGCCGCTGCCCCGCTGCGGGACCGCGTCCGGACCAGCCCGTCTCTTAAGAAGCGGCGAGGGGGGCCCGGCCATGGAGACCCTCGTGCGCCCCGGGGCCAGCAAGCCTCCCAGCGGGTAAGCCACCTGCCACGACCCGGGACCGACCGGCCGTCGCTCGCCTCTGCGGGCAGGAGCGGCTCCGGGCAGCAGCCGCGCTGGCCGGCGGGCCCCGGCGCCTTCCCTCCCTCGGGGCGGCGAGCCGCTGGGGTCGGAGCCGGCACACAGGTGTCGGCGCCCCGCCGTGCTGGGCGCAGCCGGCCCCGGGGGCGCTGGGGTGTCGGCGGGCAGAGGAGAGGGCGCACGGCCGGGGAGCCGCGGGCAGCAGGGCGAGGAAAGGAGGAGGAGGAAGAGGGGTCTGCCTCGCCGTTGCCTGTTGGAAGGGGCGCCCCGACCCTGCTGCCGTCGCTGCCCCTCCGTCTGCGGGACCGGAGAGGCTGGCGAGCGGGGTTTGGTTTGGGGGTTTATTTCTTGCAGAGGGTTGTTTGGGCTGGCCCGGCGCGCTCCGGCCCTGTGGGGCGGCAAGCAGCCGTCGCTGGTAGCTCCCGTCCCGGGCCGCCGCGGTTTGGGGCCGGGGCGCTGCGGGTCCCGGGGCGGATCCGGCCGGCGGGCGGGTCGGGGGAAGCCCGCGGCCGCCGGCGTCGGTTCTCGCCTGCGTACCCGTCCGTGTATGTGCCAATACTCAGCTGCCAAAAGCCTTTGAAAGATTTACGCAGCCGTCCCAGCCCTGCCGCACAGCCGCGGCAGAGGAAGGAAAAACGCCGCTAGTCCCGAATTAAAAATGCCAGAAGTGGCCTGAGGTTGGTGGGTGACGGCCGTGCCGGCCGGGCGCAGGGCAGCTGCCTACCGCTGCCGGCCGCTGCTCCCAGTTCCTCCGGCCTTTTGGGGACAGGCACCCCTCTGGCAGTAGTAATGCTAAATAGCAATCAGCCCTAGTGTAAACCGCAGGTGGATTTGGGTTTTTTTAAGAGAAGAAACAAATACAGTATATGCCAACAGTGTATTTATTCGTCTGTAATTAAACAACGAGAGCAGCAGCAAGATGAAGTCCTAAGTGATCTCTTTTGTCAGAGCAGAAGCTGGGCAAGTTTTAAGAGCTGTGCTGTCTGCTCGCTGCAATTTACTGCTCTATTTCACACTGTCTGCACGGACTGAAAGAGGCCGCGATTGCTTCAGCAGCTTTTTTATTTTTAGTTCTAACGTTTATGTCATAAATTAATTTTCAGATAAATAGAAGACAGCTTTAAAGTACATGCTAGCGGGCTACAGTAGTTTTGTTAGTTTAATTTCTTGAGTTTCTGTGTTTGATAGGAAGTCTCGCAGTGCCTAACTCAGAAAGTAGAACAGGGAGCGATGGGTGAAGAAAAGATGCTACAGCATTACTAGTGCTGTAGTAATGAAACCATATGTGTGCAATGTTTCCTTGACTTGCAGAGTGTGATGTAGCTTGCTGCTCTTTTTGTAAATAGAATACATAATTCCTGTTAAAAACTAGTCTGTTTGATCATGATCTTTTAAGCTAACCTTCTAAGAAAAGCAGTAGATAAAATGTATTTCCACTCTCTGTATTTAGCTGATGTAATAGCATAGCTGCTTTCTAAAATCCTGATGAAGAGGAGATCTAGGATGCCAGTTTACACGTGTGCTTTGAAGAGTAACCAGCATTTCTCAGATGCGGCGCTGATTAAAAATTTGTCTTGATTGCTAGGTATCCAAAGAGTCATTAAAGAGTTTGAATTTGAAATGAGAAATCGTGTCATTAGTACATCTCGAGATGAGCACTGGCGTCTGAGGGCGTTTCTGAACAAACCTCCTGAATCCTACGTAGCCAGTTTCATCTGTGTAAACGTGTCCACAGTCAGACTCAGATATCACGTATATGAACAGAAATGACGGTAACTGCATTAGCTTCAGTTGGATCGCTCCTGACACAGCTCAAGGAGGCGAATCCAGTTGTAAGGTGAAGATGCCTTTGTGATACTGTACAGCAAAGTGTGTTGGTGCTAATCCGCTCCTGTGGAAGCCGATGGCAACGCTGTCGCACCCACCAACAGGGACTGCCTGCCTGTTTTATATGAGCTGATTTCAGCCTTGAAACACGGCATGCTGCCTTTTCTTGCAAATCAGAGGTTCCCAGCCTGGACGTGCCCATGCTGTCAGCAGTGGGTTTCGCTGAACGGTGCATAATTCCCTGAGTTGCTAACATCCATACTGGCAACTGGTGGACGTTTGGTTCCTCATCAGGTTTTACTCGTTCAGTGAGGAAATCTGCTAGGGCCAGGAAAAGAGGGCAGCTTCGTTTGTCCTTGTTGGTTCCCGTATGAATCCAGATCTGAGCTGCATCTACGGAGTGTGCCTCAGGAATGCTGGCTTTTAAGGCCACTGTGGCAGAAATACCTTCCTTTCATGGCAGAAGAAATGGTATACACGTTTCCAGCTTATTGATTGGGTTAGCTTGCAGTTATGAAAGGGAGGTTAAAATGACCGCAACTTCGCAATTTTTAACAAAATTTAGGCAGAGCTGGTCTGTCTCTATGTAAATCATTAACAGCAATGTTATGAGTTTCCCTTATTAAACAGTGAACAATTTTAATGTATCATTTGGTACAGGGTAAAGCAGCTCTGCTGTGTGCTTTACACAGATAAGTTAACTACATGTGTTTCGTGGCACAGCTGCTTGAGAATTGCACATTTAAAAGCAGGATACTGTTTTGTTTTTGTTTTAAATGGCAAAGGAAAAATACCGTTTGTGCTGGTGTTGCAGGGCAGGGTTTTTCCCATTTCTCAGTTTCAAAAATAGTCGTAGTCTTCAGTACCAAGAATTTTATTACTACTAATTGCTAGGCATGAGTTTTGTAAAGCTTCACCAAGTCCATAATGCTCTATTTGATTAACATTTATTTTAGCTTATGAAGGTGAATTTAAGACAATCAGTAGCAGCAGCAGAAATCAGGATTTACTCTTCTGTGATCATGCAACAGGTGCTGGAAGAGAGAAATCCACTTGGTTAAAACCTACTGCCTTGGTGTCTGCATCTGCCCTTACTTCATTAGGGAGAGCAGAGATAGGCCTCTCTGGGTGTCTTGATTGGTGACTTTTTTGACCATAATGTGGCATAATTAACCTACATTGGTCACAAGTGGCGTAGAGGGCTCAAGTCTAAAATGAGGATTTACAGGATCCATTACAAGCCTCGCAAAGTGCAGAGCATCTTCCCCTGTCACTGAAAGCATCTCCATCTCCCACGGAAACATCTGAGCACAGAAAAGCTTCCTCTGGAGTCTTCGCAAAATGTGGGGAAAGCCTCTATGCTAAAAAAGATATATGAGTGCTTTCTTTAAGTAGGACCTTTATTTTCTGTGCTTCAGCTTCCTTGCCTATCTCACAGGGCCTTATAGTACTAACAAATACAGGCACACACTAGCACACCTACTTTGAAGGGACTTATCTGCCAGATTGAAGTGACCCTGGAAGTCAGATAAAGGCTGCAAAATGTCAGTAACTCCTACATGCAGAACCTGGAAAAGCAAACCCCCAGATGCAGAGCAACTCATGTATCTAAACTTGTTGAAACCTTCTGCTATTATTTTATGCCTACTCCACATAGTTAAGTGGGTTACTTTGTGAAACTGCATATACAGCTTTAAAAAAAAAAAAAAAGGAAAGAAAAGTTGCTATTATGCTTATGTTTAGCATATTATTTGTAAACCTTGTCTCAAAAAGCCTGAAGGGAACTGTTGTCTGTGGAACATCTATGTGAACGTCTGTGTAACATTGCTTACACTGTACTTTTATCTCACCTTCAGATGTTGCAAGATTTAGGGTATACAGAAAAAGCAATGCAAGTAATCTGTAAATCAAACTTGGAAAACTGGGCAATTTGTGTATGTTTCCTCTGCTTTGTATTTATGTGAGATTTCAGTGTAATGTGCAGAGTACTGGATGGCAAAGGATGGTGACTGCAATTAGAAATGTGGAGTAGCAGTGTGGTACGTGCTTTGAAGATTGCTGCCTAGGCCAGTTGCAAGACTGACACTTGTGCTCTTGGCATTATCCTTCATGTTGTGTCCCCCTTTGTACAGGCACTGCTCCTGCAGAATTCAGACAGTGCTTCTTATGTGCACACCTGAGACAAGGAATTTCTCTGTAATATGTTTTTCTAGCACTGCAGACAGCATTAGCCCCGTCTTCCTCTCGCAAGTAGTTTGGGTCCAAAGTATTTCTTCTTGTGTCAGTGGAGACACGTCACATTAAATAAAACTTGGGTAATGGTGACAGAAGAATTGTGCTTGCTCTTGCATAAAATGAAACAAGGCAATTTTTACTGCGTTTTGCACCTCTATATGAGTGTAACTGTTGACCTGATATACTGGAAGACATTTGTGTTTTCGGTCATGACTAATATCTCAGGATTGCTGAAGATAAGCAAGCTAATTGTAAGAATAAGCTAAATGGTGAGACAAATGCAATGCAATCCAGTCCTGACAGCTGTTCTTTCTGAATTCCAGTTTCCCACTTCTCCTATCTTACTTGTCCCCTTTTTTTTGATGGGACAGCTTTTACTTGACACCCTATCTAGGCAAGCTGCACCAATTACAGTGAATTTCCAGGATGCTGCACTAGATAAAGTTGGGCAAAGAGGAGGTTAGCTACAATTTAGAGCACTCATATGGGTGTACTTTTAGATGATGTTGACCATTAAGGAAAGCAACTTCTTAAATGTTTATTTTGAAGTTAGTTCAGAAAATACACGGCTGCTTTGTTTGTAGTTAATCTTGCTAGAGAAGTGGTATATTGCTTTTTGCTGAGTAATTAAGATCACAGTACAACCATGATTATGGCCAGAATGAAGGGATTTTTTTTTTTTCCTTCAAAGGAATGAGAGTTTTCTTGTACACATGTATGTATTCTTAAACATCTATGGTGTTACAAATATTTGTTAGACTCCTGTTGTCACAGCCTTGGATTATCTTACCAGCATTTAATGAAGGCTTCCTAACAATATTCTTTTGCGTTAAAGTAATACATGTAGGAGACTCCATTTTATTTACATAGGCAAAAATGTGAATGTGTTTACATGACCTGCTCCGAAAGCAGCCAGGAGGCCTGTGGCAGAGTTAGGGAAGTACCTCACTGTTCCTGAATCACAATTCAGTGCCTTAACAAGTATTCCCCTGTGTCTGGCCTTTAGCTACTCTGTTAGCATCAGCAAACACTTCATTTTCTGGCAACGACTGCATTCTGTATACTGCAGCTTTTTGTGTTGCTTCGGCATTGTGATTTCCATGAAAATTGACGGCTTTCACACTTTAATGCTTCTTCTAAGAGACTGAGGGGTCTTTAGAACTTTATTTTTCTGTAGTGGCCTAAGCCTGCTCCTGCATTAGAATTGGAGAATGGGAAAAGAACTTAAAATCTGTGTTTTCAGCTAAAATTGTGATTTAAGGATCTTTTAAAAGTAGCCGCATTTCCAGCTAATAGAAATTACAACCCTTATTAACATATTAATCCTCTTCATGTATAGTGTTTCCAGAGCTGTTAGTTGCCCAGTGAGCCAGGCTGCGTATCATTAAATAAGTGATGCTGGGAATAGTATATTGTTGTCATAGTTTCAGCATGACAGTGTCATTGATGAGCCAGGGACTTAACCCATGCCAAGGAGTGAGTCACAAAGATTGCGTGGCAGGGCTGCGCGGCAATGGCGCTGACACATAGCATCTCGTACCCACTTTTAGTCCCCATGCACCAGAAACCTTGTCTTTTCAGTTTCATTATTCCCCCAGCTAACAAGCTGCCTAAGACACAGTGCATTTTTCAGAATCACAGAATCACAGAATCACTACAGTTGGAAAAGACCTGTAAGATCATCAAGTCCAACCTGAAAAAAAAAAAAAAAAAAACCAAAACCACAAAACAAAAAACACCCACAAACAACCCATGCAAGCCAACCACCACACAACAACAACAAGGCACAACACACCAAAAACCAACCCACCCAACACCACACAGCACCATGTCCATCAAGCTACATCCCACAATGCCACATCCACACGCTCCTTGAATACCTCCAGGGAGGGTGACTCTACCACCTCCCTGGGCAGCCTATTCCAATGTTTCACATTTTTGCAGAGCAGTCGTCACAATCAGAGAAGTGGGGAAAAATAATGGCTCAAGAATGTTTTTTCTATTTATGTTCCTTTGTTCTCACTATAGCTTCCAGATTGAGAGTGTCTATAGGATAAAAAAATTTACTTCTTACTGCTGACTCTATAAATTCAACCTGATATTAGCATGCTAAGCTGTGATTTATGTGTTCCTTGCAATGTGTTGTATAGAAGAGAGTTGGCAGTCTCCTCTTGACCGTTTCAGTGATGAAATGTAAGTTTTAAAGCTTTCTCTGGTAGTCACAAAATGATACAACACTGGCATACTTTTTTTTTCTAAGGCGGTGAGCATCATTAAAGCAGATAGGAAGGATGCAAATGAAGGGAGAACTTGGTGTAGGCTGGGCCCGAGGTGCTTGCAGAATTGCAGCAGACAGACTGCGTTTTTGGGTTCAGTTCGGCGTTCTCCAGTGTCTTACTTTTTATTAAAGGAGATTGACCTGTGCATAAGTTACAAAGTTGGTCTGTGAGTTGCTCTGCCTCTCCCTCTCTCTCCATGTTACTGTGGCGTATGCAAAGAGGAACAGCTCAGGAAGGTGTGATGGAGAGTCCCTTATACAGGTAATTACCAGCCAGGTAATTAGGGAACTTGCTTACAGAAAACCCACATTCAAGGACCTGCTTGGCACAGGAAGGGCTGAGCATTAAACCTTCAGTTACTACACTGAATTGCCAGGACCACCCGGCAGCCTGGAGTCCTCCCTTTTTCTTTGAGCAAGAAGCCAAATAAAGGCAAGCCTCACTGTTCCTGAAGCTGTTGTGTTGCAATTGACGTTTCTGTAGCAAGCTCTAGCAATGACCCAAAGGCCAGAAGAAAATACAGTCTTTCTAAGCCATGCTAGTTTTGTGGTGCTAACAGTGAAAACTTCTTTTACTCAATAAAATAAACACATAAGACGCAAAGTCATACCATCAGCATGGAGCTTGAACAAGAAAAATACATTTTATGTTATCAGTGTTCTAAATATAGCCGTATTGTAAGGTTCAACAGTAAGTACCAATCCAGAAGTACTTTAATCGGGTGTTACTTTATGTTTTCAGCAAGGGCGACTAACAAGCAGTACCATTCTCTGTTTGCCGTACCTGTTTTCCTTCACCCTCCTGTGTTGGGTTTTATTTACATTAATGCATGCTGATCCAATCGACTGTTACTGATGTTTTATCGTGAAGTTGAGCCAGAAAAGTAGAGCTCTGTTGTTTTTTGATAATCGAGGGTTAATGACTTTTTCTTCTTTTCTGAAGACCACACAAATACATCGGGGTTCAAAATGGGTAACACTGATGGTTGATGAGATGCTTTCTGAATTTTCAAACATTGTTTTAGTAAACATATGTGCTACCATTCATAGTAAGACAATATAAAATCTCTCTATATTACTGGCTTTTTGTTAATTTTTAGATGGTTTAGTTAGACTAGAGAACAACAAAATTCAAGGGCTTGAGTATGAATGCACCATTGATGATCAGTTGCCGCTGTCTCCCAGGTCTGACAGTTGTTCCTGTTAGTCTGCTGGTCCCCTTTCCTCTGAAAAGGCAGTTTGTTTTTTTGGGGTGAGACTGCTGGATTTCTCCTTGGTACTTGTGTTACGTGGTGTGTCAGGAGATGGTGTGATGGTGACATGAGGAGGAGTTTGTCCTCTGAGACTGAAGGTCCTCATGTTGTGGTGTATGCAGGACCCACCAGATGCAGAATCAGCTCGGTCAAAGCCAGCTTCTCCAGGGATGCAGGAGGAAGACTGCAAAGAGCTCTGTTTTAGATTATCTAGATGACTTTTGTTTCAAAAGATCTTCTCTTCTTTCCCCCCCACGCATCCAGCAGTGGTTATTCTTACGTGCTTGCCCCTGAGGTCTGTTGGGAGCCATGGCAGTGGCTTTCTAATATAACAGAAAATAAAGTAGTAAATTCTGTTCAAGACCCTTTAAAATACTAATATTTCTTTTATTTCTCTTGTGTAGAGTTATTTTCTGGTATAATAAGCATAATTTTTTTTTCCTGCTTTAGCAGGTTCCAAAAAGATAATAAAAGCTCCAAGTTATTTTATAATAAAACATATTATTTTATTTTTTGTTCTTACTTCTGTGCTTAGATGGCTTTTCTTTCTGCATTTGTCTTTTTTGTTTGAGGTGAGTATCTTGCATATGCAGCAAAAATAGCCATCTAGGTAAAGACATCAAGGATGGCATGTCTGATCTTACTGTGTATGGGACATGTATGTTCCCTTCTGGTTTTCTCTGAGAGTGCCATGAGGGGAGTCTCCACAATCAATAGTTTCAGCCAAACTGGAAGAAAAAAAATGGTTTTTGTGCTTTTCTTCCATCTGTCCTCCTGTGGCAGTGCTTTATTTCTGAACCGCACAGCAATGGTTCTGGGTGTTGATGAGGGAATATCTTGGTGCGACTCCAGATTCCTTCTTTTTCTTTTTTTTGAGTAACTTCTCATGGTACTTGGTACCAAGCCCACACTTTCATGGATGCCAGGTAAATTACTCCTGTGTTCCCTGGGGGTACAGTTCACGTTGCAGTGTCAGCACAGCTTTCTACAGCTTTCTCTGCTCTAACGGGGCTCCTGGTATTGCTCGCAGTTGCTACTGAGGCATGCTCTGATCAGTCCCTGCTAGGACAGGGCTTTCTCCTTGGGAAGGAGACCAGCTTTTGGCTTCTGCCGTGATTAAAATCTTGGTACTGTGACACCTTCAGGTGCTCCTAAGACTGACTCTATCAGTTCATTAAATACAGCTACGACCAGGTCAGATCATGTTGCTAAACTGCTAGTGTTGTAATTAACACAACTATTTATTTTGCTTGCTTTTAATTACCTGTTTCTCTGCCTGTGCTGAACTGGAGAGTCTCTTGGTCATCTCATAGCAACGCAGAGCAGCATTGCATGCTAAAATAACGTTACGATGTCAGACGTGCATAACCTTCTGCTTTTTGAGACACGCAGTCTTTTTACTGTCTTGTTTTATGGCTCTTTAAGGTCTGTTGTGTACCTGCATTCCTTGGGTAGTGCCTTGTCCAGAGGGAGACAAACAGGGACCGGTTTCTGTCCCCAGTGAGTCCCGAACCCTTCCTGTACCCAGGGAAGCTGCGGATCCTCCTGCACTGGGCTGTGGGTCGTAGTGGACTTGCCTGAGGTCAGCCTGGCACGGGGATGCTGGGGAGAAAACAGCGTGTGCCAGGACATCATCCTCAAACTCCATCAGGGCTTTTATAAACCAGAAGATATTTTTGCTCCAGCGCTTACATTAGTAAGTTGAAGATTGCTATCTTCGGCTCATTTGTTATTCCTGAATATAATGTGTTAATGCAAAATTACTTTCTTCTTATCAAACCTAACTTCTCTGTTGTGAGACAAACGCAGATGTATCCGTGTATGATGGATATAGAGTCTAAGATCAAACTTAAAAATAGAAAGAAAAAAAAGACAATAGCTATGCCTCACCTTTTCTGTGGGTAATTACAGAACAATATTTTATCTTAAATTTAGAGAATTGTGAATTACTGTGTATTTAGAAGGAGGATAAAAAGTTACACTGCAGTTTTAAGGAATAAATTTAGTTGGCTTATTTTGTCCCTTCATTTCAAGTCCTGTGGATTGTACCACCTTCGTAAAACTACCTAGATAGAGACTATCCAAGCACAGTCGTAGAACTATATGGTGATGATTAAACCATTTCATGACAAAAGTACATGAAGACAAAAGCTTTTCTTCTTAACTTTTAAGCAAATACAGTTAATTAAATCCTCCTTCCAACTCTTGCATGGATTTGTAAGAAACAAGAGAATACCTTCCTGAAAGAGCAGTTAAGTTATTCTGCAACTAGCATTTACCCAGTTTGCAACTTCACAGGTATCAGGAAAAATTAATCTTCTAAGGAAAATTGATTATACTTTTGGTGAAGAATTCTTCTTTCTGAAGAAGACAAATTATGAATTTGGGAAATAATCAAATATCAGTGGATGAAAACAAACTTTATTTATTTGCTTTTAGTAGTTTTATTTTACAAATAATAAACAGTGTCTCAGTGGGTTTTAGCACTTGGTGCCAGGATCAAAATACAGGGTCTTCTCCCCTCACCTCAGCTATGTTGTTTCTTTCCATTTCTTTGAAGGTTTGCTTTCCTCCAGCCTCATATAAGGCAAACCAGGGATTTAATTTTTTCTTAGAAGCATCCTTTTTTTTCTTTCTTTTTTTTCTTTTCTTTTTTTTTTTTTTTAAGGCTGTTAGTGTAGTATTGTACAAAATTACTAGTAGGAGCCAGGCAGGTTCAGAGTCTGTCTGTTCCCATGGTTTATTGGCCTCTTTTGGGACAGAGGCAGAAGGTCTGCTTGCACTTGGCAGAGAATGAAGTGCAGCAAAAGCAGTGGTTAATTGTTTAATGCAATATTGAAAATGGGGCTTCGGTCAGCTGCTCTGAAGCAGCTTGAATTTATAAGACCCGTTTAGCACGGAGGAGAGGAGGGCATAGCTATGTTCCCATTGCCTCAATATTCAGCTTTGGTGCTGAAGGGCCTCTGGAGTTTGGTTTTGCTCTGCTTCACTTGCCAGGCTGACTGACGTGTGCAAATCCCAAGCAGCTCTGCTGAAATCTCTGGGTCTGCTCCTGCATCGAACAGGTGGGAGAGGGACCAGCATGGGCTTCACTTGGGCAGATCAGTGAAATAGTTGTGGGTGCACACGCCTCTCATCTCGTTACTGGAGTTCTGGTTTATAATTTATGTTGAAGTAACAAAAATTAGGTATCTCATTCTAAAGGGGGAGGTGACTGTGTGTGTAGGTAAAGATAGGTGGGTTCAGTGCCTATATTCCCCTATATTCTCCACCTGTGGTTGCTCTTCTTTATTTACATGATGGTAAACTTCAAAGTGCCATCTTTCCACTAGCATTTTACAGCTAAAGATCTCTTGGACACTAACAAGATATTGTTCATACTGGTTAAGGATAAGGAGGTCACTTGTTTCTGTCTCACTTGTTTTTGCAAGACCAGATGGTGCTAGTATTTTTTTGAAAAGCCCGCAACTTGTCATGCTATTACGCCAGCCTTATTTAAAAATACTGCTCATCTATATAATTGTTTGTTGTTTATTATTGTGTATTCTCAAATTAGCCATATTTATTTTGGATTGAAATCTCTTTGCATTCACGTGGTTAAATACCATACTTTCTCCTATTAAAAATGAGATCAGGTCTACTGGAAAATACTTTACAAATATAAAACTGCCTGAAGTATAAAACCTGTTTATACAGATACTGTGGGTTTGCTGCCATGAAAAGCACCGTAAATTCCCCGAGCTGCTTCATTTTCATAAGGAATTACTTGGAAAGAAATACTGGCAGTGCATTGCCAATTATTTATATACTAATTTGCTACCTGAGAATAATTTCAGATTTTTAAATTCAGTTTACTGTTGAAGTGATGGGGGGGAAAAAGGTTCTAAACTACTTCATATTTTACAGTTTAGCTTAAATTTACCTGGAAAGAAACTGGAAGCACTGAATTTTTTTTTTTTTTTTGGGGGGGGAGAATTAACCTTTTAAAAAAAGCTGTGTTTGTATGAACAGTTTTCAGTCATTATTTTTTAATGTGAATTCCCATTTACCTGTATTGTTACAGGACAAACAACTCTGTGCTGTATATAAAATATTAAGCTGTCTTCACGTAAGTAGTCAGTCTGTGCAGAGCTTAGGTGCCAAATTTGAATAGGAGGCCACGTACAATGACTGGGGGCAGAGCTCTGTTCTGCCATCGTTAAAGAGGACGTGCGTGTCATCCTCTGGTACAGATCAACCCTTCAAGTGAATGACCCAAATAGTTGAAAAAGGGAAATATATTATCTTTCTTCTCTTTCATAGGTTATCTTTTGTACTTCAGCCTTTTAACTGATCTCGGAGAAATAATCTAGCCTATGCTGTTTCTTTTTTTCCCGAGCAGATGGTAATGAATGTGTCACTAGCATGGAGACTGAATTTCCCTTCCCGGCTTGGCCAGGAAGAGGTAGGCAGAGTTACTTTGGAAAACATAATGTGGAAGCTCAGATTGCAAAGAAGCCCCTCATGCCCTGTTTAGCACCTGGCTATACCTGTGCAACAGTAGTCAAATATTTATAAATCTTTCATAAGCATATTTATTTGAAGACAAAACCCCAAATCAGCAACAGGGGTTTTCCTGCATTAAATTGCTTTCACCAAGCATTATTTAAGATTAAAAACTTAAAACTCCCTAGAGAGACTTTTCTCAATTTTCTAAGGAGCTTTTTCCTTTTACTGAGGATACCATCACCGTGTATAGAAAGAAAAACAGTAAGTTCAGTGGTATTCAATTGTACTGTAGTGATGCAGTTAAGAGAGTAAAAATAGTATTGTCTTATCTTCCAGCAACCAGATGAACATTCTTATGAAACTCAGGGAACTGAGTGAATTGCAGACTTCATGTTCCTTTTGTGCCTTCTGAAGTGCCTGAGGTTTGTTCCGTAGTGCTTATCACAGAAAATATCTGAATTCTTCAGAATTAAATTATATAGGCATAGAGAGGTCCACACAGGAGCTGTCCTGGAGGCTGCTTTGCGTGATGCTGGTGAGTAGTACCCATGTAACTGCTTGGGAGCGGTGCAAGGAAGGCTTAAGGTATAGATGCTTCGTGCACAGCTTTAGTCCTTGCATACGGGTAGTCTCGGTAGCGAGCCTTTGTACCAGTGAGTAGCACAAGGGAGAATGCATGCGTGGCACTGATCTGGTTTACCGCTTGTAGAAAGAAATAGATTTTTCTTTGATCCTACTGTTTTGTTCGGCTCTCGGCATTTAAAGCAAATGTGTGACTATTTTAGGATTCTTTGAAAATTGCAGCCTATCTCTGAATTAATGTGATTGTTTTTCATGCGGAGCTGCAGATGGTAGATTAAAAACTGTGCTTTGGGCAATGTGTGTTGAGTAATACTGGAAATAAATGCTACCGTATGGGACCTTGCTTCTGGAGCCAGCGTGTCCACTGTGTTGTATGGCTCTGCCGTTCCTTCCGTAATTGTTCTGAAATCTATTTACATCGAGCAAATGTTGAAGTCCTGGATGGTTTTAGGAGGATAATGATCTGACAGACCATGTAAGTTTATAGATTATAAAATTTTCTGTACCCAGGGAAACTTAAGTGTTCCCCGATGGGACTCCCCTTATTTAGGGCAGTGGTACTGTGAGTTGAAACAAAATTTGGGAGGTGGCTTGTTTTCCTCAAAATGCATGTGGAAGATGAGGACCGAGGGATATCCAGTTCTATTGCTGCACAGTAAGTTACAGCCGTGTTGACATCTGACATGGACTCAAAATTGCCTGAAATTCTGTATTGGCTTGTATTGCTTGGTGCTTATGGGACACAGTCAGTGTGTTTCTGTGGTTTGGCAATGGTGCCTGCAGATTTTGCATGTGGTGGAGTTCGGGTCTTCATGGTTTTATTAAAATTGTCTGAAAGTATGTGTACGTCCCTGGGAGCTCAGAGTAAATAGAGCTCACTTGGAGAAAACACTTGGAAAAAATGAAACTGTCCCTTGATAATGAAGTTTATTCCTCCTGGCCTTTTTTTTTAATTATCTCTTGCAAGTTTCTAATTTTGTGGCATGACAGAAGAGGAGAATCGCATACTTGAATTTGTATCTGGAATAAAGTTATCACTGCTCAGGGGCTGTGTTATAACAGCGTTGGAAGGAGCTCCCTTTGCTGTGGCTTGCTGTCTGACAGTCATGCTCTGCTCGGTCTCGTTCTCTTCGGTCCTTCCGGGTCTCATGCACAAACCCGTAGCTCTTAGCAGAGCTGTGACTCCCCAGGTAGGCTTCAACAATGCTTTGGTGCCTCTAATGGTGTCCTTACTGCTGACATTGGCCCAGAAAGTCCCGAACCCAGCAGACCCAAGGAGTGCATGTAAAGATACAGCTGGGCATATGATAAAGGAAAGGTGTAGAAGTGCACAGCTATGTAAATCGCTTTCCTCAAGCGCTTGTCTTTTTTTTTCGCTGACATCTTTCAGTTCTCTCTGCTGTCTTCTCTCACCAGGGGTTCCTGTGCTGCAGAAAGAAGGGGGGGAAAGCGTGTTCATGAAATAACATTAACTTGTCTCGGTATAGTAATAGTCATAAAGTTTTACATTATTAGATGTGAATTTTACAACCAGTGTGTTAGAAGAAACACTTAAAAACCTTAGATTTAGGCTTATAAGTAGGATTTAGGTAAGAATAGAATTACTTTTTTTTTTTTTTTCTTGCTTAGTCTGATTCCAGTTCTTTTCAAGCTTAGACAATGAGTGTATTCTGATACACACCTTTGTAATTACATAAAATTGATAACAAGCCATATGACCTCTGGTTATAGATCTAAATATTGGCATCAGTTTATTTATTATGTCTTGAGTATGTCTCTGCACTTCAATCAGTCTGTAATTCATAACGCGCCATCTTTATTACAGTTTGCATAAAGAAATGTATTCTAATAGAACAGTATTTCAATGAACACTTAAATGAGAGAACTGAGTAGGTGATAATGCACTTTTTTTACAGTGAAAAATATTTTCCTTTTTAAATAGCATTTAATACTTCATTGCATTAAATTATTTTTGTTGCAAAGTGGCTCAATTTGTATGTATGTATCCAGTAAATGGAGTTATATTGGTTTAGTACTTCAGTACATTATTTTTTTTTACCCTGTCTCAAAACTTATTAATAATCAAAACAAGTGAATGTTGTGTACCTTTATGAAACCATTATATAAGTCATGAAGTTCGGTTTTAGTAATGACATTAAATGTAATATACAAAGAGGAGGGACCTTTTAATCCACAAAACTGACTGAGTCTTGAGTGAAAGTTCTGAACTTTTCTTTATTGGTGGCAGTTTCATTTTCCAGGAAAGCTGAAAGTAATGTTTTAATGTCTGAATCCAGTTCTACAAAAAATATACTGCTGAAAATACGAGATTTCTCACTTTATACAGCAAAAATACATACCTTAACTTGCATGTTTTGGTTTCATAGTGAAGAAATTCCAGTTTAAATAAACTGCAGCAAGTTGCCTTTTAGAGAAAGGGGAGGGGAAAAAATGGTATTTTTTCTCCCTCCCTAGATGAAGTTGTAATTACAAAGCTATTTTCCCTCCTTCAAATCTTTCTTGAAATGACCAAATCAAAAAGACTTTTGTTTTGTGAAGCCTGCTTTTGATTAACTTGATTGGGTTTTATTTACCTACCTAATCTGAACCATGCCTCCTCCTTATCGTGTGAAGTCGCTTACTGTTGCTAAATATACCAGTGTATTTTAAAGAAGCAAAGCTGTGCGTGAGTATGACCCATTCAGAGCAGGGTTGTGGGATAGGGAGGGACCTGCTGGTAACCCGAGAACAAGAGCAGATGCTAAATTAGCAGCTGGATCGTTAGTAACGAGTCCACAAATGTCTGCGGGGAAGTGATCTTTGGACGCACGTAGCATGGATGTGTGGGTTATTCAGAGTTTCTAGCATCTAGTTGCTCTTTACTCATGACTCAAAGGAATGCTGTGGAGCTGTGAGGGTTTTTATTTGTGGAGTGACTGGCAACTTGTTTTCATTGGAAGTGCAGTCTGCGTTTATAAATTGTTGTGAGGCATTTTTTATTAAGGCATGAAACTGGTAAATGACTGCAAGTGAGAGGAGATGGCTGGTAGTATTTTAGTTACAGAGTTAAGTAAAAAACACTAGAAGACCTGTGGAAAAGCAAATACTGTTATAAGAGCACCATTAATAATCCCAGGGTTATGTTCTGGTTTCACCTTTAACATTAATAGGTATCGGCCATTGACTGTGGTCAGAAATAGATCAGATTGTGACTGGATGAGACCCTAAGTCGTGACTGAGTAATGATGACTAATAAATGATGTATGTTAAGTGGTAGCCAAGCAGGAGAATCCGAATAAATAAACCTCAGCAGGAAAGAAAATAAGTAAGAGAGCTGTAAGAAAAGTGCTGTTTATTTGGGAGACAAAACTTTAATTTGTCTAAGTCTCTTGCTAATATGTGGTTGAAATCTATCCAAATGTTCAGTGTAGCTCACCACAGTCTGCTCTTGCGTGCCCCCCAACTACAGCACACCTTTGCCCACTGCAATGGTATGGACTCAGCTATGACGAGGAGTATCTGTCTGGCTTTACTTTATGTTGAAAACTGATGTATTTCTTTATTCCTTATGTCAATGATTGTGTAGTCACCATTTCCCCACATTGAAGAACATGTCTTTTTTTTTTTTTAGCTTATCAGTGTGGTGAAAATGATTCAACTTTCTAATATAAACAGGTGCAAAAATGATACAGATAGAAAAATGGTACCTGCATACCATGGCCCTAGTGTACACCAAAAGGTTTTGTGGTTTCTTTGTTAATCAGGGAAAAAAGCTTTCTTGTGGAGGGGAAAAAGCCTTCTAACTGACTGGTGTCACTATACCAGTCGTCAGCAGGATTATACTCAACAAAGTGAGATTGTGGTGTTCTGAGGCAGTGGCTGTGATTTAAAAACAAAACAAAAACCCAAAGAAGCGGCTCCAAACTTGTGTCTGGACATCCGCGCAACAGTAGTTTAACATACGAAGGTGCTGTATCCCATTCAGCTATCCTTCTCTGGTATTTCCACTCCCGTGCCAGGAGCTGACTGAAGGTCAGGCAAAAAGTTAAGGCTTTGGGGCTGGCAGGGAGGTTTTCGGTTAAGATGTCAGGAAAGGCTCTGCAGGTTGTAAAGATGATTCTGACAGGAGCCCCCTTCTAGACGCAAATCTCTCTGCTATTTCAGAGAAAGATGCGCAAGCTGGATCTCCAGTTCAAGGCTTTCCTATGCTGGAGAGGATGAAGAAGAAACTTTCAAACAACTGTTTTTTCTGCTAAACAACCTGGCAACTAGACTAGATCTTCCCTCCTTTTCCCTGAAGAATTAAGCTTCTGTGTGAAAGAGAAGGAATGATTTGAAGTCAGTAGGTCTCTGTGGAAGTACAGAAGCTCAAGAAAAAAAAACAACAACATAACCAGTTTTGGATTGTGTAGGGGCTATTTATAATAGCCTAAATATGGAAAAATGTTGAGTTCATATAACTTGTCAGAAAAAGGAAGAGATACTGCTTTTTTTGTGTGTGTGTATGTGTATATACACATAACATTACTAAGTTTTAATTAACTTGTTAATGTCTATGGTAGAATAGTGCATATGTGTGAAGACCATATAGTGTTGCTCAGTTCCAAGTACATGCATGGAGGTGGTTTTATTTTGGCAGGGGAAAAAAAAGTTACTCTCTCTCTGGTAGCTTTTTTACAGGGAAATTAAGGAGTGTGATTCTTTAGTTGCCTTTTGGCAAGGAATTGCTTTTCCATCTTTGTACACATGACTGTAATTTAGTGTTAATGGAAAAACAGAGTAGCTTGGTGTAAATCCTCCAGACAATACACCCCATTCTAGTGGGGATTCAAAATGTTCTGCTGCAGAGCTGATACGCTGGATGAGACTGCTGTCTGTTGTGAAGCAGGTGGGGTGGAGAAGGGAGAGAGTTAGGCAGTTCTTTGTGATCACCAGGCCAAGAGCAGCCACAAGTTTGGTGTTTGGGATTTGCAGGGCTTTTTTTTGTTTTTTATTTTTTAATGCAACATAATACGTTTCTAAAAGAAATCAGTGTCTCCCCCATGCAGCAGTTTGCCATCAGCCTTTGTCACTAGCGAAGAATGTGACACACTCGGAGAGCAGTCAGGCTGTTTCTGTGTACGGTGTACAGGTTAGCCAGTTTGCTCTGAATACTTTTGTCTTGCAGTATTTTTCTAAAGGACTGTTCCATGCAGTTACCTTATATATATGCTTCCATGCTTTAAGTCAAAACAAAAAATAGCATTTGCATTACTGTCTGTAAAATCATGTAGTTATTCAAATACTCATTGCTGCATTGATTTGTATCTGCTGTCTTGTATCTGGCATGTTAGTTTTTAAGCTTTGGGTAGTGTCATTTCCAGTGTTTAATGTCAGGTCTAAATATGAGAATGCACTGCGTGGTCTCTGCATGTGAGACTCTCTGTATTACAGAATTTCATTTGATTCTGCTCGGTTTCCCAAGGCGGCACATCTCCAATGTACCTTAACACTTCTCGAACGATTATATTTTCTTCATAAACAGGACTAGATATTCAGGACCTGAGAACTCCTGTTTGGCCAAATTCTTCTCAGTTTGTTTATATCATTTCTCTAGTGCTTCCTAATTTCATGTATGATGTGTGATAACAACATCATGAATGACCTGTAAAGCTCCGGATCACCCCCCTGTAATTTTGCAGCAGAGTGCTATCCATTGCATGTATAGGGAAGAAAACAAACATAAACTTCACTCTCCTCTCATTTATATCAGTGTAAATCAGGAGTATTTCGGTCGAAATTGGTGATTTGAGAGACAGTAGTCATTTTTAAGTGATGCGAATCTTTAACACAGCATTTCAATATAAATTATTTAGTCATTTAAAAAAGCACTATTAATGAAGAGAAAATGTTTATAATTTATCATAATTAAACATCTCTGGAGATTGTGGGAACTAGCCTGGAAGGTCTGGCTTTTCAGTCTGAGGCTTTGGTCTTCAACCCTGAGTTTGCGTTGTGTACAAGAGCCAGTGAGGTCAGTTAAGAAGTCTGCAGAACAAAACTTTTAAGGTCACATAGACATGAGCTTAAACAGCACTTGGGATTGAACTGTTCACCCAGGTGTATGCATCCATATTTTGTCAAATTTTATATCCTTTGAAATTGTGGTTAAAACAGACTCCTCCTTGGAAGTAGCTGATTGAAGTAGAGTCTCTTTGTGGAGTTTTATGTAAAGACCCGAGGGCTGCTTCAGTGCTTCATCTTCTGGGAGAGAAGCAGCACAGAAATAGCGAATGCGTGGTTTGATGCTTTCTTTATCCGTATTCTAGTTCCTGAGCTGCTGCAGAAGCTAAAATACCTCAGGTAGAAGTTAGAGCAGCCCTGTGAAAAACTTTATTTATACATCTAAGTGTTGTATATACCAGTTGTTTTTTTCAGCAAACCCTTTGCGTTGGGTTTGCAGTGGGAAGTATTTTCCCTTAGCGTATGGCCCAGTGTATTTCTGTAAAACTTCTTTGTAAATCAGAATTGCTGCACAAGGGCCAGACTCAGAAATGGAATCAGTTCCTGTCTCTAGGACAGGTAAATTCTGCAAATGCAGGCGCAACAACAGATGCCCTAACTGAGTGAACCTGTGCCTGTGCCTGCCTTGTGTCTTGCTGGTTGTGGATGGAGCATGGATGATGCAGTTTCATTACACAGTTCTGGGACTGCAAGGCTAGATTAAAATACAACAATAACGAGCAAAATTCATTCCAGTCTGCCACTGCCATCAGAAGGGAGGAATAGTCTCTTACATTGCATGTCTTCAGGTTTATTTATTCCTTTCATTAACAGTATTTTCCTAGACCCTGACCATGCACTAGGCATCTGTAATAGATGAACAAAGGTGGTGTTTTTTTCTGTTCGAAATTGCAGTGGATTTTTTCAACAGATCCAGCTGCTGGGAAATACAGTTTAAGCATTCAGACAGAATCCTCGTGGTTTTTTAACCCGTGTGAATGGAGGTGTTGAAGACTGAAGTAAAAAAATGCACATGGCCTGGGTCACGGGTTCTGGGCGGCCCTGTTTGAGCAGGGGGGTTGGTCTAGATGACCTCCAGAGGTCCCTTCCAACCTCAACCCTTCTGTGATTCTGTGTTTTATGCCACCACTAAGCTGTGTGAATTCTGTTCTGGTTTCTGCGAGGTAGGATAAAAAGGAGGGGGGGTCTGACGGGCCTTGGTGAGGAGGAAGGGTATTAAGAAATGCTCATTAAAAGGTGTTGTAAGTCTCTGATTGGTATGGGAGCCTCTGCAGATGTTCCCTCCTTAAAGGCGTTTCAGTGGCGTACCCGTTTCACTGCATGCTTTAACACAGATCCAATGTGATGTAGCATTTCTCCTCCTCATCTGCTCCCCCCAACACATTTCATATCCTTTCAAGTCAGCCTTGTCCATCGTGTTTCTCCTGCTGGCTACACCTACCTCTCAAGCCTCCATCCTGCTTTTTCACTGAGCTGAGTTTCTGGCAGGTCACACCCTGCCAGGTTACTGCTTTGGCTCCATTGTTTTATAGGAAAGCCTGTTGATGCTGACTCCAAACCACTTGGCTGGGTTACGTGCCCCTCTGTGCTCACCAGGCAGGTGTAAAAAGAGTCTGCTCCTGTGTGCAGCATTATTCTTGGCCAAAGTGTTTCTAAGATAACACAGGTGTTGCCATGTATAAACCCACTTCAGAGGGAAGGGTGTGAGCAGGCTTCGAAAAGAACAGGGCATAAACAAGGCAGATCCTGTGCATTTCTGTGGCACTGCAATCCTATGAAACCTGCCCAGAAGAAAAGCCAGCTGGTGGAGAGATTGCTTCATGCTGTGTAAACTGAGGTTAGGCTCTGGGAGAGGATTCCTTTTTTCTTTTTTTTTTCTTTTTTCTTTTTTTTGGGGGGAGTCATTTCCCTTTCATATCCTTGCTGACTGCAGACAGAGGAGCTGTTGTGATTTAGCTACCAAAGACTCATTGACGATCAGCTACGAATATAAATCTAAGGTCAAGAAAAACAAAGCAGGGCTCTGGTCGGGCTGCAGAAATGGTTTCTCTTTCATTGCCCAGGGAGGATGAATGAAGGAGGCGTGATACTTCAGCAGTTGAAATTAAGCTGCTGTTTGGAGTGATTTCAGGCAAAACTCTGCCCAGGTAGATCACGTTGTGTACTGTATCTACCTGAAAATAAAAATACTATTATAGAGAAAGTGGCATGAGTATATGACCTCATACAGGTCACTTCAGAAAAGAAAGGTGGCACAACTGCCTGGATTTTATATTTGAAGAAACATGTATAGCAATATGCCCAAGATAGCAAGGGAAGCAAATATGTCCTACACTTTCACCCACGATTCAGTTGTGATTTTTCAACTTTCAGATTCACGCTGCTTGTTGTACGAGTCGCCCTAGCAGGCAGGTAGGTACAGATGTTAATTTGTAGGTTTGTGCTGAAATACAGTGGTGAGGGCACAAAGGGAGGTGTTCAAAAGCAAGCTGCTGCTTATAATAATAACTTGGGCTTTGTACGTCTTAGATCCTCAAAGTATGTGGGATTTGCATTTGACTGGAAAGGGTGGTTGAAAACAGAGACTTTACAGAGGGTGTCATTTGCCAGTGTTGATTTGACTAGAGGTAAAAGCACCCAGATAAGTTAGCACATGAGACCATCCGCTAACGCAAAACAGAGGGGATCATTTTTGTCCAGTGTCTCTCGGTGACACTGCTATGAAAAGTTAGGGATTTTATTTTTTGATGTTGAATCATCTTATGAGACAACATGAACAAATAACCATCTCATTAATTTTTTAGGCATGGTTTTTTTCAGTTTAAGAAAACAAAATACACGCGTTCTTGTTTTGTGTGACAGCTGTTTGGTAATATATGATATTGAGTTGTCTGTCCTTTCTTAATGTCAAATTTTCATCATAAAATACAGAAGTAGTACAGCTGATCTTGGAGATTATGACAGCTGGGGACTATAAACTTTATATAGAGACACAAACTTTGGGAGCATTTCTGAAGTGGTAGTGTTCTGTATTTCGTCTGAGACCGGACTGATAATGGGAGGGAATGTGGAGCTCACTTCCAGGAATGAAATCAGACTAAATAGGACCAAGGTTGCTCTGCCTATAGTAGAGTATCAGTGGCTTTTCTAGAATAAATTTATAATGATATAAAATATATTAAAAATGTACCTCAGTGAGATTTTTTTTTGGCTGTCAGTAATAGCTCATCCATTACCCCATTGTGATTCGGGAATCCTTGTTTTAGCATATGTTCTTCAGGATTTGCATGTTCTTCACCTGCTATGTGCTTTCTTGGCGAACTTGGAATTCAATAGCTAAAAGAAGTGTGGCTCTTACTATTAAAAAACAGTTGCTGCCTTTTTGAACTGATACTGCAACATGCCAACAGGGTTCTTCAGTTTTCAAGCTGCGGCTCTGACTCACACTCCAATGCAAAATTAATTTTCTCTATCAGAAACTGATCTGCACCGCTGCTGTAGCTGATGAGAACATTATTTCTGATCTTGGACAGATGTCGGATCTCTTACCTTCTATTAGTCCATCTTTCAGCTTCTCCACTAGCGCGATTTTTAAAGTTTTGTTACATGTGAGATCTAATGTTAGAGTGGGGAAAAAACAGTTTGTTTTAGGGTATCCCTAAGTGCAGAAAGTATTAATGTGCATGTTTTTTTCCTCTCCTTTGAAGCTAACATTCAAAGTTGAGTATTTTGTTAGTTTTCTGTGATAGTAGTTGGCATCAGATGGAGAGATCATGAGAAATCATGAATTATGATGCTGGTTGACTTCAGTTCAACCACTGGCACTGCCAGGATGTCCTGCTATCTAGAACAGAACAGGAAATGAGTTAAGGATATCTAGTCAAGAATTAAACCAGAGATGAGTAAGTTGATGTGAGGAAAAACAACCAACCACTGCTTCAGCATCTGGATCTAACTGTAGAATAAGTATGACTGGTGCAATATTAAGCATTTTTCTTTTGGTGAGCACTTTCCACAAAAATACTAATAAACAGTTAGGAAGTCGAATATGC
Organism: Gavia stellata; assembly: GCF_030936135.1. Taxonomy (NCBI): domain Eukaryota; kingdom Metazoa; phylum Chordata; class Aves; order Gaviiformes; family Gaviidae; genus Gavia; species Gavia stellata. The sequence goes on from NC_082596.1 coordinate 76,474,051, forward strand.
TTAAAGAGTCTTTTTTTAATTCATCAATTTCTTATTCCTAGCAACATGAAATGGATGTGTCCCATGATGCATAATCCCATTATATTGACTGTAAAAAAACTGCTTCCGCTTTTCTTTCTTGCTCCAAAATGGGGTACTGTAGAATAGTTACTGTATATGCAACGGGAGTAGAGACAGTGGTCTTTTTTTCGGACACAATGGCTTACTTGTGATACTGAAGATTAGCTTTCAGGAGATTACTGAAAAAAAGAACAGATACACTGGGTATCTGGCAGTATAGGTTTCTCTGCAGACTCTTTTCAGCCAGAAAGCGTGGCACTTTAAAATGGCCTCCAGTTAAGTCTGTATAGACTGTCACTTCCATCCTTAAAAAATAATGAAAAACATAAAAGTTAGTTGTTTTAAACTGAGGGCCAAGTTGCAGAACAACAGATTTCTCAGTACCAGCTAGTAAAAATATTTGTAGGAGGTTAGGTTCAGAAAACCCCAACTCTTAATTCCCCTGTGTGGGCAAAGCAGCAAAATCTAGTAGTTCATGCATGAAATTCTTCCACCAGCCCTGCTGTTGATTTTTTGGAGGGAGGGGGCACTTTTCTCCCCTCTCTTTTCCTCAATTTCCATCTTAGAAAAAGGGATAACTTGCCTACCTGTTATTAGTGGCTACAGATTTTGCTGAAAATGTAAAATGTTACTCCCTATTAGGACACAGGTAATTAATAGAAGTAAAGTGTGATGAGAGTGAGTGGTTCAGTAGTAACGTGTAATGTAAAATAATGAACGTTTTCAGAAAAAGGGATATATTTCCTCTTCCTTGTTTCCCAGCTGTATCTAGGCTTTTTCATTCTTTTATTAGTTTTTCAGCTTTGTAGTACTCCACCGTTCTTTTTAAGCATACCTTCTTAGCAGTGGTTGACAGGAGAGGTTTGATCTGGCAGGGCATATGTCTGTCTCTTCCTTCTCTTTCTGTCTGTGTCTTTCTTTAATTTTTATTGTCTTTGTTCCTGCAAGTTATTTTTTCCTCTTTTTCCAGTTTGTACAAATAAAGCTTTCATTTCCTTTCTTTTTCTCCTGATGCCTTCCATCCCGAAGACGTGGTTCATGTGCTACTGTTCTGTCCGAGACTACTAGGTTTTAGAGGTTTAACATTGCTGTTACTGTATCTTGGGTTTGCTGTACAATCAGGAAATGTTTGTGAAAAATAAATCACAGGTTTCCCATTCTCTAAGTAATCATAAAATGCTATAAATACATTTCATATGTATTTCACTTACATTTTTTTAATCATATACACTTTTAGTTCTGTTGGCGTAATGACAACTGGAAACAGTTTTAAATCTCCATGCCTTGTGCATAGTTTCCTTTAATAATTCTCATATGATTATATTTTTGAATATGAAAAAAATGAAAGCTCTCAATTTCAGTGTTAGTTTAACACACAGACATTTTGCTCAGAAATAGTTTTGGAATGGGAGGGGAGAGTGTGTGTGTGTGTGTGTGTGTCTGCGTATGTGTTAAAAGAGATCCCAGGAGCAGATTGTATCATCGGTTAAGTTGGGTTTATGGACTAGTCTAATTCACATACCAAGGGCATTAACCATTTATCAATTTTATTTCCGTAAGGGTGGTTACAAAATCAGCCAGACTGTTGTCCCCCCCGCCCCCAGCCAACACAGTTAGCTGAGATGCCTGTTTGCCTTTTATAATTCGTTTGCCTTTTATGTTCGTTCTCTAACGATGGTGTGCTTAGCACTGTTTTGCTGAAGGAAAGGGGATTTCTCTTTTGCCTCTTGTATTTGTTTTTCATCGTGAACAATAAGAACGCAGCAGCTAAAAATAACGCTGAATAGCGTGGGGTGTGAGCGGCTGCTGCCAGCCTGCTAAAGCTTGGGTTTAGATGCAGGGGGAGGGAGGGAGGGAGGGAGGGAAGGAAGGAGGGAGGGAGGGAGGGAGGGAGGGAAGGAAGGAGGCCTTTCTGCTCGTCCTGGTCCCGCGGGTGGCAGAGCTCCCCCGGGCGGCGCCTTGGCCTCACGGGTCCGATTTCTGTGCCCGCTTAAAACTGCCGTCAAACACCTGACCGAATTGTCAAGTCCTTAAAAATACTTGCGAGCATCGAGAGACAAGTCTTCAGTATCGATGTGAATAAATGCCTTTTTTTTTTTTTCTTTCCACCTTTTCCTTTTTTTCCCTCCCAAGAGAAACATAACAGGTTTTAAAGCTCTGAAAATAAAAGCGATGCTATAAACGTGAGTCATTTACTCCTTGATGAGGTTTTACACAGCCATTTTACCAAGAGGTGGCCACAGCAAATGATCAGGAAACTCCCTTGAATTCAGAAAGCTGTGTGTGAGCCCCTGTAGCCCTCTCTGGACTCAGACAAAGGGTGCGAGGGTGCGAGCAGAAGATCGGCTGCAGGGGTACATGTGCCTTACTACCAGTGACATGTACCTCTATGTCCTGAGTTGCTTTTTTAAAAACAATGTGATGTTTTTGGAGATCCTGAGTTCAGTAGGAGTATCAGAATTTGGCTCTTCATTCTTACGACTGCCAACTTAACCCATGTAAGAAGTTAGTATTTTAACCCTTGCAAACCTTGATTTACTGGCATGTATTTAGTAATGAGGTAATTGAAAACCTGAAGTAAAAATACGGATATGGGGTTTTGTAGTTTGGGCAGTATGCAGAGCCTGTCTGCTACCATCCAGATGCGTTGCTGCATCCCTGTGCTGTGTTACTGTAAAAGGAAGCTGCAGTTGCTTTGCTTCAGGGTTTGGCATTGAAGTAGCATTCCCTGAGTTGGCTTGAAGAAACTGCTGTTTATATGCTTACTTCTTTATGTGTTTGATTTGACTGGGTGCTTGGGTTGTTTATTTTATTTCTGTGTTCATGAAAGTTTTGTAAGTTAGTTTAAATTAAAGGGGTCTAGCTTGTTTGAATGGTACACTTTCAAAGTTTGAGAAAAGTTTGTCTGAAAGTGTTCATAGCTGATCACTTATGGGTAAAACATTTCTGTATCGCTAGCATGCTAGATTTGAGTGAGGGGAAAAAATCAGGGCAAAAATTAAATGTAACTTCATTTTTCTTGAAATAATTGGAGATTCTGTGTTGATAGTGACTCTGTAGATGTACCGCCAGTCAAAGCTGCAGGACGCAGGTAAGGCTGAAATCTTCTTGCCAAAATAGTGAGCCAGCATGTCATCCGGTGGTGGTGACCTTGGAACGAGAAACTCAGCCATCTCTGCGCCACAGGTGAAGCTTCTTATTGGCCTTCATAGTTTTCTTGTGTTATTTCGTAAAGCACATACTGTGTTCAACATGGAGTGAAGGTGAACTGGGTGGCTCAGGGGGAGAGATGAACTGGCCCTCAGAGTTTTGTATGGTTTTTACTGCATAACCTTCTTGGGTTTTAGCGGGATCTGCTGATGTGGGCTTCAGCTGCTCCTGGTGGTTTGTGTTCTTCTATAGGCAGAGACTGGCCTGCACACAGCCTGACACTTACACCACCTGTGGGCCTCGGGCAGCCCAGGTGCTGCACATTGGCCTGTTGGTAGATCACTGCGCACATCATCAGGAAACCTTCTTTCTCGCTCCGTCTCTGTTAGCTCTCCACTTCCACAGTGTCTGACCACTTTGCTGTAGTTGTGTGTTGCCAGAGAACGAGAAACCGGATGACCTGGAAGAGATGGAGGGATCTCTGTGGGTTATGGAGGGATCTGCCTGCAGCAGAGAAATGGATGAGACCTCCCTGTCCCTCAGCTGCAGGCTCCTGGGCGACTTTCCTTGACTGGAGAAACCGATTGGAAAGTGAAGCTTCTTCATTTTAGCTAGTGGTGCTAATTACTGACTGTACTGTGCATAACGGGCAAGGTGTTGGGGCGGGGGCTGCAGGGGCGGCCCCTGAGAGGAGCGGCCGGGGCTGCCCCGCACTGGACACAGCCGGTTCCCGCCGGCTCCAGCGGCCCCAGCGCAGGGCACAGCTGAGCCCCTCAGCCACGGCGGGCGCCTCAGGGAAAGCCTCTGTGAGAAAGGGCAGAAAAAGCTGGGACAAGGGAGCAGCGGGGCCAGCACCACAGGAGGCACCACGGCTGAGCTGGTAGCACCCTGAAGGGACTGCAGCCCACAGAGGAGGCGGCTGAGGAGAAAGACAAGAGTGAGGAGGAAGGGGCAGCGGGAATAAATGGCTGCGCCCAGCCCCTGCGCTGCCCACGCCGCACCTGTGGGGCTGGCAGGAGGCCGCTGGCCTGAACCCAGCTGGCTGCTGTCGATCGGGCACTGGGAGGAAGATTTGCCTTTCTACTTAGACATGCAGGCATGTGTATGTGTCCTTTAAATACTCTTCCCCTCCACCCCCCCGATTTATATCAAGAAAATATATAGGCAAATACTTGGAAATATGTAGCCGTGTTTGGGCTGTGTACGGCTGTGGCTTTTCTTCAGACTGGCTGAAATAGAAACAGCAAAGTGGTTGAATTAATTAGCTGTAGAAGTTACTTGTTAAATAACACCAAATGAAGTCAGAATAAGATTTCGGTTAATGTTAGTTGTTTCTTCTTTCAACAGTGAAGATGTTTAAGGATTGACAGAAATTCTCTTTTTGTACGTATATGCATAATTAAAATGCAAAAGCCCACTGCTTGTCTACTTGAAACTAGTTCCTCGTGGGTGTAAGTTTGCTGATTCAAGGGAGAGACTGCTAAGTGAGGTTAAGGTTAGGCTGTTTTATGAAGTGGTTTTTTCATGTTAGCACTGATTCTTTAATACCACATACAGAGGTTTTTCCCCATCCTAAGCCTGTCCCATCCTTTCTGCAGCAGAAATTAAAAACAATAGTATGCTACATACTATTTTCTCATTAATATAACGAGTATAGGAAGTTTTTCCTTTTTTGTGATTCTGTTTCACATTTCTTCTCTCTTTTCAGTGCCATTAATATTATCATCTATGCAGACTGAGTGTGTGAAAAGGGTATGTGGAGTTACTTTGTAAGCCCAACCCAGATATTTTCAATTGTTCAGACTCTTCCCAGTTTAAAAATAAGTCCTTAGAGTTGTTATGTGACACCATTCATATCTGTTTAATTTAGTTGTCATTTGCCAAGACTATCAACATGCCAGGTATTCAGTGAAAGATTAAACTTTTAATTCATTACTTACTTTGAGAGAAGAAGCCGTGGTGAAATGAAATTCTCACTTTTCTCTTCCTATCCCATCTCTCTGGACCTAATCCTGTGGTCAAAGACATCTGCGATAAAGCATAGCTTGCTTTTAACAGCAGCGTGGTCAGGATAATTGGAATAAGGTTGATGCATTAATAAGTCTTTGGCTGTTGACAGGGAAACGGGACTGCTTGCAAATAGTATTTTGGCTAATCTCCGCATGTGTGCATATGCGTGCATGTATGTGTTTGACTCACTCGGGGTGGACTTCGTGTGTTGCTGCTTATGTCGTTGTTATGCTTCCAGGCATTCATTTGCTGCTTCCTTAAAAACACCAAGAATACATGATGTTTGATAGCAGGAAACACCTTTTTTGACACTCATAGGTTAGGCAAAAGCTTCAGTGTACTCTGTTACCGTGTTTATGGACCTAGCAGACTAGCTGCTCTGTCAAAACCAGAGCATCCTCTTGTGAGATATGATACTGATAGTATAGCCAACAAATGACTCCATGGTCCGTAAGTGCCTCCAGTGTCTCTTTCCTTAGCTCTGAACGTGGGCAGTGATGACACACACATGATTACGGATCTCTCTTGTCTTCTGTTATTGCATGGTAATATTTTTGGCTTACTTGATCAGGGTGGGAGAAAAAAAGTTTGGTCTAGCAGTTTCCTGAACATATCCATCCTTCATTGGCTGATCCTGTTCCCTGATGCTGTGAGATTGAATTTAGCCTGGGGAGGGGGCCTGGGGTGGCTGCAGTCTGGGTTGGAAGCATCCTTGCTTTGCCATCAGCATTTAGTGACGTCCTTCCATAGAGCAACAAGGAGCAATCAGCCCACTTTGCTCATGCCTGTGTCAGTAGATGTCTCTAATAATTTCTTTATTCAAAGTACTGTAGAGGAATATTGTATCAGAAGTTGCGCAGAAAATAAACCAGTGCTGCACAGAAGTAGCTGAATCTAAATAATGAATGCAATTTATACAGTATTTAATGCTACTTCTCATATATTACTCCTGACTCAGAAGTAGAAACAATGGCATATAGCATGGTAACATTCCTACTACATCAAATACATATGCGTGGTATCATTTGGGTAAGGCAAAAGCAACATTTACAGGCTGTATGTCCTGTGAAGGTGAGAGGCATGCCTGTGCTCTTCTCAATTAGAGTGTGCAGCAGCAATGCGTGTGGGATGCTTTTGTTTCCCTGAAAGGAGAGTGCAAGTAACGTTGCACCCTTCCCACAGTGGTGTGAGTAGCCCATGCTCATTCAGCAGCATTTATCCTGATGGGCAGGGGCTCGGTGAGCTCATGGGAGTAGCTCAGATGGCATCGCTGTCATTTCTTCAGGACTAGAATTAGACTTAGGACACAAGGTTCAGCGGTGCGTGGTGGCCTGTGGGAAGAAGCCTGTGGTCCTAGTGCCTGTGTTAGTCAAAATTCCTCCTGACTCCTCTGCCCAGCTCTGGTTTTGGTTTTCCATTGGGTTCGGCATTCATTCAGCAGCTCAGGCTAATGAATGGGGCTAAGGCTGGTTGCTGCTTACCTTCCTGCTCCAGGACTGGGTTAATGATTCATTGTAGGCAGATGTGTGTCTGATTAGGCACATGTACTCTGGCACACCCGAGTTAACTGGGTAACCTGCAGACCAGGAAGTTTTCTTTCTCAGTGCTAGTAAGAAATGGAGAACAAAATTTCGGTTTGAGTAATGAAAGCTACCAATGCTTTTGTTTAGTTCTGTCAATGATACACTGACAATGAGCCACAGAGCAGTACTGTTTTGGGTTATGTCATGAGCCTGTGATAGCCCACTGACTGTAAGATTTTACGTGGTCTGTTGTAGTAAGATAAAGACGGCTGCCAAAATCTTGAAATAGAGCTCTTGTAATGACATGGCGATTAACTAACCTGACCTGTTGAGAAGTCTACCTTTTGAAGGTAGAATTTTGTGGAAAAAAGTATGTTTTATTTATATAAACCAGAAGGGGTTTTTTGCTGCAATTTGTACTATAAAAGGGGGTGTGAGAAAATGCTTCTATGCATGCCTCTGCTGTGGCCTGTATTTGAAGCATGGCGCTCAAACATTACAGTCAAAATCTTATACTGGAGGTTATTACTTTTGCTTCAGGAAGTGGGGAAAAATACGCATTTTTTTTTGGTTCCGTTCCAAAACAAAAGACGGCATTTTTACTGGAGGATCTGTCAGAAATAATGGAACTGTGTATTATTTATTGAGGGGCCAGCTTGACTTTTGGAAAACTTGGAACATCTTTAAATCTCCCTTTTCACCATCTGTGCTTCTGTATTCAGTGTGGAAAACCTGTGACTCAGCTAGGAAAGTGGGTCCCTTTCACTTTGTTTTGATAGATTTCACTCTGTGTTTCTCCTGCCTTGCTGTTTTGTTTGGGTGCGATTAGTGTTGGGCTCAGCAGAAGAGAAGTGTTTGGAGGAACCTTGCTCTGTAAGTTGCACTCAGGATTTTCCTGGCCAGGGAAGTCCGATAAATGTCAGAAAGGATGCTAGATCTGCTAGCGGTTGAGTGTCCTCATTGCTCTTTGGGAAGAACAGTACCAGAATGTGTCAAGTGAGGCCCTGGCTCAGGGAGTGCTCTCTGTATGCTGGTAATTTCACCAATTATCACTATGCCACTGACCTTCCTGTTTCAGAGGAGGTAGCCAAAGAGGTTGTGGTGTGGCAGCTCTGACTTTATCGTGTGTCCTCAGATTTCCTTGACCTCTCTCACTGATTTTAGAATCGGAAATGATACAAAGTCAGGGTGGTAATGCATGAAGATAGGCTTGCTTACTTTTTCAATGGATTTTTTTATAGACTTTTTTCTTCTTGTTTTTCTTTTTTTTTTTTGATACATTAGTTATTTTTGATACTTTCAGTTTTTGATAAGATGTAGTAAGAACATAAGAGAATTATGCCTTTGCAAATCTAAAAGGCAGCTAGTTGGATGTCCAGGGCAGTAGCATGCCGTTGCTCTCGGCATCCCAAAGCTTCTCTAGGTGCCATGCTGCCAGTGCTCAGCTTTGTCCTGGTGCTTGAAAGTTGTGTTCAAGCTGGGGGAGACAGCAAGCAGGGCTGTCAACACAGAGATGAACCTCAGCTGAGGTTCTGCCAGGCTGAAAACTTGGCTTTCTGCCAGGAGAGTGGCAAAACTCCCATTGACTTAACCAAGTCCAGGATTTCTTTGTTCTGGTTTTTATGGGTTGTTAGGAGGAAACTCTGTAGTTAATCTCTTCCGAACTCTTCTTTTTACATTCAGTGGTCCCAGGTGGCAGCTTTCAGATGGGACAGACACCGTTGTTTCAGCGTAGTCTGCCAATAGCTTGTGTAGCCATGCAATGCCGGATTTTAACGTGATTTTCATGAAGTTTATTTGATGATGTTCTTTGCCTGTATTTTCTTGAAAGAACTTTGTTTTTTCAGCCATTGGTTTTATTTCAGTTTAATTGACAGAGGGAAAGATAAGCCTAATATAATAACTTTTTGTAAGTCTCTGGAAAGTTGGTGGCTGGTAGAGAGGAAGGGCCTCGTAACCACCCCACTCAGATGATAGCTGCAGGATAAGGTCCAGGGTTGAAGACAGTCCTTAAGTGCTCCAGAATGGAGAAAAGCTTCAGTGAGACTTCTCAAAGACCAGCTCTAAGTTATCAAGTTTTTTGGTGCTTGTGTTTGAGCTATGTGTGCCTTTTGCCATTTCTAGGATAACTATGGCAGTTCATGTTACAAGGTAGTCTAATATGCCCTGCTTCTTATGTGGGTTTTGTAGGCTTTGCTGAGTTTGCAGCTAGCTCAGGCATGTCTACACAATCTTACTGTCACTGCTGTGATGCCCCATCAGTACTTACAGAGCAGCCTCAAGCATGTTTGCATTGGATTATCTCCGAGTAGCATTTAAAGCTCCTAAGTGGTAGATACCTTTGCTCTCTTGGTAATGTTTTCTCATTTATAACGTGTAACACCATTCCCACGGTTTCCAGTCTGCTGACAGGAATGATGCAAGGTCTTGGTTTTACTCTGTAAAGTCCATAATGGCCCAGACTCTTGTCAGTCTCCTGTGTCCTGAGCAAGTGCCACACATCAGTAAAATGCCCAGAATAATCGTCCCTGATTTGAATGTGTGTGAAAAAGAGGGAGGATATTTGGCTGCTTCCTCTGTCATTTGATACTGTCTGGGTGTGTTGACATGCCTGATTTATCAGGGTTTTCTTCATAGTGTGCTCTAGTTTGCTCTGCATGAGGCTGTTAAATGCTCAGTTGATAACACATCCTTTTTTGTTCTGTGAGATTTAAAATCTGTTAAGTACCACATGTGGCTACAGGATACATTAAACAGAATTTTAAATGGAAACTAACTGAACAAATGGGTTTTGCTGACATTTAAAAATAATTAAAACATTTCTGTTCTTACTTGATAAATCAAGATCAAACTTCAGAGCCCTACTAATGAGCTGTTTGGTGTTGTAAGTGTATTTTTTTGTGTTAGCATTTGCAGTTTTCTTTTTCATCAGGCTTTCTGTTTTTATATTAATGTAAGTCTCTTAACTCCAGTGCAGAGTTGGAGTAGGGTTTATTACTTTACAATTAAGTTCATTATTTGCTTTTAACAAATCAAAATACTCAAATTTCAGTTGAAACTAAGTAGTACTTGATTCCTGTGTCATTTAGAAAGAACAGAGTATCTTAAAAGTGAAAGCAAAACATATGTGGTTCTCCTAAGAAATTTTATTAAGCAAATCAGCACCAGGAAAAACACAGAAAATCACCTGAAGCAGTGGTATTTTCTGATAAAAGCACCTGTGGTATCCCATAAATACAGGGTCTGGCAACAGTTAATTAAGCCTGTTGTGTAGAAGTTGGATATTTCTTTATCTCATTGATACAGCGTATTTGCTTCATGAACCTTTTTTAATATACTGATGTACGTGATTTCTTACTGTGTGATGGAGTATGAATTAAGACTGAATTATAAATGCTAATTAAGAAGATGATTAACGGAGGAAGGAATGTCCTGGCATCTTTGATTCTATTTCTCGGCAACTGAATGTAAACTGTATCTCACAAAAATACATTGTTAGATCTTTTAGGGGATTTTTTCTAGCTCTAAAGAGAAGCTTGTCAGCCCTGTAGTTCTGGTGCTGGCTGCTTCTGTAGATGAAAAAGGGGTGTAGATTCATGTCTTTGGTGTTCTAGATCGGGCAATCCAAAGTAAGTAAATTGTGTCTCCTTGTTTATCCTCCAGTGTGTCAGCAGCTCTGGATTTTTGAATATGTAGGAACAGTGGGCATTGGACTTGGATGCAGCCTTCCCCTCCCCATCCCAAGAAATTTGATGTAAGGTCAGCTGTGACAAGATCACGAGTACTTCTCCAAGGGCAAGTAAACTTGAGGGGAAGCACAGAGGCCTTCCCCCTTTTAGGAGGGCTCAGTGCTGCTGGAAAATAAATGGCTTCAGTAGGCCTGCCTGCCGTGCTTCGTGTCTCTCCTGCCTGGGACCATCTAGCTTAAGAGATTAACTCTAGGTTTCAGAAAAAGCACAGATACCTTCTGGCCTGCAGCCTATAAAGACATAGAGTTTGTTGCTATTGATTAATTTAATTTCTACCTAGAAATATGTATTTCTAATGTTTTAGGAAGCCCTTTTCGATCTAAGGGGGTGCTCTGGAACTGAGCCAAGAAGCCTTTTTACTCTGGTCCACACCCTTTAACCTTCTGTCTGTGCCCTCTTCTTTGGTATATGAGGGTGTGTAGGTTTTCTGAAGTAATTGTGATCTTGCCACCATTTGTAGACACATGAATTAAAACCTTTGTCAGGAGGTAGGTGGAATAACATAGGTTTAATTCTTCAATTTCTCCCTCAACTACCATTGCCTGCCTGTTTTTGTGGGTTCTGTTTGTATAAGGGTGAATGGGTGAAATGAACTTCGGTAGCATACTCCTAGAGCATTCTCTTTAAATGAGAAATGATGATCTGTCAGCTCACAGTTACGTGTGTTAATGTTTGCCATAGGTGTACTTATTTAAGCAAGTAATCATTCTAAACATAGTTATTCCCCGTCTGTACATCAGGAGGACACTGCTTTAAGGCTGTTTCTAGTCAAAGCAGGTATCGGTAGGAATATTCTGCTATAGTAATGTCCTCGGTTTTCCATTGAAGTGTCCACTAGTTTGTAAAAGTATTATAAAACTAGGAATTAGCCAGCACAGTAAATCACGTCAGAATTTCATTAGCCATATATGTTGTTTTTCTCCGATTCTTTCAAAACTATTCCATCTTCTGTGTCCCTTGTAAACAGACAATAAAAAAAAGCACTTTACTGCAGTAGAGCATTAATCTACAGTGTCTTCAAGCCTCTAGAGAGTGATTCTCAGTAGGTGGTAGTGAGGTTAAAAAGTCTGTGGGCACAAAAATAGAGCACAGTCTGGGATACATTTGCGCAGTAATACAGTGCAAATGCACCTTGATGTTACATCGTAATTGACAGTGCGAGTCACCACAGGAGAGTTTATAAATTGGTGTTGCTAAGCAATAAACTTTTGTATTTGTTTATTTAAATAGCCTTACTGAAAGTGATTGTTGATAAGAGATTAGGAAAGGACAACTACACTGAAATCTGTACAGCACCTATAACTTCAAGGGACATACCATACAGTGTGAGTATTTCTGAGCTAGCCTCAGGCTTGTGTAATGGTATCTTTAGTCATTGACCCCTCTAGAAACAAATTATCTTCTCATTGCTTTCATGGTTTGCTGTTAGTAAACATGATGAAGACTAATGTAATTACTTGGTGTTAATAAAACCCATTCCAACTAATAAGTTATATTTCGAGACCTAAGAGTGTTACTGGAGAGCTCAGCATGGAGTTGTGGCACCAGGCATAGACAATGAGGTGAGAGCTGTAGCATCCTCACAAAAACACAGCTGATGGCTAGTAGAGTGAGTGGATTTAAAGGATGCGTGTTTGCCCACAACATGCAGAGGATGCAATGCCAGCAGTGATTCCAGTCTGCTTAGAAATAGTTTTGGCTTTGTTTTCATGCCAGTGTTTTCCCACAGGTGAGCATGGTTAGTAAGAATCCAGTTAGCCAACATGAACCTGACTATAACTTCATGAATAATTCTGAGAAATCTCACTAGTTGTCTCGCCAGTTAATGATATTTTAACCTTCTGGGTTTTGCAGTTCAGCCACAAGATTTGCCATCTGCAGGGAACTCAGTATGCAGTGGCTGTCTGCATGGTTGTAGCTTCCTGTCTGCTAAAGTGAGCATTCTTAAAACAGCTCCCTGAAGATTTGAGAGCACTGAGAACAGAACGGAGTGCCCTGGCAGCAGGGCTTGGGCATTTTACAGTTTAAGCAGCAGTATTCTGGATGTCTCTCTAAGTATGTTTGGGGTATTAGCATGGACAGTTTTTTGGTTTTTTGCTAACCAGCGCCATTGCGCTTAAGCATCAGTAACAGAAAAAGTGTCATTCTCTTTTCCTATTTAAGCATATCATGCAAAGCAGCCCGATTTAGTCACAGGTGAAGAAACTGGATAACATTTCAGATAAGCATGAGCAACATGATGTTTCCCTTAGTGTTTTCTTCATTATTTTGATTATTATTATGTTTGCTTGGAATGGAATGTGACTAGTATCTAGTACTTGATAAGTGGGGGAAAAAACCAATGTGAGTGTGTGGATAACGGAGGAAAAAGTAAAAAATACTGGAAGGAATAGGATTGCATGGCTGGTCACCGAATGCTTTGCACTAATTCATTGCTGGTTCTGCTGCAGGTCACTTTAACAGCCATTGCTTGGCGATCTTTTGATTTTGGTCAGTGTGAAACTTGCGGGTAGTTTTAGCTCAGATGCTGGTGGTTAAACATTTGCGTCCTAAAGCCTAAATGTGTATTGTCTTTATCAGCATTTTGGTTCATCCGAGTCTTCTCCTATGGCAGATTTCATTGTGAAAAGAGCAAGGTTTCACCATCCCCGCCTAGTGTGCTGTTTTTCTACTTCTGCTTTTCTAGACCAGATTTTTTTGAAGGTGAGGCTTGTTAACCCAACCTCTGGTATGAATTGTTAGTGGGGTTTTGTTTTGATCACATCTCCCACGCTGAAGAGTTAAAACTATTGGTGTATCTCTGACTCAGAGATGTGATAGTACCACAGTTTAGATTGCAGGAATTTAACGTTCCAAAATAGAGTAACTCATCTATGCTTTCTTGCCTTTAACCACAAAAGACTTTGTTTTTTCTTTAGCATGTGTTTCAGCAGATGAGGCAAATAATTACATAACGTTAGCTACTCTCCCATCTCATTCCTCTTTACTGATGTGCAACCTGATGGAGTTGTACATGATGGCACCAGCTCGTAGTGTGGTCTTTGCCACACACTGAATGTGTGGGTGGTATCTCAAAAGTCCTGTGATACAGCTATTAGGTCAGACCTTGCACTGCTTATTCAGGCAGTGTTTTCATTAACTGCAGCGGGCATCTACCCAAATCCTGGGATTTGGCTGCTTTTTAAAAGATTTTTTCCTAGGGCTTGTGTTTTGTTTTGGAAACTGATACAGGTAGATCTGTTAGGCTCCCTAGCATGTCTGTGGTTAATAGGTGTAAAAGCATTTGTAGGCTGCAATGGTATTCCTCGACCAGTTAAAGCCCACCCCACGTACAGCTCTGTCCTTGCTTTCACTCTGAGTGAGGGCTCTCTGAGGTAGCGGTGGGGTGAATTGCATGGTCCATGAACTACAGGAAATCAGGTTAGTGTGCTTATGGCTTCTTCAGGCCCTAAAAATGACTATCATAAAACTGGTATGTGAACTGCTTTGTGCTGGGTCTTGAGGGAAGGCCTCAGTGACTGGAAGGAGGATTAGGCTTTTATTGGAAGATAACACACTCTTAATCAAAAGTGTGGGTGATGTATAAAAAAAGTGTATGAGGGTAACAGCCGTAGGCTAAGAAATCATTTGGCATTCCTGCCAGAAGATGAGCTCTTGATAATTCAGCTACGTAGTGTCAGTGCAGGAGTCTGAGTCCCAGCCAGATGGAAGCCGGTTTTCTCTTGTTTGGCAGCTGTGCAATGCTTCACAAGCAGCGGAGCGGCCAGGTCTCCGCTGTGTATTGGGACACATCTCAGCCTCTCATGAAATGGGTCATATCTGGGAAGATGTCCCTGGTAGCAAATTTTAGAACAATGAGTTTATTCACTTGTGCATTTGAGACTGGGAAAGTGCAACATCATGCTTTTTAATGATTGATTGGTTAAGTTTGTTAAAGGTTTGAAATTAGAGATACAATGTTAAGAACTACTTCCATTGGACCGTATCATCTTACCTTGACTTTTGTTTATTTTTTCTTTAATTTCACCCTTTGGCAAGCATGGTCATGTACTTCCATCCCTGCTTCCTCTTCTACAAATGCTCTCATTCAGTTTGCTTCTGGTCTTTTTTTTTTTCTTTCTTTCTTCTGGCATTAAAACTTTTATTTTTAAAATGTGTAAAGCTGTAGGGTTTCTCATCAGTAGAATCAAATGGAAGATCAAAAATACAATTAAATAACTTTCATTTCTTTGCCAAAAACAAATTATTTTTTCTTGTCTATTTTGGGTGGCTTTATCACGCCCGCAAGGGAATCATTTTCATCATGTCTGTCAGTGTGATCCTGCCTTAGAAATGGAATGATCTTTTAAAAGTAATATGAAATTCAAATAAATGCTTGAAAAGAGAAAAGCATAAAATTACTATATACCATAATAGCCAGGGAATTCAGAGTAAAGACTGTTTAAAAAAAAAAAAAATCTTATTTAAAAAAATAAAGTAACGTTGGGAACCCTAATTGTTCCCTGAGCCATATCAACGTGGGAGTAATCCAGTTTATTAGATCTTAGTGTCTGCTGAAGATTTCAGCTGTTTAGCAAGTGTAATATTTTTGTAGTATTATAAATGTTATGAAATATTGTAAAATAGTATTGGAAACAAGTTATTACAAGAGTAATATATTTTAGACCTGTAATTTACTTACTATGTATGAGACATTTAAAGGCGTAAGTTACCCGTTGCACATTCTTGTAATGAATCAGTAAATTTTGCCTGTGATAGACTAAGTAAACTTGAGAATGTTCTTTGATTATTTTTTTTTTTAATTCCCCCCACTCACCCCCCCAAATAAAGACCAAACCAAAACCTCAGTTGATTAATTTGTTATAGATGGCAAAGTAGAATGAAGCTCTAGTTTACGATGTAAGGCTGCCTGGATGAAATCCTGCCTCTTTCGTAGCTAGGGACATTATCATGCTTTCCTGGTTTCTGTTCTCCACCTCTGTGGGATTTCTTTAACTTTTGTTTTCCATTTTAAAAATTCTTGAGGTAGCTTTATGTTGGTGCTAATCTGTTTGTATGTCCTTTACGTTTGTGTTGTGTTCTACTTTTTCTGAGCTGCTACGTCTAGAAGCTGAAAGGATTTTACTTAAGAAGAGGGACCTTGGCCTACTATTAATTCCGATAGAGAGGGTGTCTTTTTCCCAGCCTGTGATCTCGGTTTTCTTTGCATTGCCCTAAGCAACAAAAAGTGAAAAAGAACTGTTCTCTGAATGATGTCTGCTTCTCAGGCTAGATCCCTAGGCAGGAGCAACTTCTACCATGCCGTCTGTGTCTTTATGGTTTGGAGTATGAGGTGTGCCTCAGGGCTGGGTTTCTAGCTCTGTGCAAGTTGCCAGAGAGAGAGAGAGAGAGAGAGAGAGAGAGAGTGAGTGAAGGTACTCCTCTGCTTTTCTTTCTCGAACAGCAACGTGCATGGATTTCCCCTCAAAAGGCTGTGGGAGTGCAATCACCTGAAAATCACAGAATCATTAAGGTTGGAAAAGACCTGTAAGATCATCAAGTCCAACCTAAAAAAAAAAAAAAAAAAACAAACCACCAAAAAACCACCAAAACCACAACACACCAAAAACCAACCCACCCAACACCACACAGCACCATGCCCATCAAGCCACATCCCACAATGCCACATCCACACGCTCCTTGAATACCTCCAGGGAGGGTGACTCTACCACCTCCCTGGGCAGCCTATTCCAATGTTTCACTACTCTCTCAGTAAAGAACTTTTTCCTAATATCTAGCCTGAACCTCCCCTGGTGCAACTTGAGGCCATTTCCTCGAGAATGTTTACTTCAGTGTCTCCTGTTTTCCACCCAAGGGACACTGCATTTGTGTACTGCGCTCATCACTGAGCATTCTCATGTTGATTTATTCCTCCTAATTATGAGATGGGCGGCACACAAATGTCACAGAGAAACCCTCTGCAACTGTTCCAGCCCTGTGCATGGACAAGATTGCAAATTGACTTGACTGGGTTGGGGTCCTGTGCTAGTTGTTCACTATATCAAAAATGAGTGTTGCCCATAATTCTGCTCTGTTGAGGGTTGGTTGGTTTTTTTGGTTTGTTTTTGTTTGGTGGGGTTTTTTTGTTTAAAATGAATGGTTAGAGAGAGAATTGGCATAGAAAGGAACAGATTCTACAAACTGGTGTAGTATGGAGCTCTTGCCAAACTCCTGCTGACATCCATGGGATGAAGTCTGCCCCATACCCATTAAGTTGCCTTTGCCTTACAGGGCAGAGAGGGTTCCAGATTTTTCTGAGCATGGTGGAAATGTGTAGGATCACTTCATTTTTTTTTTTTTTTGTTTTGTGTTAGACCTTATCTGAAGAAAGACAATCTCTGCATAGCATTGCCATGAGCGTGGAAGTCCCAGGACCACTTCTGTTTGAAATAGAGATCATGTTTTTTCAGCATGGATTGTAAAGTCCAGATTGCATCCTATTGCATGGTAGTTATATATTAATAAAATGTAGGTCCAAAGGGCTTGTGTTACCTTGTCTTGAAGTTCTTAATCTGATGAAACTTTCTTAGTTTCTGTTGCATTTCTTGTATGTGCTTACTACAGAAACACTGGTCTTGTTGGGCAGTTTGCTTGTTGTTTTTCCTTTTGTTTTGGGAAACCTGATGCTGTTGCTGAGAACAGTGCCGGTAGGTTATTTATGTATTCTACCTAATCATTTCATGATTATATGCATTTTTTTCTGCTTACAGTAAAGTGAGATGAACGATTTCAAGCCTTGGTAAAAGGTACTGTACATTTGTGTATTAGAATCAGCTGCTTGTTTTTACTCTGTCTCCTTATCAAGGACTGGATTGAAGCATTCATGTAACTGTGAGTGAGGCGTAGGTTTGAAGTGTTCCTGCTTGTAACTTCATCCACAGACTAATAGCAGGCAGGGGGGCTTAACAAGTATCTCAGTACTGAGCACATTGAAAGATGTTTGTGGAAAAAAAAATGGCTGTTGAGCTAAATTTAGTTGGAATTTAGCTCACACTGAAGAATGATATGCAACTTTTTTATAGTATGATGTTGTGGTTATAGCACGGAAAGTACCCATGCTTGAAACAGACTTTTAAATCACACGCTTTCTCTGTGCATTATTTTAGTGGGGGAACAAAAAGGCTTTTATTATGAAGTGCTTTTGTATTGTCCTTTATAACCATCATAGCTCTGATGGAGAAAGCTGAATTCTTTTTCTGACTCACATTCGGTAGTATTAACAGGCTTCTCGGCACCTTCTGACTGCAGTTGCTGGAGCCCATCAGGAAGCAGCTGCACATGCAGACCCAAGGTAGAGCTAGAGATGTGGATTTCAATCTGCGGTTCGCGAAGCTACTTTCTATTACTGACATGTTTCAGAAAGTTGGCTAGCAAATGCAAATCTGCCATGTATCGCTCTACAAATGTGAACTTTAAAGGGATCTGCTTCCACTGAAGTAGTTTGAAATCTGTCATTTGGAAAATGTTGAAAACCAGGCATTTAAAGCAGTCGC
Organism: Gavia stellata; assembly: GCF_030936135.1. NCBI lineage: Eukaryota > Metazoa > Chordata > Aves > Gaviiformes > Gaviidae > Gavia > Gavia stellata. Next base: position 76,492,075 of record NC_082596.1, read on the forward strand.
AGTGTTTCAAGAGAATGTGTAGTCGCTATTGTGGAAAAGTTCATATGAGGTCACCTGAACTGTTGCTAGGTGAGAGGCTGTAGTGGGAATGTTTTCCCTTTTCCTTTCTCTGATATTTCTGAAGGAAACAGACCTGCACTGTCCTTTCTGCACAAAAGAAAAGGAGGATTGTAGTGTCTAAAAGGCCCTGATCGTATAATGACAAAAAGAATGCACATTGTTACGTATTTTATGGAGGTAGAGTGAACATCGCTGGTCGATGTATAGCTGATGCTTTTGATGGTGTGATGCCTGATTTCCTGACACACACCCCCGCCCCTGGCCCCGAGGACTATTGTACAAGGTCTGTAACTGCAGAATTGGCTGTAAAGAGCGCTTAAAAAGTGGCCAAATAAAAATTGCACTCCCGTTTCAGAGCTATAAATTGGTATTAAGGTGCCTGACCTTGTTTGTTACTTCAGAAAACCAGATGCAGCTTTATGTTATTGCTAGGGAACATGCACGTGTGTAGCATGCTCACAATTTACTTCCACCTCCTTCATCAGCTTCAAAACTCAGTCGTTCCTCACTTCTCCCCTGAAGTTTCAAGTCTCTTCAGTTTCAGCTGTTTTCAGTTTCATGTTTGTTTTATTACCATTGCTTTATTTCCTCTATCTCTGTTCACTGAGAGATCTGGAATTTACAAGTCCAAGTAAATCATGATTAAAAAAACATAGTTCTGCCAGGCTCAGGACACTTGCCTGCTTCTTTTTTTCCCACCCCCTTTGGTACTTTGTATTGGAAATTGCCCCCCACATTATAGGACAAACTTTAAAAATGAGAAAGAAAAGCTTGTTTTAAGAAACAGGTTGATGTGAATCTTTGTAGCTACTTACATTGATGCAGTTGATGTTATGGGCGGCAAAAATTACATCATCTGTAAATTGATCTGAAGTCCTTAAATGTTGTACCGCATGATTGTATAGCTACATTGGCATGATAAAACTCCCGTGTCTTTCACCACCTGCTTACAAATAACAACTGTAGCCAAACGTAAAGGGATCTGAGCAGAAGATGAATCCAAATTTCTTTTTTTTTCTTTTATAGACAGGTAAATAAATAAAGAGTTTGGCTCACGGACATATAGAAAGTCAAAATAGTTTGACAAACAATAAAGCCTTGAACTTTTTGTCATCACCTCCATGGGGAGGCGCGTAGGAGCTGCAGTTTAGTGACTGATGACTGCCTGACTAATTGGGTGTATATAGAATAAAACGTGAATGTTCAGAGAAAATTTCCCATGGAAGAGAAATTTCTGTATGCTAGTAAATATGGCGGTAGCTCTCCCTGCATATTTGTAGAGAATTCTATTTGTTATGCACACAGGAAATGAAGTATCTGCATCACTGCTAATTTTACAGTGTCCTGCTGAGGTCTCACTAAAATGTGCATTTTCAGGGCAGTGTAGTGATTTTTTGCAAGTTGAGACATGTCATAAAAATTGTTGGTCAAATGCAAATACTGATTAAAAAGTGTAGAGGATTTGGATCGTTTATGAACTCTTTTTTTTTTTTGTGATATGATGTAGCTCTTACTTTTTTCTCTGCTTACATTGGTCATCCAAACTGTATGTTTAGTCTTTTTATCTGTGAGAATACATGTTGTCTCTCACCAAAGAAGAGTTTGGTTTGGTATTAATCCTGTTCAGTTTTTAGATTTTTTTTTTTTTCCTCCCTTAAACACAGTTTTGCCCTTGGCTGATTCAACCACTAAGCTTTGCAGGCTTTTAAGGGTTTGAGTGCTTTTTCTGTACTCTTCTGAACCTCTGTGTTGTTCGCAGGGTGAAAATGATGTGCAGAGTTAGAATCTCTTCTCTTCCTGCACCCTGAAACCAGGCAGACTAAAAAAATGCAGGCAGGAAGCCTGGGTAATAATTTCTCAGTAAATATTTTACTGCTTTTTCCATCTGTTACACTAAAATCAGACTTAAACTAGGCATAAATCTAGACAGAAGAGGTCACTGCGATATTAATCATCAGAATTAATCCTCTTAGACATGTGCTTGGTATGAGGCCAGCTATTCAGAAGTTTAACAGCGCACGTATGTTGCTTATCTGTCTGGCAGCTTGCCAAGGAAGTAAACTTTGAGTTTGTGGTGGTTTTATATCTCTGTAGAGTACCCTGCTTGTTTGGTACAAGTTGATGCAGCTTTTCTTGTTGCGTATGATACATAGCCTGCTACTGGAGAATGAGTTCTCTTTAGGGTGCTTTCAAAGAGCTGTAGTCTCTTAGTGTTGCATGGTAAGAAGTGGTATCATTCGTGGTTGACCTTTTCATGGTGCTTCCCTATGAAGTATGATGAGCCAAATTTAATACTACTTGCTTAGAGCAGAGGAAGAGACAATATTTCAAGTAGAGTAATACTGTGGAACCCAAATATAGCAGAATGAAACTTCACCCTGCCTCCGTTCCTGCCATTCTGACCTGGAGGAAACATTCATTTACGTAAATACAACTCTTTCTTGAGTCAGGTCTGGACTGGACCCAGTATTTCTGTTTCTCTCTTCATAGGAGCATGCTTCATATTTGACAGAATAATGATTATTTCATATCCTAATTATGGAACTGATTCATCCCGTGAGGCATGGAAAGCAAACAGTAGGAGTGAGTGCATCATTAAAAAATTAGCGTATTTTTAGAGAGGAGGTAAAAATAAAATGCAACTCCATTGAAAAGTTTCATGATAAAGAAAAATGGCTTGCATTAGAGGAACTTTTTAAAACAATCTGAGATTATGGCTGAAAGAACATATTTTCTTATTAACATGTTTATACTTCGCTCACGAGAAATTATTAATTTTCTTCTTGCCTGTATTTCATAAGGAGAAGAATGAAAGCTCGCGCTCCTCCTCCACCAAATCAAGCTTCTGCAGCAAGTAGAATTCACAGTGAGCACAAGTCACCTGCAGAGACAGCTGTAATTTCTGATCAGAACCTTGTGAGCATGAAGGAGAACATGATAAATAGATCGGTGGACTTCACAGTCATTTTACCCAGCGGGGTGGAGCAGAAGAGCACAGTACAAGGAAGGTAAGGCTTTGATTAGCTCCCACTTTCTGGAGCCCTCTGTCCCCAGTGGGATACTCGCTGATATTAATGTCTCCCTTTCTGGGTTGATGGGGTTTCTCTGTCATGCTTTGCTGCGTTTTAGGCAGCTGTCGTACCAGAGAGTCCCGAGAGCCATGTATAAAGGACCCTCTCTGCTGGGGCACGAAGGATTTAGCAGCTATTGTGTCACTGTTTTCCCTATGGATCACCATCAGCACGTGTATGGATCTGTCTCTTCCATGTAGTGCCACTGGGCTAGTCTTAGGTTGTATCACATCTCATAATACAGGGCGGTTTTGGTGCAGTGGAAGTAGGTGCTGCTGGCAAACAGCAATCCTGACAGTAGGCCTGTCTGGAGTCATGCCAAGAAGCAAGCTCAGAAGATGAATGATTCATCACGTTCCGTGATCCTGCCTTCACAAATACATTGCGATTGTGTAGACAACAAAGCATCTGCTGGTATTTAGGAAGTCTTTTCTATATAAAAGTGTATTGTTTTTTTCCATGGGAAGAGAGAGAGGTTCTCCTTTTCACTGGGTACGATCAAGAGCAAATTGTATTGGAAAGGCAGTTTTGAGATAATTTTCTTTACCATGAGAGCTCTTCCTTCTCTGTGAGAACTGTTTTGAAAGAGGGAAACTTACTACTTTAAGAAATCATTTGGAAGAGTTTTAAAAATATATTCAATGCTATGATGAAACTGTAGCAAACAGTGGTGTGGTCAGCAGTGGTCAAGAAACTGTAGAAAATGGTAATACTAGATTAGGAGGATGTGTAGATGCCTCTTGATAAATCAGGGCCTGTGCATATTTTACATCTGGGGTTTGCAGTAGTTAGTCTGCATTCCTGTAAAACTACTATTCTTGGTCTGATGTATTAGTCAAAATAGACTGTTTGTCTATTAATGTATTTTGATGGCTGAGGAGGATGTGTACAGCAGCATGTAGTGTCTGGTACTTTATTCTTCCCCCTACTTATCTTGTAGAAATTACCATTTGCTTAGCCACTCTCAGGAGACTAGTGCAACTTGGGTGGGTCAGCCCCAGAGTCAGAATGATGTCAGAGGGTTTAAAGGAAAGCAGTGCTTATCAAAGCTCTCAAATTACACATTTAGTGATCAGGTTTTTATGGGGAGGTTTGGACTTCATGAGAAAAAGAAGAGAACAGGCCTGGAATGTAGAACAGGACGTGAAACTCACTGGCCATTAGGTCCCAAAGAAGGGTGGTATTTGGTTGGCTCCCCACCTGGGAGCTAACAACAGGCTAATCTTCATGTAGCATTTTGTAGAGAGATATATAATTGCCATATGGTTAGAAAAGGTTTTAATTTCCCTCAAAAAAAACCCCCAAAACAAATGCTAAAACAAATGTTCCTAAGAGCAGTACAAGAGTAGTGGTTTAATGTGACCTTCTGAAGAACATACAAGCTACAGGAGCAGAGAACAAATGGAAAAACCCTGTACAATAAACATTCTGTCTCTTGCACAGGTGTTTATTATCACTACCATTGCTATCACATACACTGAGACTGAGTATTTTAATTATTAGAGTCTTTAGTTTGTGGACTAAAACCTGAAAGAAATGTCAAAAATTAAACCTTAGACTTTTCTGTGGGGTTATTTATATTGTCTATGTTAAGCGCTCTAAGCAACCAAAATGTTCTCTTTGTTGTTCTGTGAAGGTGCCCACTTCTCTCCATTGTCTCCATGACAGGTCTAGGCCTCTGATTTAGGCAGCAGTTAAATTCCTGCTTGTGCTAATCTGCTAATCTAAGTATCGCCAGCGCCTAACCTAGACGGTAGGTGTTCTCCCTCAGCACTGTCTTGAGCACTTGGAGTGGAGAGTTAGTGACAGATGTCAGGCACTGATAGCCAGCTGTGGGAAGTGGAAGATTATGGAAACTGAGGAGGGGAGTAAATCATCCTACTAAATTAACAAATAAGAAAAGGATACCCTATAATGAGCCCTGTATTACAGTGGCATCAGTCTATGAACAGACCTTGTGTGTGCTGCTGTTCTTTCTAATCACTGGAAGCTGAAATTTTCTGTACATTTACACTGGTTACATTTTTAGGGATTTGGAATAAAAAAAAAAAATGTCAAGAGCATCTGAAATTTTTAGGGGATGGACTGTCTTAAGTCTCCAGTTTGGGGTGAAAGCTCAGGCTTTTTTATCTTCTTGCATTGTTTTGACATTGCGAACTGGACAGCGACAAAATACAATGATACTCAGAGGTAAACGTTTAATGATGAAGATACTGGATTAAAAAAAACGTGCGTTTAGTTTGAAGCAAGTATGGGAGCCAGTGCAGGTAATAAATTCTTTTCCCTGTTCACTCTTTTTATCTATGGTGATATCATGGAAGGGCATTTTAGACAAATTCTGCTGTTGTTTATACTGCTGTAAATCTTCAGTATTTTCATTGCCATCATTAAAACTGCATTCTGCAAAATCTGGTTTTGGATGCCCTGGGGATGTAGCTTTTCTGTTGCAGAAAAATTTGCAAAACCTTGCTCTGGGTGGCATCATAATGAAAAATGATTCTGTAATTTCAGGAAAGCAGTTCACAGAGCAATGAAGTACACTTAGAGGATGTTTGAAAACATAACTACTGTAGTTAATTAGCATCACTTAAGGTTATTATAAATGAACCAAGTTATAAGTCAAAATTATCTCTTTCAGTTTGTTCATTGTACGTAAGCAAAGCAGTATGTTGTTAATTTTACTTTATTCTCTGTATAGAAAGTTCCTATAAATATCAGCAAGAGGGCAGAAAATTCTCATTAAATTTTCTTGGAAGACAGTTCAAGAAAAAAAGAAAGTGTGTGCTAGTTAAAGATATTTTATTGGAATCTAGAGTTTTCAAGTAGGTTTATTTATAAAAGTTAACTCAAGCTGACAGTCTCTCTCTAAGCGTTTGTTGCCATCTTGTAACATACAATTTATTCCAGATTTTGGAAATATGTAGTGCAGATTTTAGGACAAAGTTGAGTCCTTAAGGAGTGTGTGCAGCGATAGAATGGTATTTAAAAAACATTTTTCTTTTTTGAAATAATTGGTCTCTGTGAACTCTACTGTAAAACATTTTAAAAGAATTAATGAAAAACAGTTAGCCTTCTCCGCCCTGAAAAGGATTATAAAATACCCCCACAAATAAAATATATTTGTACTGTTGTATGAGAACTACATGATGTTGTGAGAGGATAGAGCGAGCGTTGGCCACTTACACAGTTTATGCATATAGATCTGTAGCACATCCACACATACTGTTAGCAGGTCTGACAGAGGTGATGACTAGACATTTAGAAAGATGATAAGTGGAAAAGCTCACAAGAGTTACCAGAAACCTTTTCTGTTTGTGATTCTCACAGGTAATACTTTCAATGGGTAACCTATAAATAAAGGGAGATCATGTGTCTGTCCCCATTGACACTGAGTGACACCGAGGAGGACTTCCTGATTAACACAGATACAGACCTTTAGTGTCAGCAGCTTGAGAAGTCGGTAGTATTTGAAATACATTGCAGAAAAATGGGCAAGTTTGAAGCTAAATGATATTTGGTTTGGAGTTGTCAACACATGGATGACTGACAGTAGACTGGACAGTTCTTGCTTCTGCTGTTATCTTACGTGTTACGTGTATGTGTGATGCACAGAGAGCAGGGTACTAGAATAAATAATAAACTAGCTGAAGCTGTAGTGTCATTCTGTGAATACTGGAGGACAGAGCTCAGTGCAGAGTATGCATTATATGGAGCATAAAGCTAATGTCATCACAGAAAGAATATTCGCACACAATTCTCAGTGAAAGAGACTTAAGTGATTTTAATTGTGGGCTTAGATCTCAACATACAGAATGGTGTCTCAAGGTGTGAAAGGTGTGAAGGTGTGAAATCAGCCCAGGTTGGTAAAACATGAAAGAGGAGTTGTAAGAAGCAGATGAACAGGGCACAAAGAGCAAAAGGGTTAAAAATGAGCTTAACTGGATAGGGGTCAGGTCAAAACTACAGTAGTTCAGTGCAGGCTTAAAAAAAAGTCTTACTAGAATAATTTACAGAATAATTTATGTTGGAAGGGGCCACTGGAACTCACCTGCTCTAACTCCCTGCTCAGTGCAGGTCTCACAAGAGCAGGTTGCTCAGGGCTGTCTCCAGGCAAGTTTGAATACCTCCAGGGAGGAGGGTTCCAAACCTCTCTGTGCCCCTGCTCCAGGGCTTGACCATCCTCATGGCGGAAAAATACTTCCTTGTACCTAAATGGAGTTTCCTGTGTTGGTACTTGGCTCTTGCCTCTTGTCCTCTTGCTGTTCACCACCAAAAAGAGTCCGGTTCTGTAACCCTAATGGTTGGTACTTAAAGACAGCAACAAGATCTCCCTTGGCCCTTCTCATCTTAAGGCTCAGAAAACCCAGCTGTCTGCCTGTTCTTGTGTGTCATCTTGATGTTCCTTCTGTGGACTTGCTCAATTGTGGAAAATAAGAGCCAAAAATGCATGAACAAAAATAAGAAAAGAAATAGAAAGCATTTATGAATATCTGTTTATCATGCTTCCTGGACTACTTTTGATGCAGCTTTCTGTTAGTGTATACATTTCTGGTTGAGTAGGAAAACTTCTGATCTTTTCATGAAGTACCTGCTGTGCTTTGGAGCATGAGAAAATAATGACTATTGCTGTTTTCTGCTTTTAAATGCAGATAGTGAAAGGTCACCCCCTTTACACTACCATTTTTCTTTTCCAATCAATTGTCACTTTAGATTCCTAATGTGTGTTTGGCATTGACCTAAATAAAGAAGATTCTTTTTTCCAGTTTGAGATTTTTTTAATGGGCATTTGCAGCATGAAAGTAGAAGATAATAGGAAAGTCAATGTCATTTGATAGAGTACAACTTTATCCTAAACATCTATTTCCTAGATGTACAAGGCTGTATTTTAAAATAGGTTTCTCTGTGTGATTCAAGGAGATTAGGCCAAGACACATCCAAAACAAGTCAGTTGTTTGCTGCCTCTTAAACTATAGACGTCTTTGCTGCATTTTACTGGTGAACAAGTAAAAGTTGACACAAGTGGTCTGATGTGCTCAAACTTGATCAGGACTTCAGCCTGATAAATATTGCTGACAAAGTAGTTACTCTTTACTCTCCAGAATTGGTGTTAAATGTCAAACAGCTTAGTAATAGAATATCAGGACAGAGCCAAAGTACTGTTCTTTGCTAGGAATACTTGTCTGAATCTTAAATTTGGTTCATCCTCCAGTTTTATTTCTGTACTCTAGTATTTGCTTATTAGTCATTAATGTTTGGTGTCTGTCACATAGTGTTTGGTCTCTCCACCCAAAATTTCAGCAACATCTTATTAAAATAAGAAAGTAATGTGTTTCTTAGCCGAGTAGTTAGAAAGGCAGGAGACATTTAACTTCTTCATTTCAGCTTTAGATTTAATCCTTTATGATTAGACCTGCCTGAATTTCAAAATAGAGTATGCTCTCTATCAGGTCACAAAAGCAGGTTAAAATAAAGTGCAGATATGTCTGGAATGAGATAGAAGCAAAAGAAGGACTGACTCTTTGCATCTTCCAAGAGCCATATTCAGGCCAAGGTTAGAAAGAAAAGTTGGTCTAGATTAGTAGATGGCTTAGTACTATTCTTTTGCTGTGTTTAGTGTTTCTCTTCTGTGTGTGGTATATATATGGAGTTATTATAACACTCCCATTTAAAATCAAGCTGAACTGTGTTACAGTTCAGAAGGAAAATTTTTCAAGTTGGTGAAATTGAAAAATTGAAATCTGATACAAGAATAACTTTGTTGCAAGGACTTCCCAGCTCTTATACTTCTCTGGAAACACAGGAATTTTGATTTTTGTTTGTAGAATTCCTCTCTTGTCTTTTTTTTTTTATCCTTTCAATGTTTTTTTGAAATTATTTTCCCAAATTTACATTTTGGGAAGAGCATACTATTCACTTTGAACTTGTTTCAAAAGCTTCAGAGATATTGCTTAATTTGTACTCCTAAATGGTACAGATGAAGCCTGGGGATGCTTTTCATGGAACAGTTGTGTATTCTGAGTAGCATGGCTCAGTATGGGATGTCGCAGACCTCCTTAAGTGTTATATTTAACACACACCTGCTCTGTAATCAACAATAAGATGAAACCTCAAATTTGGTTGGATTTTTAACTTGTTCGTTGTCCGGACAGATTTGTTCAACGTGCATGATTGTCTGCAGCCTGTTTTCTCAGATGTCTGGTGTAGATTCTAATCTTGTTGCAATCGTGGTATTGCTGCTGAACATACTTCATAATTTCAGTGGAAGGTGCACCGAATCGTAAAACGTTCTTTTGCCGAACTATTTTTAAAAAAAAATATCCTTTTTCAAGTGCTGTTCTCTTTTTTTAAGAAGTGTTTTTAATGAGATAGTTTACATGAGGTAAGATAACTGTCCAAATTTGAATGAATTATCAGAATATTATGCACTACAGAAATATATTAGCATTCCACTTTAAATAGAAAGAACGTAGAACGCCATGTATTGTGGTTCTGCCAGGTTATTTGCTTTTCTCTGAAACAGTGGTAATAAAGCTGAGGGGAAAAAAACACATGCAAATTTCAGTTTAGAAGAAGTAAGTCTGTAAACAGACAAGCTGAGGTCTGTATCAGGTGGACTGACACTTTTTTAAATGCTTACTGCCGTACAGCATAATGAATATTCATGTAAACATCAGTATAGGTGGGGTTCTCCTAGAGCTTGGACTTAGTAGGTATAAATGTTTCTGTTGGTTTGTGGTAAATTAAACATGCTTGTGAAATACAGATGTTTGCAACTTGTGGACAGTGCCAGAGTAAGTCAACATGAAGTCACGTGATACAATTCCGATTTAGATACTACACTTTTCTATTTAGATGCTCTCTATGTTAGCAGTTACCACAGTGCTCTATTTTTCTGAAGCCTCCTATGCATATTAATGACATCTGTTTTCCTTGTTTGATCTTCAGTCATCATCTTCTCACTGTTCTTCTCTTTTCAATGCAATCACCTATTTCAAATTTTCCATGCTTGCCAGTTTTTCAGCTCACACTGCATAACTCAGCTAAACTTGAAATAGGTTACTCTAAAGAAGGTCCTTTCTCATCTCTTGGGTGGGAAGAGCTGTCACTTACATATGTTTCAGTCTTTCACCTGTTAGTAAGGGATTGTTCTTATTTTCCATTCTTGTTGCCTTTGCCATTAGCTCTCCAGGGTTCTTCACCAACTTCTTGAGCAGTTGTTGGCCAACAATGTATACATAGAAAGAAGACGGTCAGCTCCCCACAGAGTTGTTTCCCAGATGCCAACAGCTTACAGCTGAAGGGCGGTTCTTGAGCTACAGATGTAGCAGTTACAGAAGTGGTAGCTAATAACCTGTGAAGGATTTTATTTTCATTTAATTTGCTTGCATTTTGAATCTGTGCGCAGTTTTTCCAATTTATATGTTAAAAGAGATGCCAATTCCTTTGGCAAATACGCTGTCTGTACACTTACTTTCACTTCTGCTAGAAAAAAAATATCCCATGTATGTGATAAGGCTTCAGGTACGACTGGTAATTTTTTTTCAACTTACGTTGTTTTGTTGATGACAGATACTGCTTTATGTAACGAAAACTTTTCAGAAACGTAACCAGTTTTAATAAACCTGTTTTCTCTGATTCTGGATGGAATTTTAGGGAGGAAGGTTGAAAAAAAAGAACCCTTCAGTACCTTGGTAGAAGAGAATTTCTGGGGTGTGGAGGAACATAGTTCGTATCTGCTGTGTCAAGCAGTATCAAGCTCCAGTGAATATTGTTATTGATACAAAACAGAGTGCCTCCGTGCAGAGGCATGAAATAAGAGGGGCAGTGACTGACTCTTTTAACCTTGTGGTTTAAGAACCACATCTGCAATAAGAGTTCTTGATAATGCAAATACTTGAAACCAGATGTTTTTATACAGGGTTAACATCCTCACCAAAATAAATACGGAAGTGATCTCTTGTACTGGGAAATATTGCTGGTGTCAAATGGGTTGGGGGAGAGATGGAGGAAAACTCAAAGTTGTAAGCTGGAAAAAAAAAAATCCTGTCTACCTTTTGTTCCAGACTTAAATGCTCCATTTTGAGTTGTGTTATGTGATGGTTCAAATTTAGGTAGAGTTTACCGTACCATGAGTGCATCATTTATTTATATCCTGTCTTCATGTTAAAGAACAGGGTTTCAGTTGGAGAATTTAATATATGGATTTAGCAGATAAGATGCACTTTGGACCACTCTTGGCTTATGTTTGTTAGTGCTATTTTGTGCACCGTTATCTGCCTCATAGTGAACAGTTAATTGTCAGCTCATAAACACACACTGAAGTGTGAATGTATTTAGTTCCTAATGTTTTATCTGATCTACTTAGCATTTCAAAGCATTAGCACTGTTCCTTCCCAAAGATGGTTAACTAGTGATACATCCACCGCTTGTATTGTCTTGGTTTTCTCCCATATTAAAGCTGAGGTACATCTTTTAGCAACTGTTTTTTCTCATGCTAACGGTGAATGTCTTCTTCCCTGCAGTAAAGCTGTGATGGATCTATTGGTTGATTTATGCAGCCAGTATCGCTTAAATCCATCCCAACATAGTCTTGAACTGAAGTCTTCGGGAACTCAGCAACCTCTGAGTTATAAGCCAAACACTTTGATAGGAGCACTGGACATACATATGGTACTTCTGAAAGAGAAGATTCCTGAAGAGAAGACAAAGCAACCTCTGCCAAGGGTCCCTGAGGTTGGTACTCTGCAGGGCTAAAATGGTGCCGTGAAACATCATTTCATTCCTATGATTTCGAGCAGTTCTTGCAATCTTTGCATCTTCAAAACAGATGGGAGAGGCTTGAGATTGACTGTAACCTGCTTTTCTAGCTTAACTGATTTGCACTTAGACTAGCAGGTGCCAGTCTGGACTCCAGCATTTAGACAAAATGTTACGTTGCATGTGGTTGGATAGATGGAAATCTGTTCTTAAAAAGACCCTTGACTGAAGACCGGGGTGATTGAAATTTGCAGTAGTGGCTGAAATGAGGGTTGTGGGATTGTGTGGAGGTAGGTAGGGTTTTGGTGGTATTTTGTTTGCCATCTTTACTGAAGATATGAGAGAAGACTGGTCGTTAATAAATGTATTTCACAATATTGTGAAGTTTCAGAAGTAGCCATTTTCCAAATATGTTTCACAGTGGTACTTGTAAATATTCACAAGTTACAGCTGCCTCTGATTCTTTTCCTTATTCACCTGTTCTTGTGAATGTCTCCTTAGTGACAGGGGAGTTCTGAGATACTTTTTTTTTAAATAGTATTTTTTGCAATAGTATGCATCTGGGGTAAGTTTACCTAGGAGGAATCAAGACAATATGGAAGACTCCGGTGCCTTTCTCATTGTAAGACAGCCTAGCCATCACGGGGGGAGGGCTGAGAGTTTGTGTTTGTTTCTGCAGAAGTCTGTGAGACTGGTAGTGAACTACCTGAAGACACAGAAGGCTGTGGTTCGAGTTAGTCCGGAGGTGCCTCTCCACAACATCATCCCAGCGATTTGTGAGAAGTGTGAAGTCAGTCAAGAGCACATTGTTCTTCTGCGAGATGGCATCACTGGGGAGGAGCTGGAGCTAACCAAGTCCTTGGAGGAGCTGGGGATAAAGGAGCTGTACGCATGGGACAGAAAAAGAGGTGAGCTGAGATTGAAAGCGGTCGCTGCAGGGTTAGATGATGTGCCAACAATATTATGGGCAACTTAAAAGCATTTGTGCTCTTGTTCTTTTGGGGTCCGGCTGAAACAGCAGTGACATCTCAGTCTGGAGAGCAGCACGTGTTTGTTCAGTGAGCCGTGCCCAGAGCGGCAGCCAGGACAGCAGCATGCGCAGCCGTCCCTGGCTGCTCTCAGCCCCGTGCCAGGCTGTGCTGGCCCCTGGCAGGGTGCAGGTTGGCCTGGGGGAGGTCAAAAGGGGGAGCTTTGTTACCTCCTGGAGCTCCTGTCAGTACAGGTGTACGTAACACGGGGCCTCATCCAGGCAGAGCCTGTCACCTACCTGTGCTGTGGGTTGGAGAGAAAGAAAGAAGAGACATGCCATAGTCATGGCAGCTGTGAAAGCTGAGAGGCAGAGGCGACAGACATGGGCTTATGAGGAACAGACTGTGAATAGGTTCAGAGAAGGTTCCTCCAAAGAGAGAAGTTATTGACGGTCTAGTGAAGAGGGGCTAAGAGGTATTCGTATTTAAAATTTTGTTCTCCAGTTTATTCACCCTCACTTTCTGTTCTTGTAGACGATATTGTAGTGGCAGCTTCTTGGGCTTGAGTTTTATCAGCCTGATTGTGTATTCAAATAGCATAATTATGCAATGTGCTTTAAAATATACATGCTTTAAAAATACACATTGACAAGCGCTACTTCCTTTGAGGTCAGAAAGTGATATTCATTAAAATTGTCTCCTGCAGTTTGTCTCAGTCAGTATTACTTCCAGCACAGCAAATGTCCTTATTTATTGTTTAGGTAACATCAGTCTTATAGGTGCTGAGCAGCAAGCTTATTTTTTATTTATACATTTATTTATTTATGTTGATGTTCTGTCTCTTCTTTCAAACTCCTTTGGTAAGTGACAGTTCTACCTCTGTGTGAGTTAAATTTCAGTGAGTTTAGACTTTTAAGTAAACTAAATGTCTCCTTTTGCTTTGAATTGTTAGGATGCTCAAAAAAGTGGCCGACGACATGTCATAACTCAATGGCGTGTTGGTTTGGTTTTTTTAAGATATGTTTACTGTAATTGAACTAACCATTTTGGAGTAGCATATTGAACATGCAGAGCACTCAGCGGGATTCATTCAGCATACATCAGGGGCACCTTAATGAGTAATTAGCCTAAGCCTTCCTTAAACTCTTTTCCTTTAAAATGAAAGTGATGGTGTATATACTGGTGCAATATCGATCCCCAAATCTGGTTGTAGCCTTTACAGTCAAAACCAAGACTTTACTTCAGGGCTGGGATTATAGTAGCAAATGATATAACACTTCATAGTGTGCTGCTCTCTGCATCAGAATTTTTTTCATATTTTATTCTCTTTTAACCTTTCAATATACCTTTCATTATGATAAAATCCCTCTGATCCTGAGCATATTTCATCCTGTTCTGCCTTCCTCTTGCTCTGCACCATGGTGTCTGATCAGAAAAGTGGTAAAAAATACAATTTACAAAAGGTTTCCTTTGTTCCAGCAAATTCCTTCCTCCCATGTTCTCATCTGTAATCTCCAAAAAGAATAATCCCGTTGGTTTCAGTAGCAGTTGGTCTATGAATTGTGCATTGAGTAGATGTTTAGTCCTTCTAGTTATAAGAACAGACAGATTTTTAAAACACGTTCCTACTAACAAGTAAGGCACAGAGGTGCTGAAAGCATAGGATGTGCTTGTAAGAGCAGATTCTAGAAAAACTTTGTGCTCATGCTCTCCTTCCCTGCAACAGAAATACCAAGTGCTGAAGGATTATTAAAAGAGAAGCTCTGCTGCCACCTGCTTACATAATTCAATTTAGCAGTTGAAGCAGCTTCAGGAGCGACTTGGGAATGAATACAAACGCAGCTAAACTGCCTCTGTTAGCAGCTCTGCACGTCTGTTGTTGGTCAACATTTTTTTCTGTAATGCTTAGGAAAACAAATACTAGGAGTAATTAATGAATATTGTGGCTTATGAGGCAATATGAGAACTTTAATATGTCTTCTCTTGTCCTTTCATTGCCTGCCTTTTCCAGTTCCTCCATCAAAAACTCAGTCTGAACCTTCTCTGAACTATAGAGGTACTGTACAATGCTGCTGAGGGAAAACCGTCTTTCCCTTCACACTGTGTTTAATGTGGGTTTGGTAGATGGATCTTTAAGAATGTCACATTAAATGCTGTAGAGAAACTAGCTATTTCCAATCTGTGCTGTCTTTTGCAAGGTGTTGTTTACATGTCTGTGCTTTTGGTCAGAACAAACACACTTCTGTGCATAATGCTTTTTCAGTAATTGCCGTTGAAATGCGAGCAATTAACAAATCCTGTCATTTAACTGTTGTGTGGTATGGTATGTTTCCATACAGATTCCAAGCCTTTTCAGGTTACCGAAAGCATGATTAGTTGAATTTCAGAAATGCTAACATTTCAGAGGTCTCTTGGGTTCAAAATTTATTTACTAACAAAGACAGAATATTTTGAGATTTATGAGACCTTCCACTAATTTCAATTTCCATGCAACAAAGTATTTTAATATCAGACCTTTGTATACACATTGGATAACTCTGAGTAGATGCTGACTTCTAATTGCTGCCGTTTGATTAGATTATATTGGTGCTTCTGCTTCTAGTTAAGGAGAAAATGTGTATATTTAGTATATCCTTTTCCCCCCATTGAGTCTGTTTTAATACATTGCTTAAATTAATTATCCTCAAGAAAGGCATGGTTGATTTGTAACTGACTTTACTTCTTTGCATTACTAGTAAACACAACATAACCAAAATAAAACTGTGGCTAACTTCTTTAGATTTTCAGGAAGGTAGGAAGTCCACCGCCAGCAAGTGACAGCCATTGAGCGAATCTTAGCTCATGGCCTATTGCCTCTTGGCTTCACTAATGCCAGTACTTTTCCCACTAATCCTCTTGTCATTGCTTGCTGTGGCTTGCTTTTATACAGAGCATAATAGTAGAGAGAATATCTACTGTATTTATTTAAGAAAAATCGGTACAGATTTATAAAGATTCCTTGTTGTTTTGATAATATATGCTGTTTAAAATCCCAATTTATTGGGATTATACAATGTTTAATGGTAATGTTGATGATCAGCAGTTACTGACATAGCTCATAGCTGAAGAGTATGTGAGCAAGGGATTCATAATCCACATCTAGTTGCAGCCCAGCCCCGAGCAGAAAAACAGTAGTTTTTGGTGAATGAGCATAGGCAGTGCTCAGTATTTGAGAAAGGTATTAATTTATTACTGTATTTTTTTGCTGTGGAGTTTCAGCCTTTCTTAAGGATAGTTTCTCCCTGTTTTCCTCTGGGTTCATCATCTTTACTGTTTTGAACTACTATATATGTATTTAACACCTTCTAACATGTGACATTGTTGATATGCAAAGTGATCTATGTGAAAATCTCGTGCTTTGTGTGAAATGCAAATGAGTTTACAGGAGTTCTGGGATGAGGGCTTTTTGTGAAGTAAACCTTTTTTTTCTGTCAACAAACAAGTAATTTTGCATTTGCTGCTTAATTGTTGTTAAACAAATAAAGCAAATATTTACAAGAGAAAGCAGTTTTTCTCTGTACATTAAACTTTCTGTGTGCTAGTGGGATACGCTGATGTGCTTGGAACCAGGGAGAAATCTTCATAGCATTATGCAGTGTCCATTAAAAAAAGTGAGAGGGCTTTACAGTCTGTATATTGAATGTCAAACCAATGGTTGTTCCCTGTAATGCATGACCTTATCATGTTGCTCATCCAGCTCAGTTGGTGTGGGGGAAATTAAAGGGAGACTAAACAGTCTGAGAATTCATACAGTTCCTTAGCAGGTTCAAGGAGGATGTGCATGTTTGAGCTCTTACAGCCTGAAATGCATATAAACTTGCCTCTCTCCCCACCTGAAGTAAAAGCACCAAGATGAAAAAAGATGACCACAACCAGCTGCTTTAAGTTGTAAGGAGAGCCCTTTTTCCAAGGGAAGGGTCTCTTTCCTTTTCATGGAGCTTTATCCAAATCCACATTGAGAGCCTTTCCATTAACTTCACTGTGTTAAGTCAGGCCTGTGGATTGTTGAAAATATTTAGCATCATCTTTTTGAAAAGTCTTTTTTTTTTTTTGAGGTATTAGAGTACTCCACGAGTTTTAAGTGAGATCTCTAACAAGCATTTCTAAAGACTAAGCAACTTGCTTAAGTTTTGCCTTTTAATAGGGATTCCTAAATTGCGATTGAAAACTTACTGAGGTTTATTAAATTATTCCATTTGCCTCCATTAGATTTTTGGAACAAACTCAGAACAAATAAAAGATTTATGAAAAAGAAAATGTGGGATCTGGAAGTTACTTAGATAATTCAGTTCATAACATCTCCAGCTCAAAAAAAATACAGCATTAATCCAGGATGTTTTAAAGTACTGATCTTCTGAATCTTTATTTCAGAAGTGTAAAAAATACTCCGTTATAATTGTTTCAGAACCAAGTCGAAAGGCTTCAGTAAGCAATGATGCAATAGAAAAAGAAAAGACAAGACTTCTGGAATTGTTTAAAGCTGATAGAAGAAGCAGCAAGGTAAGTGTTCAGCAGTGTATTACCTCACTAAAGAGAATTGTTTTCTTTCCAGATGTATTTTGTGTGTGGGTGATGGTGGTTAATCAGTGCAGCCTGATGGAGATACCAGCTGCTTATTGAGGGAGTCAGCCATGTTAACCATTTACATTTTCGGTTTGTGGTTTTTTTATTAATATTGTGGGTTCAGTAAGTATTAACAAAGGGCAGTAGGTTCAAGCAACTTGCATCCACTTATTAGTAGTGCTCAGATTACAAAATGCATTTATGAAAGCACTGTTGTAATATAGAATACATTAAGATATCGAGTAGAAGTGTCTTATTAACTGTTCTGTGAATGGGTGATAATCTGTTTTAAAGCATTTATATCTTTAGGAAGCTCTGTGCAGTCATACTATTGCCATCTCCAAGTTTGTAAAACCAATGAATCAGGTGTAGGAGAAATAACTTGCAGTACTAAAAGGAGTAATAAACTGAAGGATCTGTATCTGCTGGGGTGCATGTAAGGCATTTTTAACTTTGTTTTTAATCTTGAGTTGGAAAAATTAGAAAGGAAATTTCGTATAAAATAATTTTCTTCTGTTGAGATGCCTTTATGAAAAATTTGTCATTTATCACAGAAATTAAATACAGAAAAACGTTCTAACTCAAGAACATATAAAAAAAATACTGGGCTTTTAACTTCATACTTTTTGCATCGTTCACTACAAATATCAATGTCAACTGATTTTAATTAAAAAGTTATTAACACTCTGGGGTGTCAGAGTCAAAAGACAATTTTCTTTCATCTGGTTTAAAAAGCCCTCCAAGGCTTTTGCAGTGAAATCATAAAATGTGTGTCTGATTAACTAGTACTGAGAAACATATGCTTGTTAATGGACTGGTGTTTCACTTACGCTTCCAGTCTTCTCAGTCATGTTTTTAAAACTGTGAAAACTTTACAAAATCTTTATTAGTTCTCTGCCCTTTTGATTATGATCAAATTTAGAGTGCTTTTGCTGAGCAATAGCTTCCTTTATGGACACTGGGAATTACTGTGTTGAAAAATCTCATCTGTCATGGATGCTGAGCTATTCTTAACATCTTATGAAGCACACATGGAAGCTGTATTTTATGAGATAGGAAGTCAGTCACTTTCAGAATGTTCATCCTCCATAAGAAAATATTTCCCATTTAAAAGGGAACAAAAGCATAACTGGAGCAATAATGCTGTATCTGCCTGGAAGAATCGAGTAAACAAGGGAGCTCAAGCTTGAGCCTCTATAGAGGCTACTGCTGCGGGGCTGTAGTTCCTCTGGAAGACCCAAATATATTATGGCATGCAGTTTCTGCGTTATAGTTTGTCCTCTGATTCTATTTTCCTCAACTTCAGTATGAAGTGTGTGCTCTTGGAGTTCCAATGCATGAAACAGCTCAGATTTAACATGTAAAATATTTACGCTTGCATCTTTTTCTAAAGTTGCTGTGAAGCATCCCAGTTCTGTGGTAACTGCAGTGGGTTTTTCACAGCTGAGTTTGGGATGAGTGTCCCAAGATTGCAAACTCCTGTCTTTTTTTCTATTCTGTTCTCTTCTGTTGTTGATCAGAGACATAGGAGGTGGTACTCTGGGGGTTTTAAAATACAAATTTTAATAGATGCTAAGGATGTTGAAGATCAATTAACAAGTTACAAGTAGTATTTGACCTGGGAAAAAGTAGGAACTGTACAAACAAATACAAGTAACAGCTTCTAAATCTGATGTAGAGGTGTAAGTCTTTCTTGCTGCTAGTTCTGACAAGTTAATTGACTTTTCTTGGTCATTTCTTTATTGGACTCTTACATTGAAATGACAAATACTCTGTAGGAAAAAAAAAAAAACTAAAGCAACCACTGCGTTCAGTCCAGCAAGGAAGTCCTTGTGGCCTTTTCAATACAAACCGTTAGGAGTTTGAACCCAAATAGATGGAAGAATTACTGAGAACTGAAGAACAGTGCAGCACACAAGAGCAAGCAGGTGTTAACTGGCCATAACACATCTGGCTTGGTGTTGTGAAAGATTTCTAGCCAAAACAGCATTGAAACTGCTGAACAAACTTAGTTAGCAGAATGAGGGCAAATTAATTCATTTCTTTTAAGAAAGGATTTGGTAGGTTTATGAAGGGATTATATGATGGGATGCCCTGTGATTTCAGCACAGTGGAATCAAAGGCGCAGAGTTCCTAAACTGTGCTCTTTACAGTTATTCTTACATTTTTACTCCTCCACAAGACTTAAGTTGGTTCTGCTTATTTGTTTTATTTTTTTCTTTGTTTGCATTATGATTTGCAGAGATTCTGTGTGTGTGTGTACATGTGTGGTCATGCATAGCCTGTATTTTAGAACTAGTTGATAGCAAGAATTGTCCAAAATCTTGCACAGTAGTAGCACTGCAGAGTTGCAGGCATTTACAAGAGGAAGGCAATTTCTTTTGCAAGGGAAGAAGAGGATTAGCCTGTGTTGCAAACTGTCCTGGATCAGGTGTCACGGCACACTACAGGCCTACGCTCAAATTTCCATGCCCACACACATGCTTTCTTTCTCAGCTAGCTCACTGAAAGCAGTAATCGTGGTATGACAATACACTAGATCGAACTTTTTGGAAAAAACTTTCTGCTCTATTAAAAACACTATGACACAGAATGAAAGCAGAGTCCTATTCTCACGGTTAATACAAATTTGTTGAAAGTATTTCTTTGGTTAACTTTGTACTGGCAGGCTTAATGCCAGATCAGGTATCATCTTGTTCTCTCCATTCTAATTTTACGCTGGATCAGTTACCCTCTGTTCTCCTGCAGCTGGTATAAAAAACTTAAAGGTGGCATGAACTCCATATCTTTTTGATGTGAAATGTAGTCATGTGCCTGAGGCTAAATCCAGATCAATTTGACACTGCTAAGCAATCCAGTAGAGCAGAGGTCCTATGCAGACAATCATGGGATCTAGACTTAAGTAGGGTATATGCTAGTGCACAGAAACAGTCCCGTCACTGACAAGTGACAGGGAAGAAGTTCTCTGCTTGTTCCCCTGTGTCTGTGGGTATAGCAGAGACTTGCAATCTGATCCCTGGTGCTACAGGAGTTGCTTACTACCTGTTTTCCTCCTTGCCCAAGAATTGTTCTGTTTCTTTATATTCTTGTTCTTAAATCTTTCTGCTAATGGATTTCTTTAGGGCCTTGCCTACATCAGAGAAATTTTGCAGACTACTTCAGAGTTTCTCGGCAATCAGATCCAGCACTACTGAGACAGTTTGTCTTGGTTCTGTCTTGAGGTTTGACGCTTTGCTCTGGCATGTTTTTGCTGTTTTGTTTCCTTTGCTGCTGCTATGTAGGATACTTGTTTGTGTTGCAGACAGAAGAACACTTGAGCATGAGCAGAGATTGTGGTGAGGAGGATGTTTTTAGTTCTGCATCTACAAGTGAAGGAAGCTTGGATGTAAGTACTAACACGGCTTGTAGATGCTATTGCATTCCTATTAGATCCTGAAGTTTCAATAACCAGAAACCACTGCTATTCCTGATGCTTAGCCAAGTAGAAGTAGAATAGCTTACTTCTTAACAGGCTTAGTTATGTGAGTGCGCATTTCGTGTATCTTGATAAAGTTAAAATGCAGTGCACTGTCTTCAGTTAAAACTTGCTACCTTCACTATAAGTAAAGTTTCTTTCAAAGTTAAATTCTAAGTAGTTGTGAGCAAAAAGTGTTTTCACCAAGGACATAGGGGTTGTGACTGTGACAGTACTGCATGATGCAGGAGTATGTTTGCCTTATCAGTGACATTTAGAAGGGGCTTTTTTCTTATAAAACCACACCTCTCATTTTTATCCCTTTACATGTCTTCTGCAGCATGGCAGCATTCCATTTGTTTCTTAAGTAGCTTGGGGGTGGGGAGTACTTTTGTTTTAAACACTGGAAATAACAGAAAGGATTTTTGTTAAGAACTTCAGTAGGTTTTGGGGTACTAAAATCCTGTGAACCACATTTAGAAAGGTTTTCAAGTGCCTGACAGACTACTAAATTATGATGATTTAGGTATCTAATTAGGAATTGTGAATCCTAAAAATTTTTGTAAGGCTGTTCTGGTGGATTAGTAATCATAATAAATGGTGTGTCTTTTTGTTGCTTTTTTAAATTACTTGGCTTTTTATTACCATATTTTCAAAACCTGGAGAAGACTCTGTTGATGACATGATAGAAGCCTGAAATGTGAGGTTCAGCTCTGAATCCTCCTTTCACAAACAGGTATTTGGAAAAGGAGTGCTGGTCTGCAAAATGTACAGCTCACTAGCCACAGAGAAGGGTGACAGAAAATTGTGGAAAAAATGGAGGAGTGAGAGAACAAATCCCAGATAAAAAGGATAATATAAAAGAAGTCAAAAGGGAGAAATAGATGGAGAAGTGATTAAAAACCACCTAACTCTGCAAATCTGTGAAGACTTCATAATGAAAGAGTACTGAAGTAGGAAAGCTGCTTATGACACTAACATTTGGGTAACGCTATAAAGATGAAAGTTTTACTAAAAGAGCTCTGTTAATATAAAGTCCTAGTAGAGGGTGATGTGGATAATTGAAATGTACTAGGTAAAGTATAGAAAAACCATCACAAGCTCTGCCAAAATAAAATCATCTTGTGGTTTGTGTTCACTGCCATTATACATTAATCTCAGTATCGTGATACCCAAGTACTAGAAGACAAGAGGAGGAAGGGGAGGGATTCCAAGTGAGGATATGAAGGTAGTTCAAATGCTGTGACCTGTCTTTTACACTAGTGTGTGGTGCTTTCCTCAGAAGGGACACATCTCTTAATTTATTTTTGTAGGTCATCTTACAGGCAAAATCATAAATGAAGATTTTTTTTTTTTTTCCTTTGACATTGATGAAAAAAAGTTTTCAAAACTCTCTTGGACATGTAACTTTGTCTTCTAAAGTCACAGGTGATAGGGAGCAAAGGGATCTTGAAGAGATAAAAAACATTTTACTTAGTTACATGAACATCAGGGATTTTTTTTTTTCCCCCTTTCCTCTTAAGAGCAATTAATCTTCAAAAACAATGTAGCCATTGTTCAGTGTTTACATCTTTCACTTCTGGCTTGACACCTGTATTTGTATGAGCACCGATCCTGCTAAGACATAAGTACATACTTAAATGAATATACTGACGTGGTACTGTTTAATTTGGTACTATTCTGCTAATGCTTGCAGAAGATGTATAAAATAAGTCTAACAGATCTAATCAGCAGCTCAGAAGGTCCATCCTTCGAACAGGCTAGATGGGCTTCAAGAAAAAGGTCAAAAATTTTGAAGTCTTAAGTGAAAATTTCTAAAAAACTGTAAACTTGGCATAGATAGTTGGCACAGATAACTTGTATTAACTTAAGATAAAAGTCAAATGGAAACGCCAATGAAAGCACTTCATAATTTTTAAAATTCAGCTTAGCACTTCCTTACGGGCTAGACTATGAGACCCTCGGTCATACCGAGTGATTCTTTATTCCACTTGTAGAGAAATTCTTTATTCCACAGTAGAGGCTTACTCTTCGGCAATTTCCTCAGGTCTACTTTCTGTTACTGTTTTGGGTCATGTTGAAAGTATTTTGCATTGCTGTGTGGGAATAAAAATCAAAGTTTCAGATTTATTTCTGAAAGGAAAATAGTTTGTCATTGCCTTCAGCATGGTGCCAGGAGGTACACTGGCTGGATCAGGAAAACTTTTCTTGCCTATAAGGAAATAGGCAATTCATGAAGTACTACTGATGTAAGGGCGTGAACTTCAGTATACTTACTTTAAATCCTTTTCTCACTCTTACGGGGTGGTGATGTGCACTGAATTGTAGAAAAAGTAATTACTCTATTCAGGGTATTGATTGGGGTTTTTTTGAAAACTGGGCAATATGAAGGAATGGAATAAAGGTATAAGAAGTAAGAGATCCTTAGTATTTATTCAAGCACAAGTCATATTCGCTTTTTAACCACCAAACCATTCTCAGTGCCATATTTATCTAATTATTATTTGAATTATTAATGCTTCTAAAAATACTTTGGATTGTTGATGAGGAAGCAGATTTTCAAAGTCAAGATGGGAAAGACAACACTTGCACTTGAGGTGAGAGGACATTTGTTCACAGTATCAGTAAAAATAAAGGCGAAAAGAGAAGAGTTTGTTAACACCTTAGAGAGAGAGTGTAAAAATGCAAGAAAAGAATCCTCTATGACAATCCTCAGAGTGCAGCAGTTCATTATATCACACATCAGTAAAGTATCTGATGGTGTATTGTAAATGAAGCAGATATCTTTTCCTTTAATCTGTTCCAGTTTTGTACTAAGCAGATGAGCTTCAGACCCGGGTTAACTTTTCACAAATCAAATCCTATTGAAATACACTGGCATATAAATACAACATACAAATAAAGTGGTTGGAAGTTGCAGCACGGTTAACCATATTCTGCTTTTTGTGTGCCAGAGACAGAGACATTCAGAACTAGAATTTAGAACAGCTGGGGAAAAAAAAGGGAGTTTAAGTCATCTCTGCCGCTTGGTGTCACTGTCCTCAAATAAACAGTTCGTCAAGATGAAACCCGATTATTTGGAACGCAGTACTAAAATTAGCTGGTTTTATTTTTGGGGCCTTCATGCTTTCATAAATCAAGAGTGAAAAAACACATCTCAAGTGCTGAACGACGTGTATCTGTGATGTGGAATTTGTTTATGTAATAAATCAGCTTGGGAAAAAATATTTAGAAGTACAGCCAGGGACACTTATCAGAGGATTTGAAACTTCAGCACAAAGTCTTATCACACGAGGTTTCTCTAGTTCAAACAGGGCTTCAGCAGAGCAATATTAGAGGATTTTCATCAGGACCGTTTTTGAAAAACCTAGTCTTCAGTGTATGTCTGAATATAGTTGTTACTCATAACAGAATCAGTGAACGTAAATGAAGCAGATAGTCCAGAAGTTCCCTACTTAATACCTATTATTATTTATGTTTGTGAACAAAACTATCAGGGAAAAACAATGTAATTTTAAATTCCAAACAGTTATCGGATACATTTAGGCTAGGTGTATAGGGTTTTTTTATTTTATTTCATAGTACCTGTATAATTGCAAGATCATGTTCCAGAAGAAAAATACTATGCTAATGTTTGAAAAAAGTCATCAGGACTCTAGTGCATTAGTAACCTTGGCAGTCGCTTCTTAAATGGTGGTAACAGCTATTTTCCCTACAAAGGCTTTTTAAAAAATCTATTATTTACTTTTTCAGGGCTTTGTTTATTCTTAATGTACTTTTAACTTTTATGCCCTCATTGATGGCAAGAGTTGTATCATTCATGTTACGCTTTCCCAATACAGAAGTGGTTGGAAGAAGGATCAAGTACAGTTACGCAAAAGTGATTGGAAATGTGATTTCTCTTCAACCTTGTCAGATCCCAGGTGATTGGTTAATACCATCTACTGTCAAGGATTTCACCTCACATGGCCAGGTACTGTTTAGGGGAGTAGAAATGAGAATACTGCCCATGTCATCTAACTGGAAGTTAACAGCCATCTATTTCTAATATTTCCTTGTGTGAAAATCACATTCACTTTAAATTTCTGTTCTCATGTTTTTGCTTCTTGGTCTCCTGGCAGTGCTTAGGATGATGTTGGTTACTTGGGTTTATTTGTACTAGTGGGGTCAAAACCTGGAATATCTCTGTTGCATTTTATAGAGTTAGAGCTATCTATGTACACTGTCAAAGGCATAGGTTGTGATCTGGCCTTGAAACAATTTTGCTTAGTGTGATTAGAACATAAAACTCAACAAACTGAGTATGGAGACTTGTCTAAATACTACAGCAGACTGGTCTGTCCCCACCAATCTTCTGCTACAGGGTGCCTATAAGCCAGGAGTTAGATGCCAGAGGATGACACTAGGGAAGATACAGTATAGTTATAAATGTTTTAATTTGTGCAACTGTTTAAATGATTAGAAGAAAAATAGATGTATTAAATACCAGATATCTCAGGATAAGGTTCACCGTCACAGTAGAGTTAGTTTTAGTTTTATATCCTGTGATGCTCTCTGGAAAAAAAAAAAATCATTTTATTGTTAGCTTTCCTTGGTAAGAAGGAAGGTTTGCCAGAGCCAACTGGCTTGTGACTGGCATTCAGAGAATTCCAATAGGTAGCAAAGATGACAGTGATCAGCTCTCTTTCTCCTTGTCTGCTGAGGGCAGGACAAGAACTAATGTGATTTATATATAGCAATGAATATTTAACTTAGATACTAGAGTGAAAAAAATCTGACTGCATGAAAATTTCATAAGGAAGCAGGTTATTAAAGAGACTGTGAAATCTTTATCATCACCTAATCTGTAAAACCTCCAAAAATGTCTAAGAGGATAAGCTGCGCATACTTTATTCTGTCTTGGAGCAGAGGGGTAGATTAGATGGACCATAGAGGTGCCTTTCAGCTAGATCATGGCTGCTGAAGAGGTGCAGCTGTACCCACCTCCTTTTGTGGTGTGCACTTACAGGATATTAACTGTCTTCGTTCATGTGAATCATAGGTACTTTTATTTAATATAATATTTTTAGGTTTTTTTTACAGTATGTGATAGCAGAAGGCAAGAGCTTGAAACAGTGGCTGCCTGCCACCAGAATTCAAGTTTTTGCTCCAAAGTGTGGTGTTACTAGACCTCTTCAAAGAAAAGGTCCTTGGAGTTAGTGTAAAAAAAAAAAAAAAAACAAAAAACAAAAAACCAAAACTCAGAACCAGCTGAACTACTCTGGCTCAAAAAAAAAAAAAAAAAAAAAAAATAGCCTGAGGCAGACACCTGGAATGAAAAGTCTCAGCATCTATGGTTAAGGCATGGTAAAGTTACAAGCTATTAAAAACAGTATCTGGTGAAGAGACATGTCGGCTGACCCCTGTTCTGTCTGTGCTGCTTAGCTTGTACTACCACAAGATTGCCAACTTCATGCATTCAAAAATCACTTGTCAGCTCTTGCCCTTACCACACAAAAGTGGCTTAAGATCATGAGATTTGAAAACAAATCTTTTTGGGTGGACTTCCCTCCCCTCCATTTGGTTTCTAAGCGTTAGGTTTGTAGAGATCATATTTCTAAACATTTTTTGTGACCATAAAGGTTTTATTAAAAACAAAAGATTATCACGTAGTCCTTGGTTGCCAGAACCTGCATCTTTACATAAAATTGCATGGTTCAGAGTAAAATCATCACAACACATTGCATTCAAGTTGTTGCTTTTAAAAAGACGACTCGGAAACTTCAGTCCCTGCAGTGGTTTTTGCAGGACATTTTTAAGGAAATATTCTCAAGAAATGTTCTGAGATGAACAGAGAGAAATGGATCAAGTTGAATCAAAAGGGCTTGAGTAGGGCCATATCTACAAAAGGAACTGGGCACAGCTGTGCCTGGCAGTGCCTGTTTTAAGTACCCAGCAGTGCAGGCTTCTGTTGGACACTGGATCTAAGCATCCTAGTGCCAGATTTCCCAAGTTTTGGAGCCACTGAAATCTGTGTGGCAGGAGTTGCATGTTAAACTCTGCCCATCTTCTGTGTCTGCTACCTGCCTGTGCTTAGGATTGCAACCTTGAATCAGCTGCTAGATTTAGGTATTTAAAGATATACTCTAACAGCTTACCACCTACCACTGTTAGCCAAAATGTGAGAGCGCTAAGGTCAGTTCCCTTCTCTGGCTTTAGAGATACCAGCCAATCTTCTATCTGTCTCAGGACCACTATTGAGAATTGTTTCTTCCTTTGCAAAGAAAACCAAAATACTTGCTGGGCTGGAGAATGCCTGGAACAAAGCTGTGAGGTATTCTTGATGTGGGAAGTGCCCTTTTGTAAAAATACCCAAGTATTCAGTGACTCAGAAAGAGAGAGCAAGAGCAAGCTTAACTATTCAGACCAGTAACAAAATAACTTAAGTGCGGTGGCAGCTCTGGGTTCCAGTGCCAGCGCCAGAGATGTTTTCCTATGTTTTATGCTAAGCAGATGTTAGATCCAGCAGATAAATAGTCACAGAAGCTAGAACTGGAGGAGCCAAACGGCTGTTGCTCCCTGCCCAGATGAGTGCCCTAATCTCAGTCTCTTTCTAGCTAAACTCGTATTCATGTCCTTGAACAGACAATAATCTTGCTCTGCTCACAAGAAGGGGAAGGTTTTTTTTCTTAACTAGAAGGTTTTGATCCTGGATTTACCATATTCTTACTGAATCGTTGAACTTGTGGCAGGGGGGAGGACAAGGCAGGAGAGAAATACCATAGCTGCCTCTTCTAGCAGTTATGTTTTTTGTGGAGCCAGGTTTCTTAGTTGTGCTTTAAGCGCACCTATTGGATCAAGCCCCTTGGCTGATGAAGATGGAGAATTTGCCAATTTTATGGATCCTGATGGAGTTTAGGCAGGAGGTTAGAAGCATAGTTTCTCAGCAGCTTTCATGCTCAGCATGCCTAGAAGCAGAATTCAGGCACCAAAATGGGAGTAAGCACATCAGAAGGGTATGTGTCAGGCTTGTTGAAGGGAAAGCACAAAGTGGTGTGAGTTAGGGAGGCCCAATCTAACAGGAGCATGGTAAGTTACGTTAGTGTGAGGCAATTCATTTTCCAGACCTGGGCTGCATGGCATCCATTCTCTATACTGTGGATGTACCCAGTTGGTCTGGAGTAAGTTGGCTCAGATTATCTCCCTCGGATGTTTAATTAAGACCTGGTGACACACCCTTAACCACCCAAATCCTTTTATGTCTGATTCATCTTTGTTACTGATTTCACTGAAAAGTTCTGAAGTTAACTCACTGGAAAAAATAGAATAAAGCAGCAGCTAATAAGACCAATGGCTTTTAATTTGCATTAATAAAAGGACATTAAAAAGCCCAAAGACAAACTTAAATTCCATTTGAGATTTTTCTAGTGACATCTCAACCGCTCAGGCTTTGCTTCCTTGGTGTTTAATATTACCAGAGCCCCTTAATAGTGTATAATAGCCTTGTAATTCGTATTCAGTCATAATTTATTCAGCATAATAGTGTAACTGGCAAGCATGCAGTGGTGTGGAAAATACCACCTTTAAAGAAAAGTTTATCCCAGGATCAGGCATTTCTGTAATTGGATAAGCAGAGATGAAGTTCCTTAAAAACCTCTTTCACATATTTCTGTGTACATAAAATGCTTTTTGTGTTTAAGTCTTCGATGATCTGTGAATGAGTCAGGGAATTATTAATTCCACTGGAAAGTACATTTCTGTTTGATTTAATGATGGCTATCCAAAATATTTCTTGTAAAGCTTTCCAAATGTAACTACTGTAATGAAAGGATTAGTGTGTATTTATGCCAATGCCCTTTACTAGATCAAATCAGAAATGGCTAATTGTATGTTGTCTACTCCATATTTCTAATACACAATGAAAATTTTTTTTCAGACAGTAACACCTGGTTTTATAGTGGCATAATCTGAATTACATAGATTTATTATATTAGTCTAAAATATCCTACTAGCATATGTGGATTTTAGATACAGTGAAGATTTTCAACACTGGTTAAGGTATAATTTCTTCTCTTTTGCAAACAATTTCTGAGGCATGAGCGCTAATAGGATTTGGTTCTTTTCCAGACTCTTCTGTAGACAGTGAAGACTCGATTTCATTAAAAGTAGTGGCAAACAATAACATTTCTTTTAATTAGATGATCTCATGATTTCCACATGTATTTGTTCTGTGCATTATTGTTCGTTGGCAAAACTGAGCTGTTTGGTAGCGTGTGAAACCATATGTCTCAATAACATCTTATGGCAGGTGAGGGAGGATTTGCAAAACAACATTTGCTGACAGGACACAATGCATTTTACTTTGATGGAGAAGTTTTCCTAAGTGAACTTTCTGCCTTAGTTCTCTCATGCAAAGTCAAACCTACATGAGGCTTAGCGGGCCTTACAGGTTTCCCTTTACCTCAAAGAGGAGTTGTGTGTATGAAGCGAAGACTGTATAGCACTAAGTACTGTGTGTGCTGCTCAATTGTTCATCACTAGAAAAAGAGACCTTCTAATGCCTGTCATCTGTGTAGCTGTTTCACATTCTTTCTTCTTTTTTAATAAACAACTGTTAAATTAGGTTTTACTGGTCTTTTACGTGCAGCTCCAATACTGATCTTCCCCTATGAGCTTAGCAGAAATAATTACAAATAATTTCAGACATTGTTTTTTCTCTCACTCTCCAGTGTTTAATATTTCATTTGAATTCTCAGCAGCATTTTGGGATGCAAGCTGAAGAGGGGAAAGAGTGTGACAAATAGCGGTCAGTCTTTTTAAAGACTTCTACAACAGCATGAAGTAGTAATACCTTCAGTCAGATCCATTTTCTTGAAATACTTTTTTTTTATTATTATTTACACTTTTAAGCAGATCTCAAAATACTTGGGGAAACTAAGGAAAGTATTTCTGGTTTTATAAATGGTCAGCTGGAAGCCCAGAAGAGAAAGTAGACCAAGGCAAATAGCAAGACATAACCCTGCAGCGTTCTTACATAGGTGAGTAGCTGTAGGCGTAGGAGTGGGACCCACTGATTTTTTTCAGTGTCATACCAAGCACCTGTTTAAGTGTTTTACTGGTTCAGTACCTCCGTGACCTGATGAGAGAGCCAGGTGCGACCCATGTCTAGGACATGAGCTGTGTAGGCAGTCTCTGAAGTATACTGACATAGTGAGATGGAGAGATTACCGGTAGATTTATGACTGTTAGTGTTTGGTTCCCCCACACCCCCCTCATCCGATTATAACATTTTCTTCTTTCCACCACAGAAAATGCTCAGGTTGATTTTGATCTCTCGCAGTTTCAGCACAGAGATGGTGTGATTGCATTGACTCTAGATGGAGCTTGTTCTGATTTACAGTTGTTTGCATAGAACAAGAGTCAGGCCAGTAAAGTGCACTGTGAAGGTTTGCCTTGTAAAAACCTAACAGCAATGGATTTTACAGAAGGGGGAAGGGAAGAAGAAACATTTAAGGCTATTTATTAATCAAGAATTCCAGCAGCGAGGCTTTTCTTGCCTTGATTCTGGCAAATGTACAGATGAGAGATACTGTGCAGAGACTATTTCTGCACAAACAGAGAAAGCCCTTCAAAAGTAAACATTTGAGCAGCTGGCATGGGAGATTAGTGCAGCAGCCGTGGGAGGGGGGTAATAGCGGATAGTGGCGCTGTCTAAATTCAACAAACGTTAAACAATGTCCTTGTTCTAGTTTAAGGGTTACAGGTCAGAAAGACAATATCAACCAAAAATGCTGGCAATTGTACAAGTCAGTCAAAGTCATTAACTAGTATTTAATTAAAAGCAACTTGCCTTTCCAAAGTTGTGACACCTTCCTCCCCTTGCCCAAAATAAAAAAAAAAAGGGTTTTTTTGAGAAAATATTCTATGCAACCTGTTTGAATTAAGGAAAAAAACACACTTTATCCTCTATCTATGGAAAGGCAGTGCTTGAGACTTCTTTAATAATTTTTTCTTTGGATTGTGAACTGTCTTAATATATTGTTCTACTTTTAATTTCCTGTGGCTGAATATTATATCAAAAGAAAGCATCATGCTGAGGGTGAAAGTAGTATAGTGTCTGTTAGCTTTGTAGACATGTGTTCATATGCTGTTTAACATCATCTGGAGGGGGCGGGGTGGGCAACATTTCGGTTTTTTAAACCCTCGCCAAGTAGTTACACAACTAGACCATATATCAAGGTATCTGATCATGCATTGGGTTTTTTTGATTTTGGTTTTTAACTTGTGTTTCGATCATGCTTTTAAAACATCTCCTTGCCTATTGGTTGTGATCCAATTCACATGTGTTTTGTTGGAGATGCTTTACTTTCTTCGTTTCTTTAGCAGTAGAGACTAAAGTATAGGTATCTGGAGCCAAATTCTATGTTTAAAAAATCAGAGCTATGCTTTCTGTGCTGGCGTTGTTATGATTTTCATTGAGTTTGAAAGTATACTGAAGAAAAAGATTTCCTGGAGAAATGACAGTGGCAGCATAGTTTAGAGCATTACTGTCTTTTGGCATCGTGAAGTTAGAGTGACCATCGGAGACTTGATGCAGAACTCACTAGAGCCAGTGGAAAAATTCCTGCTGGTTTCAACTGGCTTTGGACCATGTTCTTAGCCGTTATCTACACTAGGCCATTTTAAAATCATTCTTTCTTGTGCTACTTCAGGTTCTTTTTTGCATGGACAAAGATCTTCTGACACTTTCACTGTCATCTTTGAAAACGTAAGACCTTCGTTCCTTTTTGATGGACAGTTGACACAGATAAACCCCTTGAAGTTGCTTAATTTGTAGAGCATTTTCGCACTGGGGAAGGAGAAAACCCCAAAGTAAACATGTTAAGTCTTGTAGAAGATGAATTGCAAACAGTGGCAAAGGAAGGGAGTGGCTTTCACCGACCAATAATTTGTTGCAAAAGCATTTTTTTCTTTGTTATCTGGAGCAGTGCATACCCAGAGAAGTAAGCAGAATTCTCAATAAGCAGCGCTGCTTTGCCCTGTTTAAGAATTAATTGTGCCAGTGCAAGTCCAAGTGTAGGTAGATGTTGTATATATTTCCACGGTTTTTAACTTCAGTGTCAGTTAAATTTGGGACTGAGCTTGAAAAGTTTCTGCCACAGCTCTTCAGTGGCGACTGCACTCCATTGGGTTCGAATACTCCAGTCAATGGGAATAAATAGATCGGAGAGCTGTGATTTCTTACTATTTCACACTAAATTCACAAAGGAGACAAGGCTATATACAGTGGGAAAACTAGTTTCTTAGGAATAACAAACATTCAAAATTCAAAGCGGGGGTCTGCTTCTTTATTCTTAACCTGTTCTTCTGTGCCCAATTATTGAACTTGCATGATTTTTGCCAGCATGTTCAGGATATTGATTATTCTCCAAAGAGGATAGCCTTTGGAGAACCCTCCAGGGTGGAGAGGAAGCATGGATCTGAATTTCTTGCTCTTACAAGATTCAGATCCAGAAATGAATTTGCTTGTGACTTCTTCAGAGTATAAGCATATGTATTTTCTATCCAAATTGTTCATCTCCTTTAATGGGACAAGCTTAATTTCTGTAGGTATTGATCTGTAGGTACTATGAAATAGAAGATGGATGTGTATGACACCTGGGTGTGCTCTACCCATTGTCCAACTGGAGAGTTGCTTCTAAACCTTCTCTTCACCCCTGTACTCCTGACCACTGATACTGATCTGGGACTAAATACTCAGCTGTTAGAATTCAAAATGGTTCGTTGACATCAATACCTGAGGTTCAAGCTGTGAGCATGATGTGTGTGAGTTTGTCTTTTGGTTATGTCTTCTGCAGCAAGCTGTCATATCTCCTTAAAGGATTGGTCTGCTTCAGTGCTGTTACTTGCTGCCAGAAATTATTAGCATGGAGGCTGGAGATACAGTTTGCAGGCTTGCACAGGGCACCCCTTAGGGTTTCAGACTCAGCCTGTTGTACTCAGCGTGTGTAAGTATGTGTACATACACACACAAATGTGCGTACAGATGTCTGAAAGAGCTAACTGAAGTAAGAAATTTTGTGTGTGTGTATACCTGTGTTTGTATGTAGATACATGTATGTACACACACAGGTTATGTACACACACACACTTGTGCATCCAGACATCTGAAAGAGCTAATTGAAACAGTAAAATTCCTGTCTGTTGACTTCTGATTCATGTTGCTAGAATCCTCTTCATGACTCTGTAATTAGGATTTGTGTTAAGATTTGCACTAATTTCAGAGTTCAAAAGCTGATTTATTCTTCTAATTTAAGTTTTAAAATCTTTAGAGGTTGCATTGTTTTTCAGTAATATCTTTGGCAGTGTTTTATCATTAAAAAGTGTAATGCTTCCTTTTTCAAAATTTGCTCTGACAGGTGGATGATTTTATTTGTCTCCCTCTAGCTAAACACCTACAGTTACCATAGACTTCAAAGAGAAAAGCAGTTGCACAAATTCATTTTAAATTAACGAACTATCTGTGTGGGAATTGGATTATAGGGACTGGAGCTAGAAGTCAGTTCCCTGAGCTTGAGTAAATCAGAGCAACTCCATTGACTTTAGGGAAGTTCTGCAGATCTTGGTGAAAACTTGCCGTTGAATTTCAGTACAGATTTTCTCCATTCATCAACAGCTGTAATAAGTAGAGATTTTTCAGAGGCCAAAAGTCACATGTGACAGAATTTCAGCAGACACTGAAAGATAATGAGAATTGATTATTAATGTTTCTGGTCTCTGGAAAACTTGCATAAGGACCACACTTTCATTAAAATGGGGGAAAAACACTTTTTAACTGTAATAAAAATACTTTCCATAAAAACCAGAAATTATTTCTTCAAAACCAAACAAATACACACCCAAAAAACTCATGCCAGGAAGTATTCCATTCATAATTCTGGTCCCCATAAAAATTGGCTATGCAGACATTATAGCAGATATTTTTAAAATTGTGTGTTTTATGCGGAGTTTCCATCTCCTTCTCCAGTATAAATTGGCATATCTACAATGAAAATATATTGAAGATGATCAACTCTAGTGGTTTGATAGTTCCTGTATGTTAAAAGAATTTATTGCAGCAGAAGTTCTTCTCAGTAGTTTTTCAAAATATTTTGAATTTCAGAAGGACATATATCGCAAATATAACTTCTGTCTTCCATGAACCAAACACATTGGCTGATTGATTAAAAGAACTAGTAAGCCTAGAGAAAATAAACTCGTATTGTAGTGAAGAATTCATTTAGCTTAAGACCTCTGATCCTTTTTGTGGTTATTTATGATTGATGAATGCTTAACATCAGTGGAAATTACAAAAATGTCTTTTTTGCTGTTGTTGATCTTTGACCTTCTGAACTCCCCGTTTCCTGAAGCCTGTTGCCAGACCATTAATGAAGACAGATTTTGATTTTCGGCATGGTTGTTCAACACTATTTGATTGAGCTAATCTGTTTTCACATAGTGCAAAAGTGTAAGGGAAAGGAGAAACCAGCCTTTTCAGACTAACAAAAATTTGGCTTTTTCCACCCTCACTCTTCCAAGGTTGCTTTCACTGGATCTACTAATAGCCTTCAAAGGCCAAGTGTAAATGGCCTCTTTTCAAATGTTCTTTCCTTGTTTTCCTTCTGGCTTGATATTTTTCGGTCTTCTTTCTATACTGGGATTGAATTGAATTTTGAGTCTATGTGAGTTCTCCTCTGTAATTCTTTCTTTTTCAGGTTTCTTTAAAATGTATTTTTCCATTAGGGTCTGTCATTGGCTTTTAGACCTCTCTTGGTAGAATTTAAGATGTTTCTTTGGTTATTTTCGTCCATTCTGCCTCATTCCATGTCTTTGTATGCATTAAATCCCTACCACAAATATTTATTATGCATTCGTAAATCTATATATTAATCCCCTTTCCTTTCAGTACTGAATCTTTACCAGTTCGATTTCTGTTCATGTGACTTTTTACCCCGCTGTCTTCACGTCAACAAGTGAGCATTAACATCGCCATCTTTCTGGGCTAACATGAGCAATCATTTGAGTTTTCTTGTAGAATATGGTTTCTGTTCTGCGCAGTCTCCTTAGTTCATTGTTCCTTCCCCAGGATATTAGCCAGTATTCTATCATCACATTTACTGAAGTCTTCTGCTTTTTGCTTTGCTACTCTCCTTTTCCAGATTTTTGTCTTTGAATTTCTGCAAGGACTTCCTCTCTGTTCAAATCTGGTGAGCATATTCACTTCATTTTTCACCATAATGACTGTGTTTTTGTTTCTCTCCTCGCTTCTTCCTGTGTTCTTTCCTACTTCTTTCTCATCTGCTTTTGTACCACTTGGACAAATATCCAAAAGAGACTTGTGTTTTCCACGTTTTTTCCCATTTCCTTTTATAATTTACTGAACTCCCTGCACGTCTCTCGTTACAAGCCCATCTTCTGTCCCCATTTGATGAGACATTTCGTCTCAAACAGATAAACATTTGCTTTTCTTCATAGATTAGCTCTTCTGGGTTTTTTTTGGTCTGGCATAGTATGTGACAAGAATTTTTCTCTGTCTTCCATCTATTGCACTATCAGGTGATGATACACTTATTTAGCATATATGCACGTAGCTATCAAAAATTATAAGTAATACGAGTAGCTGAATTTGCTCACTGACTGTTTTTTGTTAGTCATTCCCTTTTGGGAATACTTTCTCCCCATATTGCCTTTACATACTTGTATTTTTGACAGTTATGAAAAATCTGTTTTCAGAATACGGTCTTTTTTTCATAGGCTGACACATTTTGACAGTGTGCTGTGACAAAGAGTTGGACTTGTGGAAGATAAGTTTTTAGCAGTCTAACGAGAAAGATGTAAATCAGCCCTGAGATGGTGCATTTTATGTATAAATTGATTCTGGTATTTTCCCAAAACGATATTAAAAAAAAGAAGGGGAAAAAAAAAAAGACAGCATTCTAGCAAATGAGACACAAAGTTGTCCACACACTTCTGCAAGTCAGGATAAATCATTTTACACTTGTAAGAAATGCAAACAAACCTTATCCTAAGCATCTGCCAGCGTCCCAGACTGTCACCCGTGGTTCAGCTTGACTTTAGAATTCACTTCAGATTGTGTCTGCAGCCTGCACTCCTACCTCCCACCCCACTGATGGACAGTAAATTTTCCATTAAACTATCAAGTAGCATAGAAAATATCTGATGCAGAAACGTTTGCTATGCTATGTTAATGATGGTTTGGTCTCAGTAGGGTTTACAACAAAAGCAAGAATATTTTCATTTTAGGGGTATTCAAAACACATCTGTCATCCAGAAATGAAAAAAAAGCACATGCTTTTTGTGCTGTAATTTAGCCTGATGGTATCAGGTGCATAGTGCAAGGGCATGAAGGAAGTTGACATGTTCTGGAAGCTTGTCTATGATTTCTGTTATGATGTGTCTGTCACCTTAATGTTTCATTTTAAGGTGTTCGACATGCATGTGTTTTTTTAAAAAACATGGTGATTTTTGTATATTCACTTACAAAGATACCTGTAATGCACACGTGCTAAAGGTTGTGGCTATTTCATGGATGTCATTGGATTTATACCAATGTTGAAACATCTTCTAATAATCTTATGTTTCATAGCTTTTTAGGTGTATTTCTGGAAATAGAGAATCTGGTGGAAGGCAGAATATTAAGTGGAATGTTATCAGGCATATTAAGTGGAAAATAAATTGGCTTGTGTAGTTATGAGCTGAAGTTTGCTGTTTTGAACATACACCTACTTGCTTTGCTGATCATTTTTGTTTAGACAAGAATGTTTAGCAACCTGAGTTTCTTTCATTTGTGGTTAAATAGCTTTAGATTTCAGCAGAATAATTTTTCGTCCTTCATAGGACACACAGTGACAGATATTAAACAAATCATGTGTTAGAAGGATTTGTAGCAAGTGTATTTTCACTGCATTGAGTTGAGGCTGACTTGTCAATGCTAACAGCTCTAAATCAAAGAAGGGATGTTTCTCTTCTTTTTAACAAGTTCCTCAGCTCTGATTCACAAAGTCCACAGGATACGTGCTTGCTGGTTACTGCAATAACTTCAGTGTCCAGATGGATAGGAGAGGACACAAATGATTTATGTGTGCCTTCCAGATGCTGATTAATACACTTTGGTCTTCTCACTAGCACAGGCAGCATGCTGCCTGCTCCCACCTTCTGAGTTGTTGAGACGTGTTTCTGCCTTCTTTCCCTTTGTCCCACAGTTCAGAAAGGGTAGTGTCTACCCTCTCCTATCAAGAGAGGTTATTTTTGCTAATTCTGTTGGGACGCTACTTTTTTGAAAAACTAAGAATTTATTTGAAACACACTGTCACTTAAACAGAAGAGATGATACAAGCACACAGATGTAAATCAAGTTAGCTTGTCTTCCCTTTTCTGCATGTATTGCTGTGATGGGGAAAAAAATCATTGCATCCATTTCCCTTGGTATTATGACTGTCGTCTTCATTCTACCAGGGAGACTTCCTCAGATTGACATGAGTGATTTTGAGTAGCAGTAATAGACAAAGGTTTTGTTAAGCATGAAGAGTAGTGTGACGTGAGAAAATGTGAAGAGTGAAACATGGAAACAGGAGAAATTATTTAGAGGAAATACATTGAATTTTAAATCACCAGAGGTGATTCAAAAGTTTGTCTTCTTGGAAGCACTGAGGAATCACATCTAGCATAAAATCTTGAAAAAGTATCAATTATTATAGACAATATCTGAGTGCTTGATTATTATATATACATTGTTGAATTCATAGATCTGTATTCCACTGCTTTATATGTGCCATGGTAGTTTATTCACTTTTGGAGAACTTAAATTAAATCTGATCTCACACCAGTTGAATACTGAAGGAGGTGGTAGTAGTAGGTGATATTGATATTAGCAGTTAGGCTTGGTTTCACTGCATCTGATTCTTCATATTTGCAAGAATTTACAGACATGTTCATGTTTAGCTGGAATGCATGTATTCCTTATCCATGTTTTCTAACCTACTAATGATTGAGTAAAAAGTTCATATTCCTAAACATCAAAGTAAAATATCTGATTGTTCATAAAAAAAGTAACCAACTTAGTTGCAGTTTTTGCCATATTCAGTATCCATCTGATTTTCAAATGGAAAAGGAGTTTTGAACATTGCTACACAAACAAGAAGTGTAAGAAAAACTGAAGAAGATTCTTGGAATCTTTCTCTGATTGGGCACCCTCTTTGTCCTCAGTGTAGTGCATGGGGCTTGAGTTAATACTCACACTTGTTCCCTACTTAGAAATTCACAAACAGTGAATCTAAGCCCCTTGGTATGTTTCAGAACGCTTTTCTCCTGGAGGCTTCCACTTTTCTAGTTCCCTCCCTTGGATGGTTGTTCTTTCAGCTTTTCTACTGGGAAAGAGGTTGAACACCACAGGAGGTGCAAAGTGAACATAAATCGGTTGGAGCTGGAAACCAAGGTTGTGCTCCTAGCTGTGGAGACATAGGGATACTTTACATCACGTGACCTTACCTAAGTAAGGACAAGAAGTAATCAGATAAACTTCTAGGATGGGAAATTACGGTTAAGGTACGAGGAAAAAAATTCGAATGATAAGGATAGTTAAGCAATAAAACAGCATAATTGTAGACGGTGTGGACCTGTGTCATAGGAAGATTTTAGTAAGCTCTGCAGGGACAGATTGGTCATGTTACTTCAGTGCTGGGAGGTGAAGTAGATGACTTTGCCAGGTGCAAGGAGGGCACCTCCTTTACACTGCTAGCATTTCTGATCAACAAACTTTGTACTAAAATGAGAAAAATGTGGTTGGCCATGGTGAGGTAGAACTGGCAGGGGCACAGGAGAGAGAACGATCTCAGGTACTTCTAATTCTGGCTGTATAAGTTCTTTTGTCCACCAAATGGGCCCTGACCACGAGATCTGGAATTGCTAACTAGATACTATAATAGACTTATACAAGCATAAGATAGCACTGTAGTTGTACAGACTTCAAAGTATAACTCAAAACTTTTACAGTAAAACCTTGAAAGCCTACTTGCCAGACATATAAAATCAACACGGTACTGCCTGTACAAGTTACTGTTGTGGAAATGAAATAGCTGCTTCTCTTTTAATACTGTGATGGGTGACCAGATAATTTCCTACCATTAGCAAAGTGCAGTGAGATAATAAAACAACATAAAGTAAATTGCATAAAAATGCGTTAATGTTTTCTTAGAGCAGGAAAAGGTTAACTTTTTTCCTTAGTTCAGAACAGGAAAAGGTTAAATTTTTTTTCCTTTCTGACTGCAGACTATACGCAAGTACCAGAATCACAAGTGCTTCAGGGAGTACAAAACCCAAACTATTCAGTGTGGCTGGTTAGAAAGGAAAATCTGAATAGTCACAATTTTAGGTTTTTTCTTTAAAAATATGTCTCCAAGCAATCTCATGACCACAGTATTATGCTTTGGTTTTGAAGCAGGAGCTTGGATTAATTCAGTTTTGGTGTTGTCAAATGTAGTGCTACTGTAAGGAATTTCAGTATCAGGTCAAGGAAAGCAGCCTCTAACTTTAATTTGTGCAGTAGGTCTGACATAACCTGTCTGGCATTTTAAATGGCCAATTGTAATCAGTTGTGGTGTCATTCAGCAAATCAATAAATGTTTGCATTAACGGAGTTTAAATGTCCAACAGGCATAAATATTCTTGCTGTCACTGAGCAGATGGATTTGTCTGCCTGCTCTAAATCCTACCTTTCATACTTACCCACAGTACACTTGCAAAAAAAAAAAAGATTTCCTTTATGATACTTTTATTCTTATTCTTATTTTTTGTCTCTGTTTTGGAAAAAATAAAACCCCTTACTTCATGCTGATACATCTGGTACTTTGAGTGCTTAAAACCAGCTCAATTGATTACTTTTAATTTAAAAACTTCTCAGAAGGAAATTGCATAACAAGACTGGGAGCTCAAATACGTGAGTTTTGGCAAAGAGCTGCGGAAGAAAGGCCTGGCTGTAGCAACCTCACAAGAAAAGAACTTGACATTTTGAAAAATTTTTATTGACCGTTGTAGACAGGGAACGGGAAGTCAGATCACTCTCACAGGCAAGCTGCAGTCTCTTCCTTGCTGACCTTTAAATGCCACTTAGTGTCATCAGAAAATCAAGGAAATGCTAATAACAGGGCTTTGGGTAAGAGAGTTATATATGAGCGATATCTTTTGAAAACAAATATAAGCTGACTTCCATTTTTATACACATCTATGTTTTGTAAAATAGAATTCTCACAGCAGTACAGTTATATTTTAATAGATTAATCTTGCATTATTAATATTAACATTAAAATTTTCAGACGTATCCATAAGGTATCAGAGCTTCTGTTCATCCTTGAAAAGGAGTAGTTTGCAAAAGATGTTTTATAATAGCATTCTAGGTTGGTGACCTTGGAACACAGACTGGCCTCTGCTTTAGGCTCTTAATCTAGCTTCTGTTGAGTTCAGCAGGCTATGGACTTTGGTAGTCTTGTAGAAAGTTGACTTCTCAGTGTCTTTTGAAAATGGGACTGGTATGCCTAAGTCACCAGGTTACTCCGAGCCTTCATACTTCTGTGTCTTTAACAGCCCCTCTTTGCCCTTCCAAAAAGTCTTTGAAAGCTAAATTTCAACTAGAAGAACTAGTAAGAAAAAATCCTAAAATTAAACTGCTTAACCCCAAAGAAAGCATCTTGTACATTAGAAAAAAAAGAAAGTTCCTTAGATTTCAGAAGTTTAATGAGTGGGGAAAAAACTAGCTGCCAAGTATAACATAAAACAATGGATCCATGAAACCTGATGCACCATGCGTAGGTACTGCAGCTGTTTCTTGCCTCCTTCCAACATCTACTTCATGGAATTGAAACGGACTTCAGTCCATGGTTGTGGTTCAGTACATGTTCAAGACCCCTGCTCGGCTAGAGTCTAACTTGACTGCTGACCTATGCTGGTGTATTTGTGTTCATGCTGGGTTTGCTTTGGCTTAATTCAGGAGGAAAAAAAAAAAAATAATCTCTTTCTTTTTTCTTGCTAGTTTGCATTACTTAATTGTTGTTTGAACTTCTATCAAAGTGCTCTAACACTAGTGGTCTACCAAAGACTATGATTTTACAAGTCAGGAGACATTTTTAAAAGCTCTTTCCATAATTCATTGCCATGATTTTTCTTTCTCTGACATGAGTGTTTTTTTGGTTTTTTTTTTTTTTTTTTGCAATGCAGTTACAAAACACACAGATTGTAGGAACTGGTTTTGATTCTGAGCAGAACATTCATGCTAACCTGTTTGTCAAATGAAACAGAGGATAAGGGCTGACATTTTTAGCCAGCTACATTGGCTGCAATACTTGAGCTTGGCTTTCCTCTCACTTGCATTGCTCTAATTTGAGTAATTCCACTGAAGTTGATCCATTGATAACAAATTAAAACAACAAGAGATGAGAGATGGTTTGGGTAAATGGCATGTACATATCAGATTCCTGCAAGTTTGCTTAATTAATGTTGTATGCTCCTAATAGTTGCATGGCTAACCTGCCTGAAAACCGAACCTCCAAAATCCAGTGATTTGGAAAGAAGCTTCACTGCATCTAACACAACATAAAATATAAAAGCTACGTAAGGCGTTGTCTCTCTAGATTAGGTTTACAACAAAAGATGAATTGTGCCAAAAACACTTGAGTCGGTGTTCTGTGTCCAATGTTGGGGTTTTTTTCCCCTCTTAAAGGTAATAAAAAGGACTACACACATGGGAGAGCTTGAAGGTCTGCCTCCAGTTAGATGAAGCTCTCATTGCTGAATGATGGGGTGTTCAAAACTACTTTCAAGTTGTCCTCATTCCATTCTCCTGGAAGCCGTAGTGAGTTTTGATTTTAGGGGAAGAGTCCCAACATGGGCATTCTTGAAATGCTCACTCAGTAAAGAAGGGACTTGATATAAAGGTTGGACTTGGAAAAGAAAACATAGATGAATTTCCAAGGTTTTTATTTTTTCTTTCAGTAAAGTCTTTTTATGATAAACTATTTGTAGTGTCATGTAAGTATTACACTTTTTTTCTGTATCTTCTGTTTT
Organism: Gavia stellata; assembly: GCF_030936135.1. NCBI lineage: Eukaryota > Metazoa > Chordata > Aves > Gaviiformes > Gaviidae > Gavia > Gavia stellata. Next base: position 76,534,080 of record NC_082596.1, read on the forward strand.
GGAAATCCAAGCTTTAAAAGAAAACAGCCATAAAATGTTTAGTTGTTCATCACTCTATTCTTTCACGGTGATCTGTTGCCTGGAAAAGGATTCTGATAGCTCTTCAGCCCTAAGACCTTGAGGTAGAATTGAATAGGATATTAATTTAAAACTGGATACATCCTATCTTCTTACCGTTACCCGCTATTTGTAATGCTGTGGGGGAAGTCTTAGAGGTTTTTTATTATTTGTATACATCTTTAAATCTCTTAACAAAGTTTCTCAAACTTTTTATCCAGCAAGGAAAATCAAAGAATTAAAATAGTCACAGAAGCATCTCTGTAAAATACACTTTAAAATTATTTTGTTCAGTCATTCTATAAATGTGTGAAAAGAAGAGACTGCTTTATATTTCACCCTGTGAACCCTGTCATTTTTTTAGGAGTAAAAAAACTTTATTTGATAGAACCAGGTACAATATGCGCCAAGAATGACTTAAAACTTGTAGGTTACAGATGAGATCATTATTTCTTCCACTGTCCAAGATATAGGGCCAATAAAAGAGTGTATTTCTTTATAAGAGTAGACCTGCTCTTTTAAACTCCACCTTCCACTTTGAGCTTTTTTCTTCATTTGCTAGAAAGGTGAAGAAGCTATTGATGCTGTTCAGTTCAGAGAAGTTGACGATGAGAAAGATGTGGCAAATATTGCTTTAATCCTTCAGTATAACTCGAGAATACTGGTAACATGCCCTGTTTGTGCTAAATATACTATTTCAAGGTGAAGTCTGCTGTGCAGTGTGCATCATAAAAGATAACACAAGTGTCCAGCTGATAGTTTTAAGTCAGTGATAGTTACCACATGCGTAGTAAATGCAGGACAAGACACAAATCAGTTTTCTCTCTGCATTTAGCATTTTCAGTTGCTTTCACAGGAATCTATAGTACACTGAACTTTACCAGGCAGTTAGGAACCTGTATTACATACATCTTTTTGCATTGATACATTTTTTAGCTCTTTATCCTTCATCAGTGCTACCTCAACAGTCCTAAAATTAAATTAATTGTCTTTATGAGCTTGCTGCCCCATGCTTTTAATTTTTACCTAAGATTGCTCTTGGCACTGTGGAAAGGAATTATCATGCCATGTCACAAGTCAAATTCACTGCAAGTTACAGCATTATCAACGATGGTCATCAGCCTGAGCTTCCAGAACAGGTATATTGCTCCAGCTCATGGTGGATTGGTATCAGTGGTGATTTCACAGAAGTCATCTCTGAGAAGAAGTGACCATCTCATAACTTAATTCAAAAAATAAAATCTTCAATTTAATATGGAAGCTTCTCTTAATTAAGAATAGCAAAAGGTAACTCACAGATTTTGAGGGAAAAGTATTTGCAAGATCTTTATTAGCAGATTGAAAAAATTATTTTGAGTTTAAGTGTCAAACTAAACTAAACATGCACATTTTCAAGCAATCATGTTTCCTAGTCTTTCTATTTGTAATTTACTGCTATATAACTGCATATATTCTGTTTGTATATTAATATAAAAATGTATTAAGGCCTTGATCTGCTCCTCATGTTCATCATGCGTCCTGAGTTATTAATATTGCCTGTAAGCTTTGTTCCAGTTGACCTTTAGAAGTGTCCAAAAGTTACAGTTTGCAATTCAGCAAGTTTGGCAGAGGAGCATACATGATTATTCATATCATTGTTTAAATGGTAACCAGATGTGTATTGTTTTTCTTCTTTCTTCCCCATTGTTTTTAAAAAGTGATGTTAATCCAAGATGTTAATCCATTTACAGGGTTTTTCCACAGCACCAAATTCCCCTTCAGTGAATTCTCGTTCCAGTAGCCTGGGTCCGTCACTGTCCCTTGGTAACATCTCAGGAATGACAGCAAACCCAGAAGTGAAAAAGCGCAGAGCACCTCCTCCACCAGTTGTGATACCTGCGTTGCAGAACATGGAGATGAGTGGACAAGGAAAGAAGGCAGCACAGGTAACAGTGACAGCACAGAATGGGCTTCTTTGCTTGATGTGCTGGCTACCATCAGTTCATTCGTCAGAGCTAAAGTCATTCACAGATATTTTGGCTAGCCATTAACTACAGCTCACCAAAACTCGATCTTACAAAACAAAATGATCAAAAGTCTTGGAGTTTTGTACATATTTACTGAGCTTTCTTGAGACTGCCCCTAGCTTTCTCCCATGACAAGAATCTTTCTAAATTGGAAAGATTTTGTGAGGTGTTGTGCTGAAAGGAGGCTGAAGAAAAAGTAAGGCAGAAAAGCTGGAAATCATATAGGGTGACTAGGTAGCCTTATTGGCCAGGGCAGCCCTGGAAAATGGGTGACAGTTGTAATGACTGACAAAAATCTTCAGCGTGCTGTTTTGCCCAGATAACTTGTCAGACTGTCGCCTACATCCCTATTTCCAGTGCTGCCGTGGGATACCAGAAGATCTGCTCTGCTTTCTGATTTGTGCCATGTGACCTTTTAAAGCAGTGCTCTGTTTTTGTTTTTAAAAAAGGTCACTGTTCCACAATACAGTTATCCAGAATTAAACAAAAGTGGGGGAAAACCTTTCTGAGGACCTAACCCTTTGAAAAGAATAGAATTAAGGGAAAAGGAAATTGTTCTTGTTTTTATAATGATATTCAGGTATATATGTTACTAAACATGCACAAGCACATTAAGACTTCTGGTTCCTCCATCAACAAAATTATTACATTCTAAATGTAAACTGTGAAAGTCAGTGTGTAAAGCTATATATGGATGCCAAACAAGAATGCAAGGAACCAATACCTTCAAGGTTGTGTAATGTGGACTGACTCTATTTGCTTAGGGCTTGTCACCTCTACAGCAGACTGATCTTTGGAAAGTGAACGTATTAGTGCAAAATGGAGTCAGGAGGGAATCTCTGAGTTCAGTATAGTGGAGGAGGAGGAGTCTAGTGCTCAGTCTCATTCCCTGTCACTCTTTTATTTACCTGCATTAAGACGTACATTAAGTGCCTTCTCCAGTGAAGCATTCTGTAAAGCAAAGTTGATGCACAGTCTTGATAACGGATTGTGGGATATTATTTTCTCATTCTTAGAATATCTAAAAGCATGATTGCTGGAACACAGCGGTGATTCATCTTTCAAAATTGGAATAGGTACCTTTGAAATAGCGCTCATTTATAGACACAGCTGAAGAGAAACAATGTTTTCTTGCAAAATTTGGTGCACTTTCTTTTTAAAAATTTCCTTTTGAAATTCCTACTGTAAATATTTTGATGAGGCTTCTTGTGTCCCCCAGGGTTAAACATTTAACATGTTTAAAGTAAATAGATCTTTTTGTACAAAAATACTATGGCATTATGACTTTTAATTTTATGCAAGTATGGTAATCACAGACTATATTATTCTGCCATTCTCTTAGGTTTATCTCCATGCAGTGTGGCATTGAGATTTTAAATTGTGTTGCACAAAACCACTGAAAACCTAAACTCTTAAGCAAGTTAACATTTCTATTTTCAGCATTGTCACAAATAGATTAAAGTGCTGGCTTTCTGAAGCCATTGCGAGAAGAGTATTTATTTTATTTATCGCAAGTAGCATATAGTACAGTGTCAACTTCAAATTCTCTTAGTCTAGAGGAAAAGCTATTTTGAAGAAGGGAAACATGAAGGTTGCGTCAGAGGATTTTCCATGACAAAGTTAATTTTGGGCAATCAAAATATCTTGTGTAGCTTACAAAGCCAATGAAGAGCACAGTAGATTATGAGCACAGTTGCTAGAGTCTGTTTGTCTGCATTTGTTGGGTAAAGGACATCTTTCTGAAAATGGTTGCATAGGTCAAAATATTAAACAGTTACGGTGTGCTTCTGAAGATCCCAGGCTCAAAATTGCTCCCAGACTGCCCTGTAGTTCAAACAAGAATGTGTCGAGTACAGTTGAAATGAAGCAAAAGTTACATGAAGCAATCAAAAACCAAGGGAAGAGATTAATTATTCAGTATTATGTGACAAGGTAGCAACAGGGATATTGTTTATAAGAAAACCCAAACAGTTCTACTTTATCTACGTGCAGACTATCCAGTTTGCTGTGAAAATAGAGTAAAAAATCTCAGGGTGTAAGTTTATTTCTTTAGTTTATGGGAAAGAACTAGCACTGATCTTTTTTTTCAGGGAAGGACGTCAATTCCTTATTAATGGACTTCCTTCCATAAAAAGATAAGATGTTTGTTTAGAAAACTTTATTTATGTGCAACTGTTACTAACAGGAAGATCCTGCAAAAGGGGAACATGTTTATTTCCAGTAGCACATTAATAGAAAATGAAAAAGGTGGTATTCTGAACTTTCAGAAGGTTTTTTCTTTTTTAACTATCTGGTTCCATAAAGTTGTGCAGAAAAGCACATACTGTAGCTGTTACGTATACCTATAGTTTGACTTTCCAACTCAATAAGCCTGTTATTTTTAACCCATTGTTAAGTTCCAGGGCATTCAGTTTTCTTTACAGCATAGATGATGCTTTAGGAATATGTATCCCATCTCCCTGCCTACTGGTTGCTATCAGAAATTTCCGTGTGTATGAAGACTGGGGTGTTTTAATTTGTGCTTTAGATTTAGATTTTCTCCATTTGCTTTTCTGGATAGGTGGATTACTGCAATGTAATTTTACCATATTGCAGCTTTTTTTTCTGTGGGGCTTACAGTAATTTACCGCTTTGAGGCTAAGTCCCCTGCAGTAACTTTAATTACTTTTTAGTGCAGCATCATTAGTTTTCCATGTCTATTTAGAGGTAGTGTTCCCTCTGTAACTGTTTTAAATCTCCTCTAGAAAATACTAATTTCTGTTCAGAGCACAATTGAGCAATGTTTCAGAGTGTGCTGAACATGCAATAAGTAGTTTGCAAAGGAATGCAGAGTCAAAGAAAGGAGTCTACAGATTTCTTCCCTGGAGACTTCTCCCCCCGCCCCACCCCACCCACCCCCCCCCCCTTTTTAAAACATCTCCCAAGTGATGCTATTTAGAATAATGAGAAGTCACTTGAAAAAATATTCTTCAAAAGACCAGGGTATGGTAACATTTCCAGTATGAAATCCAGAAGGTTGGATGCTTTAGAGCAAGGAGGTCCCCCCCATTGCAAAATGGAGCCCACACCATCCAGAGAGTAGAGCAGAACAGTGTAGAGGGTGAGCAAAAACTGAACCCCTTTTGCAAACAATCTCTGTTCTCTGACGCAGCACTTTAGATGATGTGCTAGCAGAATTTGGGGCCACCTTATAGTAGGCATAGTGTAAACCGAGTCCCTACCCCAAAAAGCATGCACCATATAGACAAAATATATGAGAAAACTGTGTAAGTATGCCATTGTAGATAGAGCACACAGCGAAAAGCAACGCCTGAAGTCTGACAGAATTAAACACATCTCCTCAGAGTCTTATTCATTGACCTCTCTTTAAAAGAAAAAGAAGTGTGTTTGGGTCATTTGTTGGAGGAACTGCAGAATTGAGTATTTGAGTCTTTTGGAGGTCAAGAGTATTGTGCACTGGTGAAATAGTTTATAGGAATAATTACTCTTTTTTTGTGTGTGTGTGTATGGGGAAATACAGAAATTGGAGTGAGGGGGGATGATAAAGAAGGCTTCAGGGACTTTCTGGAAGAGCTTTTTCTATGAATTGGAGTGGTTTATTCAGAACAAAATCATGAGGCTTTTTGGAGACAACATCAGAATTAGAAGTGGGCTCCTCATCTTTATAATAGCTCTGATGTCAACCACAGAAGCCAGAAATGCAACTTGTAGACTGTGATGAAGGAGCCATGTGCTGTTTCAGCTGCTGCAATTCTGAGAACAGAAGCACTTTTATATAATATGTAGACGTAACAGGAGGCATTTGGGATTTGTTACTAGCCAGTTAAATTACTGTACAAATAGAAGAATGGGGCGGTATAACAAATACAGTATTCTAACATTTGTTTAATAGATTTTAATCTTAGCTGTAATATTTCAAGACAGTGGGTTTAAATAAAAATTGTGTCATTGCTTTTAGTATGGGTGAAGAACTGGCCTAACGCTTTCAGAAGGTACCATTATAAACAAACACAATTTTCAGGTTTATTTCCATGTTTGTATAGTTTCCTCGAGGTTGCTGTAGACAAACTAACATATGCGACATACTGTGGGTTTTGCCCTGCTTCTTATGTTCCTCTCCTCTCCATTTGGATCTCAAACTTGGATTGCTGAGGACAGTTGTTGACTCCCCATTCTTGGCCAAGGCCATGCCTTTAGAGCAGACTATTTGCCCCCAGTGTTTTATGAAGGCTGATGTTTTCTCACCAAGAGTAACATATTAATTCAAAAGGCTTACTCACATGAATAAAAAGGAATATTGCAGCCAAAGAGAGTCACAGTCTTGCTCAGATCATTGCTGGCAGGTTGCTTTCTCCCTACCTCCAGTTTATTTTTGACCAATTTTATGCCTAAATGAGAAGTTCAGCTTTAAGAGAATCATTTTAACATGAACAAATACAAATGAGACTTTGATATCTTCCCTGGAGAAAGTAAGGTACTCGCACTAAAAATTTGCCAAATTTCTAGTTTATATAGAAAAGATACTTTCAGTATTTGCTATACGTCTTATTAAACAGCAGGAAATTAAAAATGTGGAAATGCAGAGGAAATGTTATTTTTGCCATCTTAGTTGATAATTTCTAATACTGACCACCACATGGTTTTTATTCTTCTTTCATTTGTTTTTTCCCTTTTCAAGTGTTTTTGTACTTCTGTTGGAGACAGCAGCCTCCCGCGATGCATGTTCCCCTGTTCCAGTGCATATTGCACTTGAAAGAGTTCTGACAGCGATCGGTGATAGGAGTGATGCGGAGCTGGCAGAACACTGGGTTAGGCATCCTAGCCGTTTGGTAGCATTTTCATGCCTTTGGTAGGGATGCCTTTCTCACAACGGAATTTGTGTTACAGTACTATTCGCTGTCCTTTTATATATAAACCAATATAAATAGAATACATCAGTGATTGAAAGCTTAGGTCCCCTCTGGTTGATTGAGCATATTAAGAGTTTGTCAAAAGGAGGAAACACTCTAATGAAATGTCCTGCTGAAAGCCATTGAATTTGTGCCCATCTGCAGGCAACCCTGAAATACTTTAAATGACGTTGCAAATGAGCACAACGTATAGTGAAAACATACCTGGAATTCATTCTGCCAGCAAGAACCACAGAATAATGTTCAAGTAACAAAAATAAAGGACAGGCAGTGAAGGAAATATATGAATAAAATTATATTCAAATCTTAATTAACATATTAAATTTGTTCAAAGCGTTGTTGAACCATAGACTCACCCAAATGTCCAGAATCAGTCCCTGAATTTGCAGTTCTCAAATTTCCCCTGTGTATGCTACAGGCATGGACTTGGAAGCCACTTGGAAATGTGACTCATTATCTTCCTTAGAAGTAAAATGTATTTTAAAACAGTGGCCAAGATTTTTAGAAATGGTTAGCTCAGCTCTCTGTAATTAGGAAGCTGAGTTTGTAGCTTGATGTTTTCTGAACTTCTAAGATGTCAGAAGCTACGTCTGGTTGCTCAGCAACTCAGTATCTGGCCACTGTGATTTTAATATCGTATTACTCTTCACTATGCCACCTTCTGTTGCAAAAGGAGTTTAAATTGAGATTGTTAATACAAAAATCTGAGCAACGCAAGGATTTTTTCATTAATGTCCCCCCAGCATAGCGAGGTTTTTTGCATAGGTATCTTTCTTGCATGTTTGCACTACGTGATTACCACTGTTCCACCTTACTTCATAATCTAATGCCACAGATACGTGGTTAGCTGCCTGCAAGGATAATCGTAATTGGTGTGAAATCACACTGTTACTGCTGTTGTCCTCAGGTTTTCAAATTGACCTATTTCCCTGTGGCTGCAAATTAAGCCCTAAAGCAATGAATACAGGTCCTGTAGAACAGTGTAGAGTAAGGTACATACCTAGTATGCACAGCTGTGTCAGTCAAGATGCCATCAGTAGAGCTCTCTATCTGTGTGCCCTGTGAGTTACAGTTTCTTGAATCTACTTTGTCCCTGGGTATTTCGGATAAATCTGGTATTTCAAATAATAATACTTCTGCAGCTGGCTTTCCTTCTGAGAAACAACTGAATGCTTAGAAAGAACCTGTGTTTGTGTGGATGACAGCCTTTTTTCCTCACAAATTTTCTTGGACTATCAGAAGTATCGTTTTATGGGAGAGGCATGATACCAGCAGGCATTGCAATCATAGGGAAGTTGAGGGACAGAAGAATCGCAACTGGATGAGAACATCTACTGTGGTTACCTACAGAACTGAGATTTATCATAGGCAGGTGTCTAAAACCTGCTTTATTAACATCTGCTGTGATTACCTCTATAAGCACCATACTGTTAACCAGCTTACTGTCTTCGACGTCTTCCTTTGTCCATTTGCTGTAATTAATTATTGTGAAAACTTCACTCTGATCAGAGTTCTGTGTCCCGAGAGGAAGAGTTTCAAATTGCTTTAGATTTACCTAGTTGGTTGACCCTGCTTTTGTACAAATTATTATAGTCCTACTTGGGGGGAGGGGTTGTTTATATTTCATCTTGCAGAATAGCATTCTGCTGTAGGTATTTTCTTCCCTTTTACCTTATACTTTCTTCTGTACAAGGTGAAAGTAATGAGCAGTTCACGGTGGAGACCATCTGACACTTGGTATTCTGTTTTAATAAGGAGCCTAGAATTCACCAAAAGGGTGGATGGACTCAGATTAGTTATCTCCCTTTCATAAGTCTGGCTTACGAAACACCTAAGCCAAAAATGTCTACTAGAAGTCAACAAGATACGAGTGCATGTTTTTTTATCATCTTTCAGAGAGGAAGGGAGGTTTCTTTTGACTCAGAGGTCTTCTGGGTGAGGTCTTCTCAACCTTTCTCTTATGACACATTTCCTTTCTCCCTTAAGTGTTCTGTGAATATATTTTTGTTTTGCTTTGGTTTTTTTTTTTTTTCTGTGGAGCATCCAGAAGTCTCCTTTGAGAATAACAGATACTTCTTTCACATTCTGAGGAAGGATGCAATGAATCAGTTTCTGCTGTAGGAAAAAGCTGTTTTTCCAAATGTGTCTTTTACTTCTACAATATATTGCAACTTCGAGGTCACTTGTCAGGTTTTTGTAAGTTCCCTGAGTATATGAAAGCAAGATTTGTTCCAAAGGAGGAGGGAGAAGACTTGACTGACTTTTTAATTTTTTTTAAATGTTGATTAAAAAGAATTTAATGACTGGGTTTGTACACCTTTTTAGTTTGCTCTGGTTTGGTATGAAGAAGGCCTGGAATGTAAATGGTGCATGTTATTTTTAAAAGTTCCTTTGTCTTTGTTCATTAACTGAGGTTATCATGAATACTAGCTATGATCTTCTCCAGTTTTGGTGGCAGACTAGTTAGAACTCTCAGGCAATGTGTGATATCTCTCGACAGCATTTTTGTGATGAGGGCAGGGATATTGAATCTTTATTAAAGATATTCTTTCTCCAGAATACTGTTCAGGTGCCCAAGTTGTGTAAGCATAAAAGAAGAATTTTATGCTCACATCAAATAAGCATAAAATTATGCTTATTTATAAGCTTTTTTTTTAAGAAGTTAGCAGGTGGTCAAGAATGTGTGAGATGTCTGTTTGTGGTTTTAAGAATAAACCTAATTTCCAGAGTTCTTGAGATGATAGAGGGGTAAGTGCAGCTGCTAAGAAAACTTGCTAAGTCATGCTCTCTCCTAGTTTTTGTATTAGAGTTTGGATATTAGGTGCTGGAGTGTACACTGTACTGCTGTATGATGCCAGATCAAGAGGCTGGGAACTTCTTACACAATTGGCATGAGGCAGTGTTTTGACAAGGTCAAGGTAGCTGAGGCTATCTCTGTGTGTTAATACAGATAGATAGATTATTAATAAATCGTTAAAATTGAGTTTGTATTTATTTTCTGTATTTCGCATCAAATTCATGTAGCAATCACTTATTTTGGATGTACTGGGCTGTAAACACTGCATGGTAATTATGAAACTTTCCATTAGGCTTTTAGTATCCCTCTACCTTTGGGGCTTTTATTCCAGTCATTCTATCTGAAATTTTATTTAGAAGCTTATTTACTTCATTTATGTTGGAGAGTTTGTGGATAAGCTGGGGTCTTTTTCCTTTGCTCATTTAGACTTCTAAAAATAATTTATTTTGTCACACTGACATAAACACTGCCTTACTCCTTGGCCAGAGGATTGCCTACTGTTCTCCTAGGATGGTAAAACAGTTCAACTTTGTTTTACATTTTTCATAGATTAAGGTTGCCCACATAGGCAGATAATGAACATCAAGCTTGTCCAATAGCATAGATAAGGCATGCACTTCAGTTCCTTTCCCTAAGGAGTATGCTCTAGCTCCTTTGTCTGAGTAGTAGCTGTGCAAAGTATTCTCAAGATGATGCACCGGAGACCGCAGTGCTATCTAAAATGGAAAAGATTGTGTAAAATAACTGTGTCTGTATTGGCTCTTTCTACCGTGTGGAGCAAAGAAATAGAGAAAATATTGCTGAACTCTATTGCTGAACGCTACTGATGCCACAATTTGGAATGTCTTAAAGAAATTCAGAGAAAAAAATGTGGAAGTAGAGTTGGGTTTTACAAAGTATGAGGGAAATCAAGAACACTATAAGCCTCCTAATGTGGCTTATGTACTAGAAAAATTACTAGAACTATAATAGAGAATTAAATTAGTTGGCATCTCTATGAAGATACTGAATAGGGTAAATATAGCTTTAGTAAAACAGAAACCCTGCGTTACAACTCTCTTAGTGTGCTCTTGAAGCATTCAGCAAACAGATGGATACGTGTGATCTGGTTGATACAGTCTCTCTGGGTTTCCACAAAGCTTCCACCAAGGTCCCTCCGCAGGGATTTCTTAAGGAAACCAAGTCTCCATTCCATAAGGAGGAAGGTCATCTTACTCTTAAATAGCTGACAGTAAAGAAAAGAAAAGAGGAATCGCGGGTTAGGAGTAAATGATCCGCTCATCTAGTGGTGGAATGTTGCAACAGCTTTGGAGTATTTGAGGCTCTGTGTTCATCATATTGAGAAGTGACCTGGAAAAAAAAAAAAGTTAAAGTGACAAAGTTTGTTGCTGGTACTTGAGCTACCCAGACAGTAAGGACAAAGGCTGAGTATGGAGAACAACTGTTGAAAGACCTTATGAGATTGAGTGCCAGCAGCACTTGCAGGTGAAAGCAAGTAAAATTCTGTGTAGGTAAGTGTGAAGTGATATACGTTAGAAAAGACCGCTCTTAATTTTCGCTAATATCTTGTAAAATACTGGTCTCTCAGCTGGCAGTAAAGCGTTAGGAAGATCTTAGGATCATAAGACATACTTCTTTGAAAAAAGTCAGCTCAAAGCTCAACAGCAATCAAAAAACCAAATCAGATGCAGAGCATTTTAGGAGGGGAAAAGAGAGCTTTATTACACCACTGTATTGTGAGCTTTATTAAGCCATCTTAAATACTACAGTAGTGTTCCCCTTGTTTCAGAAGGATATTACAGAATGGGAAGAGACTCATGGGAGGGCATCAGGGATGATCAAAGGTGTGGAGTAGCTTAATACAGGGACAACTGTACAACTGAAGTAAACCATGATTCTCCATCTTGAAAAAGTGGCATGAAGACTATGGGTAGGGATTTGACTGTTCAACCAGCCATTACAAGAGCAGCTGAAGCTAGTAGGAAACAGGCAAACCACAAAACCGAAGAGTGTGGTTCTTCATGCAAGCAGTAGATTTGTGGAACTCCTTGCCAAGGGTTGATAATAGGTGCTAAAAGTTTACATGGGCTCAAGAGGAGACTGAACAAATGCTGCATACCAGGATGTCCCTGACATGAAGATGGTTGGTGGCTCCAAAGGTATTAGGGAGAAGGTAGTATCGAACATACCTTCCTTTTTCTTCTGCTGTCTTCTAGGTGCTTGTCACAGTCTGATACAGAATCCTGAGCAGAACCCTTGATCTAACCCAGTACAGCTATTTTTGGAGAACACTGAAGAGATTCGTACCTAAATATTTGTCTCATATGATCTGATACCACTCCAGGAAAGTCACTGGCAGCATTCTCAATGACTTCACTAGGTCTTCTTATCACTGGTAATTTGATAACCAGGCAACATGTCTTTCATTAAAAACAGAAACAGCTGTCTTTGATTGCTATTCCCAATCATTGCTCTCTTTGTTTTGTGCTCATAGGTGCAAAACTTTGTGTTGCAGAATGAGGCCATAAATTTTGCCAGTAAATCATATGAGCGATAAGAATTTTCCAGCCTGAACCCTAAAGCAACTTGCCTGGTATACATGTTACAAATTAGTACTGTAACTGCAGTATCAAAGAGCCCTGCAGGACTCTGAGGGTCATATTTGCAGCCCCCCTGGGCTGCATCTCAAAATACTGAGATGCAGGTATGCAGCTCAAATTACTGGTAGCTGCGAGCTGTGTGGGTGATGTCCAGTGCACTCTACTGGACATGTGCCTTTCACTGACCAAATAAAAAGCAGCATGAAAGACCTGATCCCATTCCATTTGAAATCAATATTAGATCCAGGTCCATGCTAAATATTCTCTAGATTTCAAGTCTTTAGAGGAAGGAATTGTTGGGGCACTTCTGTCTTGTGCAGTGCTGGGGCTATTGTTTTGCTTAGCAGATGATGTATTTCTACCTTTCCGGAGATAGATAGGAAGTCAAACTGATCTCTTACGGTCTGCTGCTTTCCTGGATCTGTCCAGTTTTGCCCAAAAGATGGGGCAATATTTCTTTAAGAAGAGTGTATAAGGATGGAGCTTTTCTTAACGACTTTCAGTTAATTGCCTTGTGTTGAAAAAGCCATGTACAAACTGTTGCCCTTCACAGACATGAAATTATGTGATGACATACTAAATTAAGTTTTACAGAAACAGTGGTCTTTGTAACAGGTCATAAACCTGAAAAGTTTTATCTATTTAATATTTCAACTGGAGTTGAACCTGGCTAATGCTATCCTATTCCAGAGTCCATTATCAAGATGTACCAGAACCAATTAGCAGAGTGAGTAGTAAAAGAGGTCTGTGGTCCTTAAAAAGCACTACACTGCAATAAATGACTAAGAAATTAGAACACAGAACAATTAATTTCCATTTTGAAGGTGATTAGTTTAGTTTTCCCTAAATTTTCCCTAAAGAGCTTTAAACATGACATTCAGTTAGCTGAATGAGAAGTATCCAGCCTTGTTCTTCTCATGTCTAACAAAACAATGCTCAGATGGCAAACATGAAACCAGCCAACAGAACATCAAATAATGTTTGCTGTGCAGTCTGGATGCTTAATTTAGCTAGACGAGTACAGTCTAGTTTGGATAAATGATGCAGATTAAAAGAAAAGAGAGAAAGAGCTTATCTTGCTGTCATTTAAAGCATCAAATTTAGGAAGGCTCAAAAAAAGCTGTAAAAGGGAGTAATTTCTACCTCTTTTTATGAGAAAAACAGCTCTAAAAATTAATTCTGGTATATGCACACTTAATCAAACATGTTAATTCTTTAAAAATAGTTATCAAAGGCTACAGCTAGATTATATATGCACTATAGTGACTACTTTCTCAGTATCTTCAAAGAGTATCAGTTAAGGTTATGTTACATTTTTATATAATATTACAGATTTTTCTTCTCTGTACATCTAAAGAAATTCCATCGTTTCAGTCCAAATTGCCACCCATCCTCTTTAGAGCTCCTAATGTTCAACTTTGTATTGATGCACATTTATTTACTAGCAGCATGTGTCCCATTTTAAAAAAAACTTTCAGAAAGTATTTTAATAACTTAAGGCAATTTTTTTTTAGGCAACCAACTTATTTTCCACCACCTTATTTTGTCCCCCACCTTTTTTTTTTTGTAATTCATATACTTACTTTCTGACTGTTTTGTCCAATAATTTTCAATAGACTAAGGTGTCCCAGTGTGATTAATTAATTAAAAGGAATCTTAGCTTTCTCAGTCACAAAGTGATTAAGTGCAGTTGATTGCATTTTTTTCTGAAGTTTGGCCTGTATGAACGAGGATGTTAGTGTAGAATTTCAGTGGAGGTTTTGATGTTAGCTAGAAGGTGCAGCCTCTCAGAAGTGCAAGGGGAAGTAAGACTGGCCCTTTGACAATCTGTCTTTACTCAGATAAAGTTCACGGTCAATTAATAGGTTTTGCACCAGAGGAACTTGAAATTTTAAAGTCTGCTTTAAAATTACGGCTTTTATTGAAAGGAGAATATTGCTTCTTTAGCTTGGGGAAAAAAGCTGCTGCTGCATAAAAGGAGTCCACTGTGTGGCTTTACTGCATTTTTAGAAATAGTTATTTTTTGCAACTTTGTCGAGGAAATAATAGCCATGTCCGTTCTGTAGTGATTTAAACTGCTTACCTGCTTTAACTGAAGGCTGGACTGTGTGAAGTGCTGAGTGTTTTACACTTTGACTTGGATAGGCTGCTACTGTAGAGGGGTGGGAGAATGTCATCTACAAAATTTTGTAAGATTCCTCCATGGTCTGCTTTCCTGTTGTTCTCTGCAAATTAGTCCAGTCCTGCCCTCTAACCTGTGTAGATACAATCTCTGAATTGGCATCAAATACCGACCTGGTGATCCTTAATATGTTACAAGAACCCAAGCAAGGTGAGCTTGCAGTGTCTTTATTTTACCATTTAACATACATCACATAATAATCATGCAAAAATACAAGTTTTGTTCGACAGGAGAGCTTCTGAATTACGATAACATTTAGTAAAATAGATCCTTTTATTTTTTTGCAAGAAAACATACATCTTGAGAATTGAGTCCTTGAATTACATGCAAGAAAAATTCTTGGAATATTCTTTTCACCAACATCAATAATGTTCTTGATCTTTTGCAATAATCCAGTTGCTTCTGGCTGTGAGTTCATGGATCACCTGCCAACTGTTTCTGAACAGACTATACTACCTGCCTTGGGAATAATACCACAATTTACCATCTGGTGAGATCATGATAGTATCACTTGACCTCCACATGTGTTCTCTGTCAAGTACTTCATTGAAAACTGGCAAGACATCAGGGCCTGAACATACTGTTCTATGCAGCCCTGAATTTTGGCAGGGTTGCAACATTTAGTAAGTAAACTTCATCTGGCTTGCAAGTCACAGACAAATAGGACAGGCTGATGTCATCATAAGCTTTAACTCTCATTAAAGACAAAGTATGTGTCAAGTAATTATTAGGCCTTGTTGGGCAGGGTATTTAGGGGAAGTTAATAGGCAAAGATAATTTTAAACAGCGAGGCTTCTGAAGAACTGGCATTCAGTAAGCAATGAAAAATGACCCTAACACCGTCCTTAATTTAGAAACTGGGTTTGTGTCACTTTTCAGATTTTGCTTGTAACTCCATCTTTCTTAGATCCTAAATTAAAAAGGTAAAAAAAATTATAGAATAGAAAAATTAACTAAGTAAATGTGTGCTGTAAATCAGGTTTAATTTAATGGCTTAATAGTGTTGCATTCTGGTCGTTGTTTAGCCAAATAAGAAAGCAAGGAAAAACATCGCAAGTGTAATCTAGTAAAAACTGTTCTCTGCTACTTCAAGCTGTTTTTCATTTGCGTTATAGTCACAGTCATATCCCAGAAGTAATAGAAGTGGGGAGAAGGGAATCTAAATCCAGTTCCTCTGACTGCATACCACTTCAGTTTTTCACCTCTTTAGAGGATGGATGGTGCAGGTCACTGGAAGAAATAGGCCCTTCATTTTGTCTGCAGTGTGCTTATCTTCATCAGAATATCACAGCTTAACAGACAACCCCTGAGTTCTGCTCAGCTCTGTGTTGCTGACACTTCCAGGCATAGATAGCAAGTGGAGTGCCATGGTGGGTTTCTCTAACAAATCTTCGTAGCAGGGTCTGTTTGTAATTTTGGATGATAAAAATCTCATACTTGTGGGGGGTAGCTTAATGTAGAGCTAAGTTACACTACAGTCCCTAGTAATACATCTAATTGACGCTGTGGTACCACTTTGCTATTCCCCCCTCTTCTTGGTTGCTGAAGATTGTGGAAGTAGGGGCTTCTGGCTGCCCTTCATAAGTGCTAGAAAGAAGTAGACTTGAGTGGAAATTTGCAGGGGGCAGTGGGAAGGCATGGCACGGACTAGATGATCTTTAAAAGTCCATTCTTACCCAAACTGTTCTATGGTTCCATGAATTGGAAAGGAATTGGAAACTATCACTTGACTTCTAACCCAAACCAGGTTTCTCAGGTATTCTGTGTGCCTGCAGATGGAGAGGGCTGATATAAGGGGGGTGAACACTGGAAATAAGTCAGGTATGTTTTTCTCTAAATTGAGAAGACTTCTGAGGTGATTTCCTAGGACTTAGCGCTAAGCACTAGAAATTCAACTTGGCTATCTCTACAGGAGAAAATTTTAAGCGTAAAGGAAAACTTAAGCCCCGGGGAGGTATGTCGCTTAGTGGCAGTTGAAAGGGTATGGTTCTCCTTGTTCCTGGTCAAACATTTGTGTGATTGCCTTCCACTTTCTAGCCCTAACAGATTTAGGCTACAGCCCATCCTTTTGGCAGAAAATTGGATGGAGTTGCAAAACAAATTTTGCAGGTCTCCAGCTGGCTCATAACATTTCTCAGATTTTTAAGGACAGACAAGTAGACCAACCAGTTGGCCAGCGTGTAATCCTGGATGTGAGACTGAGGAAGAAAAGATGATGTATAAAATCCTTATGTCAGTGCCTTTCCCAAAGGCAATGACTCAAGGAGATTACATTGATCATGTCAAATTCATTGACAAAGTTGTCAGAAGAAATACTGTGCTACAGTCCTACTATGTATATTAAACTGTTATTAATGTTCATTTGTTCTGTTAATTGTATTCCTCTAACTATAAAGATAAGCACAAATATTAAATGAAAATTTGGAGGTGGTTTTTGCCTTTTTTATTTAACTTCTGTAGAGGAGAAATGAATCTTAGTAGCAAATCAGTTTGTAGTGGTTTTATAATGTGATTTTTAAGTGTTTGAGGCTTTTTTGTTGTTTTTTTCCCCCCTAAATGAAGACATAAATGAGGAGGATTACATTGTATTCCGAGAAACAGAGGAAGTTCAATTCTTTGCCAAAGCAAACATCCGCAGACTTGTGTAGTCTACATGTTTCAATGCATGTGAAAATATTTGGTGTTGTAGAGTGACTTCCTTGAGTGGAAATAATACTGCAGCTAGTAATGAGATTTTGCAAAAGAAGGAAATCACAGCTATCTTAGTAATTTAACATCTCAAATTTGTTTATGGATAGTTTCCTGTCTGACACATTTAACTGAACAAGTTAAAGTGTTTAAAGAAGATTAGAATGACATTAATTTTTAACTGCCCTTGACCATGACATTTCACAAAGGGTGTGTTCAATAAAAACAGATGGAAAAATGAGCTTGCCCCTTCACCTTGTAGTGGCTTTCTTGTGTCAACTGATTTAGCTTTCTGTCGCCAGTCAGCTGAGTATTCAAGGACATTCTTGGCTTTCGTGTTCTTCGTTTTATGAATAAAATAGCACAAGAGCATAGCAATTTCTGTAAAATCCAGTAATGCTAAGTTTTTATCTGTTACTAAGACTGAGATGTTTTTGCAGTCACAGCTTGGTTTGTGGTAATGAATACTACATTTCATTACAAAACCCTGTTTAATACCAGAATTATATAATAAGAAAAAAATTAATTTGAAATTAAGCAGCATAAAAATAGGCAAAATCATGCAATGTTTCCTGGCATCTGATCAAAATACTAATGGTAAGAGTATTTTCAGAAGAGCAATGCAGTTTGCACCCTAGTTATAAGCCAGATTTCCCACTCAACACAGCACCTGAACACTTCCAGGAGCAAAGCAGTTCAGAAGCTGAGGCCATGAGTATAGGTGGGGTGCAGTCATCACATGGGCCAAACACAGTACAAGGAAGCATGGTGCAGAGCTTCAAAGTCAGGAGGGAACACCCTGATACAGAGCAGCATTCTGTCAGGACACAAGCATGGTTGTCCTGCTTGAATAGTTGGTGTTACATTGTGGACTTGAACTCACGTTGGCAGTGGCTTGGGAATCTCTCGTCTAAACTTGTTCCATGTGAGAGTGGCATGCCCAGAGTAACACGAGCTATTGGGTCTAGTCAGTCCAAATGTCAGTCTTGCTATCACAGCATGCGTTTCTTAACTTCATATGGCTTATTTAAAAATCTCCCTTTAAGTTTATTATTACTCATTTTATCGTCAGGTTTGTGAGCTGTAAAATCAAGAGGTGCAGCACTAAAATGACCAATCCAGAGAACTTGTTTGCTAATTTCATCAAAACGACAAGTTTTTTAAATAATATCCTCTTTAAAACTGTTTCCATGTGCCAGATTTTTTAGCATCTCTGTGTATGTTGTTTTTGCAATATGTTGTTGCATTGCATGGGATACTAGTAAGCATTTTAAATAACCCACACAAATGCATTCTGCAACATAAGGACATGTTTTTGGGAAACATCAGACTGCTGTCTTTGAATGCCATTTGTAATGTACTTGTGGATTAAACATTCAGGTTTTAATCAAATGAAATTGGGTACTACCCAATAAGGAAACAAGGTAGAGAAGTTCCATGCTGAATAGGCAGTTTAATACAATGTAACTTACAGTGGTCAGCCTCATGAATTGCTCATACGCCCAGTTTCTTTGAGAGCTCCCTGAATTTTCCTTTGTCAGTGTATGCCAGTGAAAAGCCTAATAATGTATGACCTGTCCACGGACATATGAGTAAATGTTTAAGACACATTAATGTTCAGTTGGGACTTCTTGTGGTTTCTGGTGCTAGGCATGTTGAAGCATCTGTTGCCCTGTGAAAATGCAGAATCAGCTGGGTAGAATAGCTTTTATATCATGAAGTTTGGTGGACAGATTTATGTCTCCATTCTGCAGCTGAAAGATTTATCTCTTTGATTTTCCTAGAACGGCTCCTCTTGGATCAAAATAATTTCTTCTCTTCTGCTTTAAATTATGTACAAAATCATAGCGAAGTATTTTTTAAAACTCTCAAACCATGAATCTTACTTACATACCAAGCTACCATTTGTCTTTCACACAATGCTATAGAAGCATCAGTGCAGTTATGGTTATATCAAGAGCTTAAAACTGGTTAATAAAACGTGTGTCTTTTCTTTTTACTTCTAGAGCTCCTTGTAAAATGGCTCTTAATTATTTCAAGATTTCTTAAAATTCTTTGGGAAGGGAAGAGGGTTGGGATGGTCCCACACCTCCCACAGTTTCAGGTGACACTGTTGTTTGTTTAGTTACAAGTTAGCTCTAAATTTTTCTGTGGATCGTATTTAAACCCTCTTGTAATTTGATAGGCATTCTGACCCCACATGATGTTATCACCAGCAGGTGTATCAGAATCTGGCTTGCTTAAATCAGAGTGTGTGTCTACTCAGTGTTGCATGATGGAAACCAGTCTGTAGTCAGGGCATTCCAGTGATTGAATCCATGTGTTCTTTTTCCAATCCTTTTATTTACTTCTAAAAATAATTTCTACAAACAATCACTCACTGTTTCCCCAAACAAGATATTTGGTATACAAATTAGACAGAAGTCACAACAAGCTTTCTATAAAACAATAAAAGATCCTGACGTGTAATGTTGCATAAAAAGGAGAAAGAAGGAAGAGAGCATATGAGCTTTCTTCACACAGTTTATATCATATGCTATACAATTTTTTATTTGTGTATGCTAAACCACCATGGGACTTCCCTTAAAAACAATCCTTATTCCATACTTAATCCTATTGCTGGTAGAATACGTGTATCATCTGTAGCTACAATGTTTGAGCAGGAAGAAAATTGCTGTAATGATGATTTTGTTAAATGGCAAACCTGGAAAATCGTTAGGTTTTCAAGTTTCCATTTTCCTTTTCTATGGCAAAATGATAGCAGTGAGAGTAAAAGGAAAAATCTGGTGTCATAAGACAAATGTTTCTTGTAATGTTTATGAAAATATTGGGAAGAGTGGTTTGGCTTCTGAAACACAAACTATGCACTTTTTTTTAACATCTCAATCACATATTGACTAGATCCACTGAGGAGTCTTCTGTTAAGGCACAGTTAGAACTGTTTAGATCTGTCTACCAGTCATCCAGGCTTTCTCCAGTAGGTGTGGATGCCAGCTACAACACAGACACCTGCAATTGTTCAGGGAAAACCTCTTCCAGGTAACTCAAGAAGGTACTGTTTGCTTTTAGTTTGCGAGACAAGAAAGTCTTTCCATGGCAATTTTAAAGTTGTTCTTCCCTACTTATGTTCTTAGTTGTGCTTCTGAGCTGAGATCACTCACCTTATTTCCCAAGCTCTTCTTCAGTCTTGCAGAAAGTACGTGACTCTCATATGTCCACTCTTCTCCCCAGACATCAATCTTGGGAGAAGGAAGAAAACATGGCTAGTTGTCCTGGTCTCTGCGTCCCAACACAGTAGTCTTTGAAGACTATGAAATCCCCCTCAGCTATTCAATAAATGGGCAAAATGTGTTACTTGAAATGCAGTAGTTCCCAGAAGGCACCAAAGTGGCCTTCAGCATCCAGTTTAGAAGTTACATGATATTTTTCCCTCAAGCCCACAAAACCCAGCTGGGCTTCTGGTGTTAGCTTAAGGATTTTTACCTGGCCACATCACCATTTTGCAACACCTTGGTAGTTGCTAGGTTCTTCACCAGTCAAGATATGACTGCAGTAATTGCAACGTTACAGGACTTTGTTATTTAGTAAGGATATGTGCTATGTGCACTTTCCAAGGTTGCATTAAGCCCAGTCCCTTTTTCTCTACCACCTACAGCAAGAGTGCGTGGGCTGTCCTTACCAGAACAGACATGGGTATGTGTCACTCTCTGAGTATGCTATTGTAGAGTCTTTAATCTGTTTTTGGAGACAGTAGAGTGAGATTTCCTTCTTGGTCAAAGTAGTGATTCAGATGGCTGAGATAAGTAGTCAGTGTCATCAAGTGGGTTGCAAATGTTGGTAGATACTGGAGGGACAGAGGAGCACAAATTAATGGTATAGTTTCTGTCTTACAGAAGGAGGCTCAGTTTCAGCAACAGTAAACCTGCAGTAAATTTAGGCCTAGTTTGGTCTGTCAATAAAAGAAAGGTGGCATTTGCCAGATGACTTAGAAAGTACTTACACAGATAAACATTTCTGTTAGAAAGATTAATAGGGAAGGGTTGATAAATACAAAACCAGTGTCTGACCTGTAAGTAGAGGACAGGCAAGGCAAAGGTGCAGAGCTAACATTGGAAATTTATCTGAGAACCTCTTTGGCTTTGAATGCTTGATGAATTTTTGGTGGTGGTGGCTTTTGTTTCTTTGGGCCTTCATTAATATTTTTCATTAATTCATACTCAGTGCAACCTAACCCAAAGAAAATACTGGACTATTAATGCATGAGGAAACTCAAATTCAATTTACATACCCTCTCTTACAGTATCTACAGACCTTTTGCAAGTAAGGTGACTATCAAGTGCTACTGATTGAAAATTTCAAGCATTAGCCTTGTAGGATTCTTTTCCACATAATTTTGACACATAACCTCCCTATGACGTTGTTGTTATGCTCTAAATATATTCTAAAATCTTGTCTAAAACCCTCAAATTTTAATAAAGATGTTGAGCTTTCACAGAGGGAAAACACATTCAGCACATTCCTCAGTTTTGTCTGCAATATTGGAAGTATTTCATGTCATGGCATGTGAGCCATGACATGAATTTAATGGAAAATTGTTTTTTGTGTCATATGTGGTCTCATCAATATGGGAACAGAAGTGACACTATTTGTCAGACTTAGGTCTTTTTGGCCCTCTTTATTCATCTCTAGCTCAGTTGATGGTATTAATTATAGTCAGAGAACACTTAGTAATGTCTTTAAAAATTACGTATTTGTTGCGTAACAGAAGCGGACTTAATGATTTCTTCTAGTTAAAAATGCTACAAAGGTGAAGCACACATGCTAAGGCTAGGAAATATTCTGTTACGCTCAGGGAGATGCTCCTGTAACAAAATTTGGATAGGAAATTACTTCAGATAATGTTGTTAAGGCTTGATTTCTTTATAAAAAAAGCAGCCAGCCATAACAAATTGTTTTCAAGTTCTATTGTTTTGGTATATACAATTTCAAGAAAGAAACAGAATGTTCATTGTGGTTTTTCCATTTATGTTTAGCCTCATAGGTTTACCAAGGTTGGCATTAAAGAACTACTTTTAACAATTTTTATGACTTGTTCTTGAACTAGACACTTCTTACATACATTGTAGTGTGGCAGGCTTTAAACAAGCTTTTCATCTTCTTTATGGTGTTTATGAAGTATACTGCACGTAGCTGACAGTATAATAAAAGCATTTTTATGTGTGTATTTGACCAAACTTACATTATTGCAGTTGTGCACTAGCTATTTTCTAGTCTTTTCTTTAGCTGTAGCAGCGTGTTCATCCATCCATATATCTAATTATCCTTAGAAGAGTCAACTAAATAAGAATGCATAGAGCTAAAAAAGATAAGCTGGCTTCTAACAAGGATCCTTTCTTCTTAGTAAAGCAGTAATGTATCTTGGAGGAATTTGACTATATCAAACTAACATCCTTTACTCATCTGGTAGTGGGGGAAGGATGATTAGTGATCTCTGTCATTCCAAGTGGAAACACACATTTCCTTACTTTCTGCCTTGATTCTCAGGATTTCCTAGACTTATCTTTTAAATCACCAGTAAATCCATTTTTTGTTCTCAAGTAAAATGACCCTTCTGTCTGGAGAAACAGGAGTGAATGTGGAAGATGCAAAATGCCATTAAATAACCGCAGAAGTCGTGGCTTGTGCTTGTGAAGTGTTGGTGAAGTTCAGATGCTGCCTGTCTCCCAGGTGATTCAAGTTCTCCATAGCTACTGAATTTTGGAGACTTTGTAGTCAGATTAATCGAAGTCCCCACTTCAATAATTTTCTCTTTTTTGTAAGGTAGTATCCTGCAGAATCAAGATACAGTATTAAATGCTCACATGTCTTTAATTATTTAAAATGGCAGTGCAGAGGAATGTGATTTGTGTTTTTTTCAAAGTGCGTATTTGCCCATTGCCCCAAATGGACATGGAGAAGAATGCAGGATTAGGTAGCTGTCCTCCCTGTGATTCCTCCTCTGTAAACCAAAGCCTGATGAGTCTGTTTCACTGAACAGAGTTTCCCATGTACAGTTCAATATTGGGCATTCTGGTTCTACAAGAATTGGGGGGTGGGAGGGGTGGGATTCAACTTCAGTCAATTGCAGTCAGTTCCTAACCACTGGCAGGGTAAAAGTTTTTCAAAGGAGCTCTAAAATTTTGCTGTATCCATTCCTGAACGTTTGGCCTGGTGCTCTTTGCTGGGTGTAAGTCTAATTTTTCAAATTCCATGAAGTTTGGTGACGAAAATGGAAGTCCGCAAAATCACTAGTTACAGTTAACATTCTTGCCCGTTTACTATGCCTAACTTTATCTAGGTTGGCCTCACTGGCTTTAGTCATGCCCTGTATCCAGTGGACATTTAATGTAAAATGCAGAAATAATCCATGGTGGTAGGAAGCAAGACCAGGACACCTTTATTTCCCACCTTCCGTCCCCTCCATCTTATGGAAACTGTTTGCCACAAAGCTGCAGCTCATCCTGGTTAACGTGCCAGGATGTCCAGTGCAGTTACTACCAAGTTTCTCCATATGCAGGATGCAGGTTCACCAAGAAGGGATGGAGAGTGTCCGAATGTCATGTGGCACAGTGGTTAAAGCATTCTCCTGAAAGATGCAAACTGAATGTTTGTGGTTTATAACCTAAGAGCCTTCTGAGTGCTTTTAAAAAGGAAGGCTAAGTGAGGGAGACTCTATTCATGTCCTACTCGTAAAATTCATTTATTCTCAGGGTTTTCAGTCAGCGTAGGAAAGGATGCATCTAAATGGTGCCTTTCCTCTGAACTCTGATAATAGCTTTAAGCAGTGTGAAGCTACTATTTGTTTAATGAAATCTCCCACAACAAATGTATTTTAAGGGTTCGTTAATCCTCTGGATTAAAGGAAAGATTATTATTATTGTTTAAGCCTTTGAAATACTAGAAAACCACCAGGCAGTTCTGTATATTAGATATCTTCAGTTATGGGGAGTGTCAGGACGGACAGAGCAGTGAAGTGATGGATGTGAAGACTGAGGAATGCCAACAGCATGCCATGTGTGGGCAGCTCCCATTACCCTCTGCCTCAGCCTGGTTCTGTCTAATGTTGTCAGTACCTCTCAAATATAAAAATTCAATAGATTTTTCCTACGTGTTTTTATTTTTATTATTATTATTCTCCAGAAAAAGGAAATAGAGCTAAGTTCCAACAAGCTACAGAAAATATTATCCAACCAAGTGAAACCCAAGTCACTTGTAATAAAATTTTTAGTATTTTTAAAAGCAGTGTAAACAGTAATGAAGTTTTGGCTTGCCAACCAGCATGTTGCAATTACTGGAAGCTGAGGTGTTACAGATCTTCAAAAGTATGTCTGTGAAGTCCAGTAGACATAAATAGAGTACAGTGTGATCTCGTATCATCATGTACGCAAACTTTCAATTCTGATTCTTCTCTCTAAAGTCCTTAAACAAGAATTTGAGCAGAAAAACAAAGAAATGAGAGAGTTTATTCCCTACACATACTGATTGGAGTGTTTAACCATAATTTAAGGTCTGAAGAAACCAATGGAAAAATAAGATCATGCTAAGGCTCAAGCTTAACAACACACTTAGTGTCATACTGCGCGTTGCTGAGTGTTGGGCTCTCTAGTTCCCTTTTACCAAAAACATCAAATGTCTACCAGACTGGTATTTCTGCTGTGACATTCATCTGCAGTTCTTGTCCCTTTCCTTCTCTGAGTGCAATATTACTGTACCTCTTCTGATCTGTCTTTTTAATCTCCCGTTGTCACTATAAATACTCATTATAAATATTCTGTGCTGAGAAATTAGGTCATATGACAATAACTTTATTTTGTTACAGATAATTTACAACATCGACAAAACATACCATTTATTTTGTTTATTTTTCAACTTTGCTAGATTTCACAGGGAGCATCCCTAAACGATTTACAGAAAAAGAAGAGGCGTGCCCCTCTTCCACCAACTGCATCTGCTCCACCCACTCCTGCCATGCCAAACAGGACAGAAGAGAGGGAAGACAAGAGGAAGAGCACAATGGGTGAGAGGTGTTCTTTTTTCCTGTGTAATCCTGTGCATGTGCTTTTGGTGCTCACTGTTCGAAGTTTCCTTAATTCTGTTATGCTGTGAGTTCAGGAATTTTTGTAACTTGGGGAAAAAAAGTGTATTTCTCTGCAGAATGAAAGTCTGGATGTAGGTGTTTGTATATTACCTCTTTTTTTAATGCTGCCGTTAAGAGTAACACAAGGTAGTAAAAGGTAGATAACACTCATTAGATTAGATTTGAATGTTTGGTACGAGCTCGATATCCAAAAGCACTAGCCCTGGGCCTATTCTGCACCTTTAAGGTCACGGTGGTTTTGCTACTAAATGGAAATATGGAAATAGTAAATGGAAATGCTAGTAAATGGACATAGGCCTGGTGATACTGAATGCATCTGAAGTGATGGGGTTCTGCTAGAACTGAAGTACAGTCAAGCTGGTTCAGTATCTCCTCATGTTCCTAAAGCCTGAAGACATTTTCTTTTCCCGTAGTCCTCCAACAGTTTGACATCAACTGACCATATTCAGTGAAGTTTTTCTTTTGTATTTAGTCCTCAGTTTTATTATAAATCAATCTGTGCTGAGTCTTTAGCTAATCAGTAGAAGACAAGAACTGTTGCTTTCAAAGGAATGCTGTACAAAGCTGGAGACAACAAAAGAAACTTTAGTCTTCAGCTGTATGTGACACCACATTTACTCTCACACAGGAAGACTGAAAAACATTCTCCCAGACCTCTGTCGTTATCTGACTGACAGCTTATTCAGATCAGTGGGAGCTTTGCCTGAGTGAGGACCCCAAGATTATGCTTTTAGCAAACAGTGATTTTATGATGGGTAAAGATATGAGATAATAACCCCACATATTGGAACTCATTTTTCAGTACATTATGAGAATCATTCTTCAAGAGCCATAATGCACTCCATGCACTTTGACCTCATGTTTCATAAAGTGCCTAAGACATACAGATACGACATCTTGTCATACATAATTGCTTACGTTACAAATGCCTCACAATTTAGAAAGAAACCTCTTGGCTTTGTTCCAACATTTATTTTCAGTAAATGCTTCACATTTAATGCCTCAGCATTTATGTAGCAGCAGGAGTCCATTATCTTGTGACATGTTCAACTCCACTGACATCTCTTATTTAAACCCTCCAAGGGGAACATTATCGCTATGCCATATAACACAGGAGTTTTCGGCAAATTGGCTTACTTTTAACCGTTGCAGATGTCACAGTCTGTTGCTCCTCCTTTGCCCTACTGCTGGTCACTTACTGATGACATTTGGTGCTTTAACTTTTTGTAAGTGTTCATTTTATTTTGTATCAGTGCTCAGAATGTTACAGATGGAATAATAAAGCACAGCAGAGCCCCTTCTAGTCCTTTCAGTACTGTGTACATAAGTGCTTGCTGGCCCGACACTGCTGATGTAGGAGTCTGTAGTATCATTTACTGTAATGAAGCCTTATTAATTTACACCAACAAAGCAACTCGTCCCGCAGTAGCCCTATCCTCAGTGCTTTTCATTTTCTGCTACTTTCTTGAATGAATGCATTCATTAACAAGAAAAAATGTTACAGCAAGGGAAGGTTGGTAAAACAGTCTCTCTTCGGGGCCCTTGCAAGAAAATGATGAGAAAGCACAGATGGCTCTAAAAGCAAGAGAGAAAAGCTGTGAAAAAAGCAAGACTGTGGTGAGGAGAAAAATGTGCTGCAAGAAATAGGCAGCCGCATGATGGAAAAAGGATTAAAGCTACCTATGTATCTTCCAAGTTAGCCACACGAATCAAAGCAAAAAATCCTATCAAAAATATTCTCAAACTGGCAAATTAATTTCAGTATTCAATACTGAATCACTTATTCTGACCCGAAAGTATTGTGCCCAGTTTTCTCAAAGCAGTAAAAAAGGGTCTGCACATTTGCCAGCATTAAATTGTGTCTTGAATCTCTGGAAGCTAGTGACTCCTAAGTAGAAAATCATAATGGTTTAATCTTTTTTCCTCCCTCTCGATGCTACTTCCCTCTCAGCAGCACCACAGCATGAGCCTAAGAGTATTGAAATGATCAGAATGGATCAGACCAGAGGTCCATTTCTGCCAGCACCAGTCTTCAGAAATGACCACAGCAGATGCTTAAGGCAGGGTATGAGACCAGAATGAGCAGGTAGTCATGGTTTCTCAGTGCATTTTCAGCTTCTAAGGACTTTCCAAACTGCATTTAACTCTAGGTCTGCACACTACAACTGGCAATAGCTTTTTAACATTGCAAATTATTAATATAGTACAAAGGTGCATGTATTTATTTAGTTATTGCACATAGTATTGAAGTAAGCCACCAGGCAAAGTTATGAGCATTTCCTTTGATAGCTTAAAACACAGTTTTGCAAAAAAATGACTTAATCATCTGCTTCTCCACAATGTCAAAATAATAAAACACCTACTCAGAAAAAGAAAAGAAAAACCTACCAAGATACCTACTTCAAAATACTGACCTGAGGCATTTTCCTCTTTCTCTAAAGAGTCAAAAAACTGGTCATATAAAGTATCCTAGAGGTCAGCAAATTTAGGCAGTTTGGCACTTAAGAAGATAAAAATAAAACACATTTTTCACATTTCCTTACATAGCTTTTTTCAATTTTTTTTTTATTTCTCCTTCCTTATGGCTGCCAAAACTGGTGATTTTAACTGTTAGCTGCAATGTACACATATGTGCTGAGCCCAATTCTAGTCCCATTGCTTTTGGTTTAAGAGAGACCTAGCTTTTCCTTCTCCCTTAATTATTTGGGGGTAAATAAGAGCAGAATTAGATCCAGAAGGACTTTGGATGTGGGTAAGGGAAAATCAATGTGTGTTTAAAAAATAAAAATAAACAGAGTGATCATTATCTTGAAAATGAAGTAACTAGTCAATTGATCCCCCTGTAGGTGATGGACATCAGATGCCACAAAAGCCTCCTAGAGGCACCACTCGTGGTCCACCCCAGTTAGTGATTCCCCCACCCCCACCTTACCCTCCTCCTGACAGAGACATTGTGGATCCAACAGTCTGTTACAGAGAAGCAGATGTTACAGCACCAACAGAGCTGGTACCTAAACGTATGTTTGAAAATACATGTATTTGCATTTCTGCTCTTTTGATGGTTACTCTCAGGGGTAGCTTTTCCAGACTTTCCTCTCTGCTTTCTAGACATACATGTCTGTTTTTTCCCTTTTTTCCTGCCTGTTGTCTTAAAAAAATGCCCAATGCAGTGTAACTAATTAATACAAAGTAAACAAAGCACTTGTTTGGAGACAGTTTTGCAGATGATATCTGGCCAATGTATGGAAGCGTTTAAAAACAACCATCAAACCACGTGACTTTGTGCAGCTGGAAGCAAAAATCTGTTGTCTTCTATTAATTCTCAATGTTTGTTTTTCTGTACTAACAT
Organism: Gavia stellata; assembly: GCF_030936135.1. Classification (NCBI taxonomy): domain Eukaryota; kingdom Metazoa; phylum Chordata; class Aves; order Gaviiformes; family Gaviidae; genus Gavia; species Gavia stellata. The sequence goes on from NC_082596.1 coordinate 76,562,806, forward strand.
TTTTTCTGTCTCTGCAGAGATTAATTCCTTTGAGAGTCAATAGTCTATCAGACTAGGTTGAAAACTACAGGGTGTCTCCCTTTGGAAAATTCAGGAGATGTATATTGTTAAAGGCCTTCCTGTCCTAATGAGTACATCTTCCTTGCTGTGTCTGGACAGTCCGTTGTGTGCTCTTCCCCTTGGGGCATAACAGTTATCAGACAAAGAAATACGATATTTTCCACATCCTTGTGTACTGTGAAAAGCATGTTTCCATGCTACTTTTTTGTGCTTATCCATCGACTGTCTTTAAATCTTTGTGCACAATCCAAGTCTTTGATCATGTGTTATGTTCCCTGTGGGCTTGCCCTGCACACCCATGTAGATCCTGTAAAGGCAGCAAAGCTCTGCACATTACGGCATCTCATGGACACACTTCCTTTGAAAGTTAGGAGGGTGTCTCCTAACCATGGGATAGGGAAGTGTCTCCATTAGCTGCTAATTTGAGAAAAGATCTTTTTCCAGGACATTTTCTTTACCAAAATTATTCTGCAGGTAGCAGTTACTTTGATACATTAGTGTTGATGTGTTTGCTGTCAGATACCAGCTAAATCTAAAACATTATTTTTCAAATCTGTGCTGAGGAAATACAGATTGACAAGTTTTATTGGGGGGAGAGAAGGAAATTAAGGAGATGCATACTAACAGAAAACCTGAACCTTGTTGAGGATTAACCCTAATTCATTTTTACCAGCATATGCACAAAAATCTTGTCATACTTAAAATTTTCTTTTTGCTAGATACCGTCAGCTTACCTACAATGTTTTCTTTATTAAAAATCTGTTGTGGCCTTCTTTGCATTAATATTTCTGCTTCATTTGAGTTTCTACCACTGTTATTTTGCAATGGCTTCCTGATCTAAGTTGGTGATCAAATACCCTTTAATCAATGCAGCTCTGATTTTATCAGCCTGATCATTTGCTCTTGAACAAACATGATATCCCAGCCAAAAGGATTTGATTAAGCTTGTACATGGAAACATAACATGAGCTTTTATTATCCTCAGTTTATTGAGAGCAAGAGAGTAGTGCTTAATGGGTAGTTATTTCAGACTTAAAGCATCAGTGTTGGAGAGGGACAAGTTCAGCTTTATAATTATGCTGTGCTCTAGATAAAGATACGTGTATAGATTTACACAGGAGAAATGTGTATAGATGTACCCATGAGAGAAAGCAGCATGTATGACAGATGCTAATTATGTTGCCTAATGCCATTCTGAAAGGTGCTTAGATACTATAGTGATTGAGCAGTATAAGAACAGAGTTTTGCAATGATCGTTTTTATTGCCTGAGAATGCCTCAAGCAGTGCAAATAGGACTTTGGCGGTAGATTCAAAGAAGAACAAAATTTTCAAGCTTCCTAACTCTAACCTCAGTAAACGTGTTTTCTCATAGAACAAGGTGGGAAGGAGGATAAGCTACTGATGCCAGCTGTTGATGAAAGGCGTATTTGTTCTGAAATCACTCTCAAAGCAGCTTTCTCTGATGAGGATTGTGGTCTTCCTTTGCTGAGTGGGTGACTGTCAGCAGCAGTTTGTCTTTCACAAGATGAGATTCCCATTCAGAAATAAAAATTCTGTGATCATGTGGAGTTTAAATTCTTGTTCCTTACGATCTGCCACTATCTGTGGGGCACCATGCTTCAATCCTCATTCCTTCCCAGCAAATACACAGTTGTCCCATTGTGCTCTGGGAAACCCATGTTGAGGAATTTTAATTTCATAGAGGATGGTGGTAATTGCTCTTCATGGAGTTTTCCAAATTTACGTGGAGTGTAAGTCATTCATGAATAGGCCCTTTAGTAAGATACTTGGGCTTTTCTGACTAATGGTAAGAATCTTTTCCACAAACAAGAGTACAATTGTTCCTCACAGTTTTTGCTCTTTAATCTTTTTATTCTCATTACATGATCTTTCCTTTTAACCTTTGGTCTGGTAGACACTTAGCTGCATGTTGTGTGCATGTCTAAAATGATACATTTATGGGATCCTTTCTTCTTCCTTATCTTACTAATCAGATTGTTCATGGCCTGTGATTCTAAGATTGACTGCACTTCGGGAATGCAGAAATGGAGATTGTCACCTCTGTTGCATGGTGTTTGGTTATGGCACATAGCTTGTGAAGTTCCCAATAAATGAGTCAGTTGTAAGCTCTGTGCTACTTACCTCAGGTAAAGAATGCACATATTGAAACATTGCTGCACCTAGACGAGCAACTAAAACATGCTGCCTTGAAATGTTTTCAACTAGTTCATTGGAATAAATGCAATATTCCTGTGAACCTCCATGATTAGTCCTTTATTTGGCTTGTTATGAACTATCAATAAGAAATGCAGTAAGAAATTAAAAGCTGTTTGAAAAATAATAAACAATTCACCTTCCTGTAGAGTGAGATCCTGAAGTTAAATTCTTCACTCTGACACTGGATAAAGTACTAGTGAACTCAGGGTTCACGCTGGGTAAGGGCTTGACAACTGATTTTTAAATTTTGGAAAGTGTTCTGTCTTTAAAGAAGTGAAATCATGATTTGAACATGTCTTTGTTTTTAACTATAGATCGAAATAATCAATCATCACTTAATCAAAAATTTTGAAAGGGATGAAGGAGTGGGTATAAGCATTTCCCAGTTATTTTCTATGGATGACACATATACTACTAGTTGATGGATAATACCAGGTTAATTTTAAGGAACAAGAAGAAGAGAAGAGAGCCTTGTCCCCATATCTAATTTTTAATGTTTTTTGTTATATCATTGATATATTTAACAGGTAATACAAGCCACTTGACAAAAGCTGTGACAGTTTCACAAGCAATTTGGTCATATTTCTTAGTCAACTTAGATGCACATCTAGTCTTTCACAGTCATTAGGAATAGTCTCTAAGAGTCCGACTCTGTTAATTTGAAGCAAAAATAGGTAGTGAAACTCACAGAGAGGAAACTACATTTTCTTACATGTGGTTCTAAATTAATGAAGAACTGCAGGCTGCTGAGTAGGGAATTTTGCTGGCCTGTCATAGCGCACTGCCTCAGAAGGCATCTGTCAAGTGATCCAGCCTTTTCTTTCTTAGAGATGCTCTTTAAAGCAAGAAAACTTGCAAGTGTGACTTAGGAGGCTTATACCACCATCACTCCTCTTACTCATCCAGTCTGATCTGAGGCTAAAGAATGAAGTTGAATCTCCAACATCATCTCTCTTGTACCTTCTGGAGAATTAAAATTCAGGCCAAGTAAAGCAGAATTCATAGACATGCTGCATATCAGTAGGTGTTGTGCTGTTGGGATTGAGTTAGCTCATACATGAACCCGGGGAGTTAGTCTCAGAGCATCTCTGGGATTCCAAATTTTAATACATGTGCCCATGCACCTACACCTCCTTTGGGCGTCTGATTTTTTAATGTTACTGAGCATGCTAGCCATTCTGCTGTCTGACCTACACAATATTTATAATTTTATCCCTTTACTCTTTTCCCCCAACAGTTTACTGTTGTGCATCATTCCCTTCATATACCAAGCGCGTCTGACAGACCTTGCCTCTTCCTATGACCTTCATACCTCTGAACCTCCTGTTGCCTCTGCTGCCCTGATTCTTCTGTTGCCTTATTTCCTCCCCTGCTGGAAAAGAACCTTTTTTTCTGACTGAGATTTTGGCTTCCTTTCTTTTTGAACTCGCACATTCTCTTTTAATTACTATTGATTATTTTAGGGTGTGGTTCATACTCATTTGTGAGATGTACGCTCCAGAACCGAATGCTGTGTTATATAAATCTGTGTATCAGCGTCAAAAAGATTATCCATACGTTTGTCTGTTCTTTTTCAAAAGATTCTCTTTTAGTTTGAGCCATGGTTTAATTTGATTTGGTGTTTCAAAGAGTGTGGGTTTGCAACAGGGTGTCTTACTTTCAGTACTATCTGAAGATTTAATGAAAACTTCTTTAAAACATTTTTTGTTTTTTTCTGTTAGCCTAGGTAGAACATTTTAACATTCTGTAATATATTCTGTTTTTCCTTCATTGCATGTGTTTTGTTCCTTTGGAACAAAACTAGAACTGGGCATGGCCTAGTCAAGTTGAAGTGCAAGATTCTTTCTATATCTTGGCTATCAATCAAGCTGCTGAGAAAAAAAGAAAGATCTGTTGGATCTGTAAGGGGCCTAAAAGGAATACTAAGAACCAGTACGAAATGCACTAATTCGTAGGTTTTACATCTGTTTTCATTCTGATGCTTAGTATGAGTAATTTTATCTTGATGCTGGAGACATCCTGTGCAAATCAAGGTGTGTGTTCTCTTTCTGTAACAAAAGATGCAAACGCTGTTTGCTCAAGATAAATCTTGTTCCACAAGTCTCCTTTTTACAGTTGTACTAGGAATAGTCAGTGAGTTATAATTAAAATACCAGCTATAGGATTGTACCTACCAAAAACTTCTTTGCGTTGAAGAAAGTTCTTCATGTGAACGGCCCATAGGGCATGTATTTTCAATCATTCTGAACTACAAACATAGGTTTTATGAGTTGCAATGATGCACACACCCAGAACTATTCTGACTTCATATGTACTATGATTTAAGACATTTATGTTATTTAAATGAGTGAGTTGCAATACATAACTCTAATTTAAATGATGAAAAATTATTGTTTTACCCTCAAGCAAATAATAATGTTCAACTTGAATCCTTTCCAGGTAGGCAAAATGGAGAATAAGAAAGCAAAGCATTCCTACAGATAATGTGAAACATGACTAAAAAGGGTTTTGACGGGTTTTAATACAAATATGACATGTAGTTAATTTTTAAGTGATGCTTCAGAAAGTATACTTAATACCCTAAGGGTCTTCTAATAAAAGTGGAGTAGAATTGAACTCTGCGCTGCCAGGTACTTTGTAATAGCTTCTTAAGACAGGACAATGGTTTAATTGTAAGTCTTCTCTTAAAAAAAAAAAACTAGTAGGTGTTCACAATGTGAAGATTAAGAACCTAATTTACCCATTCCCATTAGTCTATTTACATCCTATTTGTAACTCCACAGAGTTACATGCCCCATGGAGTTCAGACTAGTATAAAAATGGAGTAATGAAGTGGTGAAACAAAGTTTTTTATCTTGAGTACAATGTAGAATTACAGTGTATTGTAAAAACAGTTCTTTGCATTGACACCAGTTTAGCTTAAAGGAGGCTCAAGTTTTCAAACAAAATTACATTTTCAATGAAGACGTTTTCTTGCTTTGAAGGAATACAGCTATGACTCCTCTCCACATAGCTGACAAGTTTGTTGTTAAAAGCTGTCTCTTTTCAGGTGGTCTGCTCAAACTTTTAAAAGCTCTAGGTGAAAACTCAAAAAGTACATTACTCATCACTAATTTACTTTTTTTTTATTAAAATGCAGGATTCACCTCTAAAAATATGTTTGTGGGAATTAACATTTTCTGTGAAATTCCTATGTAAAATGTTTTAATGACTGGTTTAAGCTAGTCAGCTCTGCCTTACCGAAATTAAAAAAAAAATTCCTACCTTATGCTAGCCCATAGCCTTTGTTTCTTGCAATTTCATAAGTGCCAGGTACATATATAGTATTACACAGAACTTAAAAAAAAAAGAAGAAAAATGGCTGCATCTTTACAAGAAATCATCTTAATTGTAAGAAATTATAGTATAACATTAGCATGTTTAACACCTCCCATTACTGTACACAGTGTGGGAAAGAACTTTCAGTGACACTCATTAAATCCAAATCTATTCTGTGGAATTGCATAGATACTCTGTTTCACAACTGTTAATTCACTAATAGTGTGTGTGCAAGGGCATAAAGTGTTTAAGCAAAGTGTGATTATGGGAACGTGAACTCGCTGGAAGATTGGTTCATAAGCACCAGCTCAGCACCGAGGTACAGTCAGGGAATCCTCGCTGGTTTCGGGCTTCAACCCAGGATTTCTAAGGTCACCTTGATTCAGCTTCTGGAAGAGAATGGGAGTTTTTCTGTCATTTTCAATGAGAGGAAGAAATGTCAGTTTAGGTTAGTTTGATGGAATCTTAGGTTAGCAGTTATATGAAAGGACATTGGCTTGGTTTTACTCCTTTTATTTTAACCATGGAGACATTGAAGTGTAACAAGAATGACATGGAGAAGTTGATAACAAATTGACTACTATACTACAATTTTTCACCAAAATGCTCTTACCAGAGTTGGTAAGAAACGCATTTAATATATTCAGGATTTTTCTGCACTACCAAACAGCATTGCTCAAATACTCTCTCCTTCATGGTAAGATATCTGGGGTGAAATAGCTTATAAATCAAAACAAATTCCAGTATTATGACTCCAATGTCAGTGACATTCAGTGCTTTTCGGAAATAAGGACAGATGTATAATTTATGATTAAACCCGTTCTGATACATGATGAATGTGCTCAACCCCTATGAAATCCAGTGAATTGGAAACAGATTAAACTTCCTGGTGCACAGATTTTACTGAGTGGCCATGCAAAACTGGTTTTATGTTGACCACCAGAGGGAGCCGATGTTGTCATGTATGTGCAGTAGGTAGCAAGTGGGAATAATGCTAAAGATGAATTTTAAGCTAATAGATACCACATTTGTACAAAGATTTTCAGTTCTTTAAGAATGCCATAAAATTAACCCTAGTTTTCTAAGTTGTTTCGTTCAGCAGCTAAAAAGATAAAATAAATATTTTTCCTATTTTTTTAAATCAGTTTCATCACAAATAGGAAAATGAATATAAAATCATATTTGCAGGTGATGCCACTGTGATGGCATCTTCCAGACGTAAGCTCAAATTTTTACTCTAGGCATTTTTACAAAGGGTTGGCTATTATATTGCATAGATATTGCCTGTATATTTATGGCAGCTGTGTTCAAGGTGTGGAAATTAGTGCATATAGCTGGTGTATGTGCTTAAGAACAAGTGCATAGGATTAGGTCAGGTTTAGTGCCAATATAGAAAGATGTGTTCTGCTAGAAAGGTTTATCAACTTGAGTTTTAGCATTTTAAAAGCATGAGCAGATTGTTTTAGTATCTATCCTCTTTCACAGACAAATGACTTTGTTACCAGCAATTCAGTCATTCAGAGACTAAAATCTAGGATTCAGAGACTCTCCAAATGTCCTTAAATGTCTTTTCTACATGTAATGCTTTCTTTTTTTTTCCTTAGGATTGAAATCTTTGAGGACTGAAATGAATGTTGTCTTTCTCACTGAGCAGCTGGATTTTTTTCTTTTCCAGTGACAGGGCTGTAGAATACTAAACTTTGAACTCATTCCATTTTTATCTTTAGAAAATGTGCTACTGGTCCAGAACTGAAACTTATTCTGGGCAGGTAAAATACGGAGAAAATATTCTAAATATATGGATGGAAAAAGGAAATATTTCTCTTTTTGTTCATTTTTAACTGGAGCTATTTAAAGCTGTCCATGGCCTCTAGAGTGCTCAAATAAATGCCAAGGCAGAGTGATTGGTAGAGAAATCATCCAGTCCAAATTGTATGATGAATTGCAAAGGCCTATGATGCATTTATTTATTAAACATATGGGCATGCAATCTATCATATGCCCATAATCTATCCCTGTATTCTGCATTTGTAAAGTAAACTCTGTGGTCATGATTCTCTACACTTATCATTTATGTTTACAGCCACTTTAAGCCCTCTTTATTTTTCCATCCCAGTATAAGAGTGCCTTTTTGCGCGAGTTGGGCCATGTGTGTTTGTAAGACAGCAGTTCTGTCTTCTGAACTTGGCTTCCAGTCACTACCATGACTCTCAATATATATTTAGTGCATGCAGTAGGCACCATTTAACTTTCCATACTAAAATACATGTTATTTTAGAAGATAGAATGTAACTTATTCCATCCCTCCAAAATTACAGCCATGTTGTGTTCTAATGTCATTGCAAAACTATGAACTCCCCCCTCAAGGACAGTGAGACAAACTTGCTGTCACTGTTTACACACTTCTTATTCAGATATCTCATGTGTAGTTGCAGATAAGCTTCTGCATAGCACTTGTATGGCTAGAGAAGTCCACTGTTAAAATTTGTAAGAAGTTGACATAACAAAAAGTGACACAATTCTTTGTTTATCCAGAAGAGCTTACACGTAATAAACTCTGCTGATTTTTGCTGAGCTGGAGAAGGGGAAGGTGATCTTGTATTTTTCTGTGCAAGAATCAGCTGCTTTATTCCTTGTTTCTTGCATATTCTCTGTGATGCTTTGACTTCAAGCGGTAAATGACTGTTGAAAGGATCAAGCCCAGTAGCAAGAATAAACTACTTTAGAAGCCGATAACATACTGAATAGGTATCAGCTACTGAGTCCTTTATATCCTTTCAATGTTCCTTGAACACGAAAGTTTGGGGGTTTTTTTTTGTTCAGTTCTAACAAGAAAATCGTAAATTTGAGTCACCAGATCTGCTTCATTTTCTCATGCCTTGAGAAAGTTCTGAAGAAGGAGACTCGGTCCTTACCTGGGTAAAGGTAACATCAGTTGGAAAGGGGGTATTTTGTATTCCCTTACATGTTTACTGCCTACCATGGTATTGGAAGTAATACCTGTGATTTTGCAGGCTTCGAGCCAGAAGTCAGTCCTTGTATAAGGGACCACAATTCCTTTGCATATAACAAAATATTTTGTGGCTACATTAAGTATGGGAGTGGACTCCAGTGAATCAAATAGTCTTTCTAGTCTCATTTCCCAATATTTAGGTTTTTAACTGGTTATTTACCTATTCCATAGAGTGTGGAGGTTCACATTTCCCATCGTGACTAAATGTAAAGGCATTTAGCTTCTAATTCCCTTGCAGCCCAGCTCTGCGATCCAAGTGGTCTGTGGATAAACTGTGAGTCTTTATTCTAAGTGAAACCAAATTCCCTGTTTTCCTCTTCCGTAGTCAAAATAAGAGCAGTTTAACTCTGTGAGCTCTACCTTTAATAACTGAGTGGCATCTTAAATGTACTCTGTTGTACATGAACAGTGGAATATGAAGAAATCGTCACACCCGTACAGAGAGATTTATGCTTTATCATTAACTAGCCAGACTAAACATCTGTGTCCAGCCAAATACATGCATGTGGTGTATGTGTGTGAGAACTTTAATCCTGGGTATGAATTTGAAGTTATGCTTGATTTACACATTATGTATGGGCCAAATCAAACTGGAAGGTTGGTATTTGAAATGGCATTGAAATTTGTAGTGCAAGATCCTACTGATTCAAATGCAGGCAATGCACAGAGAGCTACAGAAAGCAAACTGTTTAAAATTTTTGTATTCTTTGTTCCAGGTAGGTGATAATACCCATACCAAAGTGCTTGTCCATCCTTAGAGATGCTCATACTCAGCTCTTCCTATTACCACTTCTAAGTCAGGAAACACTGGCTAAAATGCCTGCCTGCTTTCTTCTAAGAAATTGAGAATTCTGGCCATGCACATTCACTTCTGAGTTTTAGGGCCTGAGGGAGCAAAAGGCTGAGAGCAGAGACAGAGTCTCTTTTGTCAGCTGCTTTTGTGGATTCCATAATTGGTTCCTGGCATGGATAAAAGAATTACTTTCCAACCTACTGTACCATAAGCAAAGGTGGGGTGTAATGGAGGATGAAAACGTAAAACAAAAGAAGACCAAGGAAAGAATGAGAAAGGAGGAATACAACCGACAAATATTTTTCTCCTAAGACTATTGTGATTAAAAGTTGAAAGTAAATTTTCTAAATATATGGTAACCTCCCATAAACAGTGAAGGACTGGTAGGGGAGTATCTACTTACTTGTTAGAGCAAACAAGCAAAACAACTAATTTTTTCACTTCAAGTATCTAATGAAAATTATTATTGGTAACGGATTTTTAAAGCATGTAGGTTAGCCTTTTTCTTCTTTTCTCTCCCATGATTGTTTCTTTCCTCAAATTTTTCAATGACAAGAAGTTAAAAACTAAAGGGGAAAATATTTTTTCAGTATGTAAAAATGTGAAAATTAATAGAAAAATATTTTCAACATTTTTTTCTTAACTAAGGGAAAACATGAAACTATTTATAAGGTATGTCTATAGGTGTAACAGTATAGACTTGAATATAAGAATTTAAGAATTAAGTATAAAGTATAAGAATTATATAAGAATTATGAAGACTGTAAGAAAAACTAATCTGCTGGTTTTCAAGATAAGAACTTTCTTTACTTGACTTTTACTTGTGAAAGACTGAGCATTTTGGAAGCTAAACAGACTCTTGTACTTGACTTGCTATACAGAAAGCCTCACAGTAGACTGCTGAAGTTTTTTGGGTACTACAGGTCTCTCAGACCTGTTAAATCAATGCTCAGGAGTGACAGGATTCTTTTTTACCAGGTGAAACTTACCTGCTTTCTCCCCAAAAAGAGGAAAGATATTTTTTTTCCAGAAGAAATTTTATTTCATTTAAACACAATGTATGTGAACATTTTATTTATTATTTATAATTTTAAAATACATTTTTTTACTTTTAAAACCCTTCTCTGCTTGCTTTCAGAAAATGAGAACAATATGCTGATTAACTGACCAGTCAGTTAAAGAAACTTAGAGGTTTGAGTGTCCAAGTTTTCCAAGTGAAAACATTTGGGGGGAAGAAAAAAAAAAAGCATGCATATACTGTAATTTGCTTGTTTGCTCCACTCCCTTGTGGACATGCCCAGCTTCCTCTGTACCTGGCAGCTTTCCTGTTCTGTATTCATCAGGCTAATCAATGAGATTCAGATGTTCCTCAAATAAAACAATTTGTCTTCAGTGTGCTCTTACAAAGGACAGAGATTGTACTAAAAAGGCTTTTCTTCACTTTCAGGGTACATTAAATACATGCCACTGGTCATAATACAAGGCTTTGGCAATGTATCGATTGCATTTTTTTTACACAAAAAAATCCTTGCACAGGGAAACTCCTTGCTGTTTTTCCACAGAGTTAAATTAGTGCTTCTGAGAAAATTAGCAGACTGAAGGCAATGGAGACAGAAGTCTTTAAACTTACATGTTGTAATGTGAAGAGTAATAACAAATAACCAGCTTGATTCTGTGCTGATCTGATAGGAGCCACTGTCAGGTGAGAGGAGAGTTTTATAATCTCATGCTGAAATTATAAGCAATCAGGAGAATAAAGATAATGTTTGAGCATTACTGTACAAATGGTACTGTACAAAGTGGAACAGTGGCCACTCACACCTGCTAAAAAATTTTCCAAACACAATCCTCGTGTGGTGTTTTTAGGAAAAAAAAAAAAAAAAAAAAAACCAAAAAACTGGTTCTTTGGAGTTTAAAAGAGGAGGTGTCTTTTTTTTTTTTTTTTTTTTTTACTTTTTTAGTTGGGGATAAGAAGGAGAAAGAAGGGGGATAATAAAAGAGATAATAATGGATAAAAAAGGAAAAAAATAGATGGAGGATAAAATCTCATAAGCTTCCCCTTCTTGCTTTTCAAAACCAAAATGGATGTTAGAATTTGGGAAAATTTTTTTTTTCCCTTCATTTTCTTCTCCTCCTCCCTCAGACCCCATCAAGTAATTCCTTAAACATTTCTTTTGGACTTCTGCATTAATGACTCAGTTCTCTGGTATCTAAAACCCAGCACACTCTGGGTTGAAGCTTTGCTGTTGTTCATAGCATCCTTCCCTTAGGTATCCCTGGTAGGTGATAGAGAATGAGCTTTTATGTCAGCCCATCTATGAAGAAAGTCTCCTTGGTCTGTCCTTCTATCTCTTTATGAAACTTTTGGAACTGAACTTTAGAGTGTTAGCCTTCCTGTCTCATTCAGGAGAAGTTGGCAGCCGGTTTAAAAGTTACTGAAGGGTTTCACGGACAGACTTACAAACCTACAGCAGTGTGACCTTCTTAACCTAATTTCTGTAGGAACTGTGGCTAAAAAGAAAGAAACTCAAAGACATTTCCAAATTTCCCGTAGGAAAAATGACCTTTTTTGCTGATCCTAATTAAGCCCATTAACTCAGGTGAAAAATTCCCCAAACTAGCTTGTCTGTTTTGAGGGTGTGATCATAGTGAACCTTCAAATTCTAGAAATGGCCCTGCTCCAGCAAAGCACTTAAGCATGCTTAATCAGGTACCCCATTATACAGCACACACGTTATTATTGAATGAACTGTGTAAATGAAAGCCTTAAAACGCTTCACATGAATAAAAATGCAGACAAATTTTCCCTGTGGGGATTCATCCCATGCAGGAGGTATCTGCAGCTTTGCATTTTAATCAGTGAGCGGTCTGATCCTGCTCAAATTGAAGTCAGTGGCAAAACCCAACTGCTGAAGTAGAAGCAGGACCTGATACTAACAGTGAAAAATATGAAAGGGGGAAATTTATTCCAAGTGGGTGTTCAGATGATGACCTATTTCTTGCATCAGGCTACTGTTCACCGTAGCGCCCAAGATGACACTGCCATTAACATTCTACTATCTGCAAATCAGTACAGAGCATAACATCCAGTTACCACTCTTGCATGTTTGCATTTCTTCCTCCTGGTATTTCAAGTTAATAGGGAAGAAGAGCCCCAGGGCAAAGCACGATTGATGAGATAATTGACTTCACAAGAGGACTATGAAAGAGTGGGCCAAATTCGGCTCTGATTTATGTATTCCCATCTCTGCTTAGGTCTGAAATAATCTGATCTAGTCCATCTGCTGTCAAAAAGGAGTGGTGGCATGGCAGCAGAGCTCTTCTGTGAGCACTTTGTTCTCCACCTGGCCAATATTCCTCTCCTTACTAGGCTTCCAGGGAGAGCATCAGTGTGCGCTGCTGAAAAAGATAACCTCATGGCTAGAGCCTGAAGTGGAGTTCATGATACCCTGCATTTGATTCTTGCCCCATGCAGTGATTTCTTGGCTACGTCTGTGTTACTGGAAAAGAAGTCTGTCTCTTGCCATCCTTCCATACAACCAATTGCCTTTATGGGCTTCTGCAGTGTGTCTGTGACTCTTTGCTCTTAGCATAGCCCCAGGGTGCCTGGCAGTGTTTTAGGTGGTGAGTGTGCTTGGCATGCCCTGGCCTGGCCTCACTGCCCTCAATTTGCCCTCATCCCAGCACCAGCGTCTGGTTTTCAGAGTGCCTAGGAAATGTCCTTTGAAAATGGTACAATGCCTCTGTGGAGGGTATCACACAAGATCTTCAGGGAGATACTTAGCGTACTCTGGTCCTCAGTTTTGTTCTCTGTAAGAATAATTCTTTCTTCACTGGACAGTTTCAGAAGGCAAAATGTCTTAGTGATGAGAAGTGTCTCCAAGCAGTGTCTCTCCAGCTAGATATTTCTGTTGACATCATTCAACATCTTAACAGCTATGAGAAATATGATAGCAGAGTAATCGAGTGTGAATGTGCCGTAAAATATATAATAACTAAACTCAGAAAAGAAGTATGCTTTTTTAGGTTAAAATATTTCTAGAAATGTAATTGCCAAAGTAAACCATCAGCCAAAGTATATTCAAAAGCCTGTGGTTGTTTGAACTTTGGAGAGGGAAGCAGGTATTCCATTCATCAGGAGGTCCAAGAGGAGTCAGCTAATGTACATCAAAAGAGGTCAGAGTAGAGCTTTGTGTCTTTATAGCACAGAGGTGTATGAAAATGTTTTCATCTCTGTATTTGGAGCTAGCTGCTGAAAATCTTCTGTGAAGGTATTTACGTTATTGGTGGTTTGGCTGAAGCATGTTTTGGCCAATTAAATAGAGTTAGTTTGTGCTGTCCTAATTGTAAGTTAGGCTTGTGCATGAAACATTTAATTTTCTCAGGGCTCTGTCTGACTTCAGATGATACTATAGGTACTATGCTATACAAAGATAGAAGGTGATGTAAGGGAAAATGATGGATGCACCGATGGGGGAACGGAAGGGAGACATCACAGATCTGAATGGACTGAGGTGCTGTGAGGATGGATAAGAAAAAAACCTATAGGAGTGATGAAATCCCATTTTGTTAACCACCACTCCAGCCTGGAGTTCACTCTTAGCTTTCGGTCTTAAGCAAAACCAGTATTTGTTGCCATTACTGCCTAGTAAGTCTGCATTATTAGGAAGGTACTGAAAGTATTTTTTTCTCATTTATGCAGCAGTTCTCAATAGAAGTGCTTATATGCCCAAGGCAAGTATACTTTGTCCCCATAAACAGAAAGCAAATGTTCAAAATCTTTTATTTTCATGTGTGTAATACTTAATGGCTTCAGTAACAGATAGCTTATTACAGATTGACCTGATTATCTTCCACACTTCCTAACTTTTAAATCACATCAGAAATAAATACACAACTGTGAGTGGAATGGTGTCTCTGTACTACGGCAAGAGCTCTTAAATCCCACAAGTGTGTGTGTGTATGTATGTGTATGTGTGTTTGTGTTAGAGTTGGGTTTTTTTGTCTCCTCTTTGCTGAGTTGGCTGGCAGGTGGTCTCTGGGGAAGGACAGAATAATTGCAATGCAAAAGTGTGTTTTTCTCCTCTGGATTATGCTAGAAATATGAAACTGTAGTAGAGATTTTATGGAATTGTTAATAAACTATGGAAGAGAATGAATTGATAGAACAGAGTCCATGAGGGGGAAAAATGGTGACGTTTAAAAAGAAAAGTAGAGCAAAGGGCCTTTTTTCTGTGGTCTTAAAAATCACCTAATAAAACATTGTTTTATTCTACAGGAGCACTAATAATTTCTGGTTTTAATCGTTACACCACATACACTTTTCAGGCAATTTTATAGAGTGTGTTCTCTAAGGTGGCTCATGAAAATCACCTTCACAGTCCATTTATTTAGATTCTGCAGTGTGCTTGAATGGAAGCTGACCACCTCTGTAAAGGATGCGGATTGCCAAAATGTATCACTTAAGACTAATAATTCCCAGCAAAATGTGGAGAGTAGTTTATTTGTTCACCAGGCTCATTATACTGGTTTTAGATCTAGATTTGCCTTTCCCGCAAAGGCCTCCGAAGAGCTCCATGATCGATCACAGCATGTTACCAGTGTTACACATGGTGATTTATGAAGTGCAAGTCTGAAGCTATCTATTACATGCTTTTAAATATATTTCTATGTTATCCTGCTCGTCTCACCTACATCGTCTGCTTGTTCATAGTCTTTTTGAACTGCACAGATTAGCCACACTGCCCCTCTCCTTACACCTAAGTAAAGGACCAACTAAAGCCAGGAAAGCACCTTGTGAGTCATTCTAGCTTGCTGTTAAGTTCAGATAGTGAAGACCAGGAACTGTTGTGAAAGTCTCCTCATCATATTTCATTGTGTATAAAAAGAAAATCAGCAACTCACAGCACTGACTCAAGTGGCAATGTTCTCCAGTTAATCAAGGAAAGATCTACTTTGACACACGATCCTTTTCCTGTCAAAAGAGCGTTTTGCTTTTCATGTCACTTTTGCAACATCTGATCCCTTCGAATAAGGAAGACTGGTTACTGCCTATGGTGTGGACTAGTCAGAGCCTCGAAACAAGGCTTTTATAAAAGCACGGAACCAGTAGGTTCAAGAGAGTGCCAAAAAGGAGAGGATGAAAAACAGTTTAGCAATAGCAGCAGTGTTCTAGGTCAAATGGGCTTTGCAGAGGTCAGAAAATCTTTTTCAGTCATTGAAGAAAGGATTGTGGGAAAGAAATGGGGATAATAGAGTCTAATATATTACTTTTCCCCTGTCAGAAAATCTGTATTGCATTTGGTTCAGAAATTTTTCTTTGCTTGTTTGGCAGGTGGTAAAAATAAAGGTCTGAAATGGTAGAGGGTAGCAGACATTGACTTGAAGTGGTAGTTTCCTCTCAGTCTTTGAAGAGCCAGCAGACAGTTTTACCTAGTGTTGTTTTGAGAGAGAGACTTCACAATAATTTTCAGCGTAGGTTTGAAAGGAACAAATATTAGTGCGCAGACCTTCACAGTCACTTGTACATGGAAAAAACAATGGAGGGACTGGGATACTTTTCAGTTCCCACTCCCTGGCTTGATCCTATCTTGTATTGCCTTTAGTGTAGGAAACATCAATGCCAAAAAAGCTTTTGTGAAAGTTACAATACCTTTGTGTTCTGATACTGACTAGCAGCAGACAGTTTAACCTCAAGGGAATTGCTTAACTACTTCAAATTGGTAAGGCAGGTTAAATCAGTCCACATTGCATTTATTTTTCAACCATAGGAGAGTAGGTCTAGGTAGTTAAGTTAACCATGATTAGCTTGGGATCGACTGTGGAAATGCTGAAGATTCACAGGGTGTATCTGATAACACTCCATGTGTACCTTTCTGATGATATGTCTGGTGAGACAAGTCCTTCGTGAGTCTTTTACTTTTTGTTATTGGCTAGCGTGTAAAGGAATGGATTTACTTCTGTTTGCAGGTTTTGTGCAGTAAGAATGACAGCAATTAAAGATCATGTTGGAAAACATGAGCATGGGGCATAAGACTAGGAAGGAGACTGAAAATACCTCATTATGTGAGAGATGGGAGTCACATGCAGAACTGCGTGAGTCAGCAACGTGCCCTTACAGTGATGAAGCACTAACCACAGACAGAGTTGCACTAGCAAGAACATAGCCAGCAGATCAAGGGAAATAATTACTCCCCTTTACTCGGCTGCCATGAAGCCACATCTGTGTCCATTGTCCAAAAGTGGGTGCAGTTTTGAGTTCTGTGGAACAAGATAGTGACAAACCAGAGTGGAGGCAGCAAAGTCTGGCAGAAGGCATCAAAGATGTACATGGAGGTGCTGAGACAACAGAATCACAGAATCACTAAGGTTGGAAAAGACCTGTAAGATCATCAAGTCCAACCAGGGCTTGTTCAGCCTGCAGAAGGGAGGGGTAAGGAGAATTTGAATGCTGTCTTGCATCTGAAGGAAGAGCGAGCCAGACTCTTCTCTGAGATTCACTGCAAAAGGCTAAGACTGCAGCAGTGACAAGTTGCAGCTAGAAAAATTTAGCAGTGTTTCTTTTTCTTGCTAGAAGTTTTAAGTACTGTCAGTGAAATAATTATGTTGTAATTTGGGTATCATTATAAGAATTAATATTCTTTAACATCATGAAGTTTGTAATATTTTTTACAACTTCTTTGTAACAGACCACTTGAACGACAGCAAAGCAATTTTAGTCCATGAAAAGGAAGTTTTTTGGCAGTGGAACAAGTGATGAAAGGAATTGGAAAACAATTACCAACCTCCTAGCAAGAACTCAGAGGAATTAGAGGAACTCTGCATCTCTAAAACCATTACAAAGTTCAAATTATTCACCATGTAGGGGTTAAATCAACTGTTTCCTCTTTAAAAATGCTTTTGGATATACTGTTTCTGTCATTACTGAATGTGACAGTAAACCACCAGCAGTGCTGTAAAACCAAAACGTCACAGAACTTAGCAAATAGTTATAGTCTGACAAGACTTACGCCCTGTGCCCGTTGGACTCGGAGGGAGTGATGGCTTGGGCTTTGGTGACTGATTTTGTAAGTCTGGGTAGGATATGCATCTTTTGAACACTTAGGTCTGATTCTCATCTCATTCGAAGGTGGTGGTGGTTATTTTCATAGCAGTAATCAAAGTGAGTATTTTACCCATGATAGTCTTCACCTATTGAATTAAATCTTCATTTCTGAAAGTGCTGATTAGCATTTAAACCAGGTTAGGTTTATCTATCTCCCCATCATTGGTATTCTGTATGGGTAATGTGTACATATATGCGATATCAAACTGCACGAGTGCAGATATGACTCCTCTAAACTCAGAGTTCAGTGTTTTCCTAATTACTTAACAGCCTATTGAGATTAAAGCGACAAGATGTCTTTTGTGTTAAACAAGAAGCTCACATTCTTTACTGATGAGCTACTCTCCTCCTTCTCTCTTGGTGATCATGGGCAACATTCTTGCAAAGAGAGTGCCTGTCCCCGCCCCCCCAAGAAAGCCTTTGTAACTTGTGGTTGACCTAATTGTGCAGCGACAGCACTGCTGCTGCTAAGCAGGGGAGATCCCTGGTATGGCACTCACTTGGGCTTTGCACAGTCTGCGACCTGGAACAGAACATAGGAAAGCAGCAATGCAGGGCTTTGAGGGACGCTCTCCAATTTCACTTGTGGGTGAGATGTCCCATGGAGATTTCAATATTACTTGGAGTCCGTGGGTCAAGTTCTACACCCCTTCCAATATCATACCCCACCTGAAGACAGTGAACGGGGTCACATGTTACTGAAAAAAAAGATCTTGGTATTGTTATATATTTGGAAACGCAGTCTTCTGAGGTACAGCGGTGTTTCAGTAATATATTATCTGTGGCAATTGTTATTTGTGTGTCCAATTCTGAAGTACCTGCTGAATATTCTGTCTTAACCTGGATGTATGTACATGAGGTCTTGAAGATCAGAGCCCATACTGAAATCTTCTTAGTGCCATGACAGAGAAGAGAGAAACAAATGTTGAGATTTTTCTTTATTTGACCAACAAATAACCTGCCATCATTGTGATAACACTGTGCTTAGTGTGTGGTGGTTCTCTGCATGTGCACTTCACCTGAGAAAAAATATGCGAAAATCACAAAGCAGAATCACATCTACTACTGCGTGTTACCTAGTTCTCTGTGTAGAATTAG
This sequence comes from Gavia stellata, assembly GCF_030936135.1. NCBI lineage: Eukaryota > Metazoa > Chordata > Aves > Gaviiformes > Gaviidae > Gavia > Gavia stellata. The sequence goes on from NC_082596.1 coordinate 76,581,410, forward strand.
AAAGTTTTAAAATGTATTTTCTGACTCCTGGAGTCAAGAGCACTCAGTAAAGTTGAGGTGGGCTTTTTTCGTGTCATGTATCATTACTCAGTAATGCCTATCCATCTGCAGTTTGCACCAGTGGAGACTTAATCAAGCATGTAGAAGGAAGAATAGATTCTTACTTAATCCATCCCAGGATGGCTCAGCTTTAAAACAGGGGTGTTTTAGTGCTGATCTTAGCTGAAACAAGGCTCTTAACGTGACAGAACCATAGCTATCATGTTTTATATGTGTGCTTTCATGTTCAGATGAGTAGTAGTGGCAATCAAAATGGTTTGCCTCAGCCAGCAACTCTGTTGAGTGCCATGTGTTAACTGTGTTAAAAATCAATGGATCTTCTCTGTGAAGATAAAAGATTGGGGAAGTGCTTTGACAAACTGATAGGCTTGAAGAAAGGGGGACATCTTGGTTTTGCTTGAGCACAGGGAATTTAATCGTTGAATAGAAAGATGTCTTTCTGTAGTTCTGTGCTTCAGAATAAAATTGATGCTGAATGAGGAGGTTCTTACACTGGACTGGATGATTCAGCTGCCAAGATCCAGACCTAACAGATAGGGATCGATTCGCACGTGGACCCTGATAATAAGAGAACTTTCGGTTTGTTTGTCGGTATGTGGGAAGAATCGTCTAGGGGATGGAGGTGCTGCCATAGAGCAGCTTGCTGAATCACATCAGGGAGAGACTCGAGTGTTGTTACTACAGTAGGCAGGTAGGGCTGTGTGACCAAAAGGATCTAAATCCCTGAGCAGAAAGATGCAGAAAATAGTTTCAGGCAGGCGAGAAGAGGATGAGGAAATGAAAGAGACAGCAAGGGAGGAAAAGCCTGCCATCCTCATGTCAGAACTGGAAGTAGGTACTTCGTTATAAATTGCTGTGCCAGCTATAGGGTGGAGGTCATTTATGGCATCCTGGTGAGAATAGATGTGGTCTGTATACAGAGGTCTCTTTGCATCAAGGTATACTGCATTGTGCATTACTTCAAAATCTTCCCGTGTGCTTCCACTCTTCAACTTGCACTCTTTAAAATTATTTCTTTGCTATCCTACTTTGTTCTGTTTTTAACATACTGTAACTTTTACTAATGCTTTGGTGGTGGGTTGTTTCTGGGGTTTCTTGTTTGTTTGAAAGCCAAGCAGGCCATATACTCTTACCTGTTCGTTTACTGTCTATTTTTGTGGGGTTTTATTGTTTGAAGTTTAATGTCAAATTATTCATATTTCTCCTTAATGTTGGTGTTTTCCTAACTGTAGTTCTGTCATGAGCATACTCTAATCCATTCAGTGACACATACTTAGTAACTGCTGTAAGTGCCATTTTTAGATGGAACTATCTCTTGGATTAAATCTGGAACTTAGAACTAATGCTATAGAAAATACGGTAAAAAAAAATCAAGTAACATTACTTCCAAAGTCACAATAGAGTCTTTGGATCATCTTCCATCATTAATATTGATGCTTGACAGCACTTACAACTTTAATCATGATTTGTAACCCTCTGAATTTCATTGCTTCTGCTGTCAGAAATCAATTTCAGTACTTAATGGCATCTTGTAACCTCAGTCAAGGAGAACGTTGGTTTGATTTTTTTTTTAATTTTACTCAAAGCTTCACTGCTAAGCTACACCCTTACAAAATTATTTCTATGACATTTTTTAACAAAGTTGTTTTCAGTTTTCTGACTTAAAATACTTTTGTGTATACAACATAATACAGACGTATTTCTCTCCGTTGATCATTTTTATTGACCTGTAGCTTCATGTATGCTTGAAAAAGTTGTAGATTCTGACCCTAAATGCAGTGAAGTGTGTGATTAATCTTAGTCACGCTGGAACTTCTCATATAATTAACATCCACCATAAATGTCTGCAGGATCAGACCATAAACCATTGTTTAATCTTCCTTATGCTTACTGAGGTTGAAGAAGAGAATGGAACACGCTTATAATTCCAAATTAAACATTTAGATTAGTCTTTATTGATTCCTTTTGAAAAAGAAGTGTGTTTGGGCTTGATTCTGTCTTCAGTCACTCAGTAATTTCAGTCATTGAAATTGTTGACCTTGTTGGGAGTTTCCCTTTAATGGCATAATTGCAGGATGGAGTCTAGAGTTGTACACTTCTTAAGGGAAATAATAAAATTTTATTTTTCACCAAAAAAAACCCCAAAACAGATGAAAACCCAGGTAGCTCATAGGAACCACACTAAACAGAGTACAAGAAATTGTACTGTGTCTAATCTTCTCTCAAAATTTACAACTTTTTTAAAAGAGTTAAATATGCAAAGGGCATATCGCTTGATCTCCTTTATAAATGACTAAACGTTGGAAAACGTTCTGTTTTAAACATAGCAGTGTCTGCTTTTGTTATTAGTAGATTTTGTATGCTTTGAAAAAGAGATTATTGTTAATCTCCCACTTAATGTATAGGAAATTGAAGGGTGGTAAAATAAGTGACACCCAGTGGGCCAGCAATAGATCTAGTTTACCAATTCAGTGTCCTGACTGGGAAATGTTGCCCATTTTTACCTGTGTATAGACTTCTTATTGGAAATGTCATGATCTGTTTGGCAGCATGGAAGAGGAATAATGAGATTATGTTGTCAGAAGCAATAACAGGAGTGATTTCTGGCACCACATCATTTAAACTTTGGTCTAATTCCCCAAGAAACTGTCCCTGGAAAATTGTTTCTTCATAGAAGTAAGGAAACTGATTTGCTATGAAAGTTATAAAACCCAAACTCCGCAGGACAGGCATAGCAAACCACCTTTCTAAAAGCAAAGAAGGACAAAATTTTTGTCACTTTTCAAATCATCTTTATCCTATGTACAAATATTGAGCTCCATCCTACTATTTCTAATACATTTCATGTGTGTTTTTCCAGTTACAAAGGAATAGCTCTCTGCGTTTGATTTATGTACTGATGACTTTCAACGAACTTTCCTTGCTATATTTCATTTAGAGAGCCTGCTGCCTGCACATGGTAATGTTTATGTAGTGGATGACACGGTTCTGGAGCTATCAGAGGTGGAAGAAACGGCATCAGAAAGCAGCTGTTTGGCATCTGAGGACACCACGGAAGACTCGGGTGTTGTGAGCTCCCCATCTGACATTGTATCTTTGGATTCACAAAATGACAGTATGAAGTTGAGAGACATCAAGCTGGTCAACGGCTACATGGACTCAGCTGAGGCAGATGCAATGTATGGCACAGAGACGTGCCCTGTAAAGAACGCCTACTGCAATAGCATGGGATCTGACATTGCTCCACAGAGGTAAAAATTCATTTGCAACCAGCTCTTGGAAAATATCTTGCATGTCCTCCTTGTAGGGAATCATTTAAGAAAACCAACTTCTACTTTCTTCTGCTCTTTCATAAACCAGTACCAATGCCAAGTGACTCCTCCCAGTGAAAAGCTCACTGCCAAATCCCCTCCAGTGACATACTTGTAGCAACAGGCAAAGGTCACTTTTCTGTTTGAACTTGTAGTTACATTACTTGCAAAAGATCACTGCCCTCCAGAGTTGATTCTTTAAGAAGTCTGAAATAATTTTGTTACAGTTTGGTTTATTTTGTAGTTCTGATAGCATATGAAGTGCTTAAAATGTTACTATATATTGATTGAGAAAAATGACATGCAGGTCATAAAATGGAAAATTCATAAAATGGAAAAATCCAAGCCACCAAAAGCCAGGTGGAAAAGGATTATATTAAGTGAAATCTGCGGATTGGTTTGTGGGTGTTTACATGCATATGTTCACCTAATATATGTTCACCTAATGCTAACCTCCACTGATGTTATACCTTGGGGGTTTTTTCAGCATATTTCCTTTATTTTCTTTTTTTTTGCATAAACAAATATTTTCCTGCAGTTTTTTCAAGAAAATACGAGAATCTGGAATTTAACTAGAAACTGTGTTCAAGCACAAGTGACTCTGACACTGTTTGTTTGCCAAAACTCACATAGTTGGTGGCAGGGCTGCAAAGGGAACCCAAAATTTATAGGACTTTGCAAATACAAACTGGCCAAATAGGAAGCTGTGCCTCCAGCAAGGAGGGTGGCCTGGTAATACTGACAGGAATCCACTCTGTGTGATGCTGCAGAGTCATGGGACAGGGGCCAGAAATTCCTCTGAATTCTCAGTTGACACAAAGTCTGTGCTTTCTGGTCTCTCTCCATTCGGCTGCTAATCTGTAGCCCCTTCATAAGAGCATGTATCATAACCTAGTTATTTCCTTCCACACATTTCTGAGGGAAAACTTCATCTTGGATCATGCAGTGGATGATAAATTAGGGATAAATTAGGCCAAAGTCAGTATTTAACCTATTGGAATGATCTCAGTGCTTGTCTTTATCCATCAGTATCAGTGGGGACAAGATCAAGCCTCACATAGATAATTGCTCAACAATACATTTTTCTCGTGATTTGTCCTTTTACAGTTTCTTAGGTCCTGATGTGGTCTCTATTTGGAGGATTAGATAGGCTAGTATAGTAACTGCATTTAACATTACAGACCTGATCCAAAAAAGCAACCCATTAATTTCAGTAGATTTAGATTGGGCCTTGTAAGATAACTCAGCAAACCCAACTTTCCTCAAAATGCGGGATTTAAACTGGTTAGGAAAACACACAGCACATTGAGGCGGGAGAGGGAAAGAAGTTACCGTAATGTTGAGCAAAGACATCAGAGAAAAGCCCTGTAAGAACAATCCTAATCAGCGAAAAGTATTTTGGGCTTTTTCTGGGTTTTTAGTCAAATAAAAGATTGACCGCAGGTCATTAAGTGACACGCTTCCTCTTGGAAGTCAGTATTCTCTCCATCTTTCACTTCAGCCAAAGATACATATTCTGTACATTGCATTGAGATTTACCTTTGCCACACAAACACACAAAATTTTTAATAGTTGGGAAGAGTGCACATAGAAGGGACAATGGGACATTTCATAAGCTGGCCAGCAGGATTGCTGGTCAGGGGTCTTGCTGAGCCAAAGGAGTGGAAGCTGGAAGGGTGGTGTGGTGTACTGCCCATGCTCAGCTGCTGTGAGGCCAGTGCTGTAGTACTGTGTCCAGTCTTGGGCCCCCAATTCAAGAGCGAGATTGGCAAACTGGAGAGGGTCCAGAGGAGAGCCACTGAGAGGGCTGGGGCGCTGGAGCACACGAGGTACGAGGGGGAGAGGAGGCAACTGGGTTGTTCACCTTGCAGAAGCAATGTGGGTGAGGAGGGACCTGATGGCAGTCTTTCCCTAAACAAAAGGAGGACTATGAGGCTTCTCAGGGATACACAGTGAAAGGCCAAGAGGCAACCATCATCAGCTGCTGTAAAGTTGAATATAAGGAGGAAATTCCTCAAAACGGGAGCTGTTAAGTAGTGGAAGAAGTTGCCCAGAGAGGTCGAGGAATCTCCATGCCTGGAGGTTCTCAGAACTCAGCCAGGTAAAGCCTTGGGCAGCCTGGTCTGGCTTTGAAATTAGCCCTGCTTGGAGCAGGAAGTTGGGCTAGGCTTCCAACTTAATCTTTTCTGTGATTTTATCATGCTGAATATTCTGTATTTATCTAATATATCCATAATTTAGAAAGAGTGGTTTTAGACTGAAATAGGAGACAGTTATTGTTGTTTGGGGAGTGCAGTTATTCTTCATAAATTCTATTTATTTTTTAGGCTCTGGGACAGCAAAATTGCTTCACATCAACTTTAGGGTATAGCAGAAACTTAACATCTGTGAGTTATTTTAATCTTATGTGAGCAACCACTTAGATTGCCACAGCAGCCATGCTGATATTAATAACCTTTAGACTTTAATGCTCTGAATGTGCCAATAATATTTGAAGGTGAATCAGATTCCACTTCTAACCTATGTTTGTAAACAAGCCAGCTTTGAAAATTGTGCTCATCTAAATCCTTTTGTGGTCAACTTGCTCGGTTTTCAAAAGCCACTTCCTAAGTGTAGAGGGAAGGAAAAATTAAGGATTTTTTTTAAAACCTATTTTTATGAAATTCTTGTTTTAGTGGGATGTAAATCAGTTCTGAGTAGAATTTTGAGTACAGCCAAATTTGGAGAACATCAGTTTCAACTTCCACTGTCAGAGCAGCTGCCACCCCACTAATAAAATCTTTTGGGAGCTCTGAGATTGTATATAGTGCTTGTGATGAACGGGCTACTTTCAGGACAAAACCAGCCTCCTAAATTCCCAGACAAGTCAAAGTGCAGTTATGTGAATAATTGATACCAGGCTATACAGAGTTTTAAATATATTTCATAAGCTACAAAACTTAAAGGAAAATTCTACATGGAGTTTATTAATTCCCTTCTATCTTCTTCTAGTCTGTATTCCAAGATCTAACTCAATTCTAAAAGGAAGATAAGAACAAAGAAATTGGGAGAACATGTCGCTACTGTAAAGTAGCAGTGGTTAGCAGCAGTGAATTGGAGTCCTCCTTGAGTCTGAGCTCCACTAAATTCAGAAACTTTATTCAGTGACTAATTTGGCCAAGGCTAGGGAACAAAAGGTTAGTAAGAATGATGGAAATATTTAGCTTGTCATTTTAAATTGTAAAGCTGACTAAAGGTTGGGATTTTCACCCAGTGACATAACTAATTCATAAGAATTTATAACGCTGTATACTAAAATCATTTTGGACTCTATGGGCTTTGAAAAGTACCGTTAACATGGAAGCAAATGATATTTGGAGTGTGAAGGGCTATAAAGAAAGTCCAAGTGGTATTTTGCACATGCACTGTGAAGAACTGCAGTGAAGAGCAGAATCAAGTCCACAGTTCTTACCTAGGTTTGATCCAGAGGCTTAGCCTGTGCTCCAAGAGATCAAGAGTATTTTGCCATGTTGCTTACTTTGGTTAATTGTATGTTCTGTTCAGTTTTAAATTAATTTTTCTTAGAGTTTCTGGAATTGTTTACTGGATGGCCTGGGTGGTCTCTGTGTAGCTGAAATGCCTGATAGCATTAGAATATCACAGCAGGGTCTGCACCTCATCTGCTGCTGAATTCAAGGAAAGTTGTGAGAATTTAAGTGTACGGTCTTCAACATGCAATAGGTTTGTCTGCACATAGCAACATAACAGTATGGCTGGGTCAGAAATGGCATGTGCTGCGTACCACAGCAGAGCTCAAGTCTCATTCAGTTCCCAGAGTACAGCAACAGAAATTTCTAAAAGAAGGTCCCCAGATTCCAGGGTTTCCAAGCTGGAGTCTTTCCTCCATGGTTTTGTTTTCCAGTACATGGGAGCAACTTGCAAGTGCACTCTGTTTAGTTTTGTTTTGTTTTGGGATTCTTGTTCAAGCAATCTTAATCCAAATACACATTAATTAGCATGTAGAATATCAAATCAAATGTCAGCACACTCTAGTTCTACCCTTGGCTCTGCCTCTAACCTGTTAAACCATCTTTGTCTCTCTGCCTTAGGTATCCCCTTCAGCCACTGACTGGTTTTTTTATGGTAAAAGCCGTAACACAGCTATCATATCTCACAGTATGTTTGTACAGTGCCTGGTGGAGCAGAATCCAGACCTCAGCTGGAGATGCCAAGGGCTAACACCATATAAATAATTGACTACATGCAATGTTTGGCTGTGAATGTTTTAATATTAACTGCTGACTGAACACTGTACTACATAGTTCTCTTTCTTCATATCCTTCCTTACAGTTGATTTCTTTGTGTTATGTATCTGTTCACCAAATTTTAATATATAGTGTTAAATGAGTAACAAGAAAACCACAGAGAAGCTGAAATGTTGCTTATGTAGCAGTAAGTACATCTCATGATCTCACAGTGTTGCAACTCTGTCCTCCCATACCCCCTCCTTTCCCATCCCTTGTATGGTGTCATCACGCAAGCTCCTAGGGGCAGGGATCAGTCAATTTTAGATGCCTGTAAAGCATCATGCACACCTACTGTCTGGAGCTTTATAAATAATTACACATTAAAAATTATGTTAAAATAATATTATTAGGGATGCTAGGTCACACACTCAAAGTTAGGTAACATTAATATTAAGGCTGTCTGTGTAACCCTAGCTTCCCCCTTTAACCTTAATTCCCCCCTTTTGTACAGTATGATAAAGTCTCTAGATAAAGTGATCATACTCTATTTTGGTTTATTTTCTTTCTGAGTTTCAGAGCTCAGTTAATAGAACAGGTTCACTCTCAGTTCAAATTCTCTTTTGGAGACAGGACTATTTAATTTCCTTTTGCTCTTTTTATCTTACTCATCGCACTGGTATCCATGTGCCATGCAGACTTCAATGCATTTCTCTGCACAATAGTCATATGAGATGAAAAGGTGGCATTATTCTATTCTAGAGAAGGAGACCTGATGCACAGAGAGTCAAGGCAGACTAGTGACCAGTTAGACCACACAGGACCCCTTTTTTCTGAGGACTTAGCATTAAATAGCATTTCATGTGTCAGAATGCAGCTCTCCTTTTCCTCCAAACTCTGTTCTTGGAAGACATTTAACCATTTTGGCTGAAATAAAATAATAGAATGATCATGTGAATGATATAAATTGTCACATTTGGACTGCCACCTAGCAAAGGTGTATAATTTTTTTGAAGTTACAAGCAATTGAAATCAAGGGTTTAAAAGGGGTCTTAAGAGTAAGTGGTTCCACCAGCCTCTTTCAGAGCAGGAAAAACACTTGAAAATACAAAACACTTTTTTTATTTTGATAAGGTTTTAAACATATTAAAGTATTTTAAATAGAAAAGTATTTTAAAATGTAAAGGGAACTTGCCAGTTATAAAACTAAATAAATACAGACTTGTCTGGGACAAAAAGATAAAATACCTTCCAAAGGTCTGAAAGGGATTTTCCCCTCCCTTGGGTTTCTGTTTCAGTAGCCATGAGAGAGGAGTATTTTTTCACGTACAGCTAGTGGAGTGCATAGGGTGGGGGTGGGGGAGCCCTCCTTGAGATCGGTTCATGCTGTGGGTCTGGACAGGGATAATCCCATCTCTTCTTTTTCTCTTGGGAGAATTCGTTACCTTTGGCTCTGGTTGGGGTAGTTGAAGCTACCGGGATGAGAAGAGTCCTCTTCGTTACCAACCTGAGAAATACTCAGAGTTTGCTACAAAACTGTTGGAGTTTCGATGAGTTAATTTAAAACAAAAGCTTGGAAGGATAGGGGTGGGTGAACTTGTTCTGCTTAATTTTCAGCCCATTCAAATTCGAATGTTATAAGGTTTTGTATTCCGCTTGGGAAGGACAGGAGGGAAAGACAAGTCAGTAGCTGGAGAGAATTCAATGATGAAGCTGGTCAGAGGAAGAAACAATAGTTAGTGGCAGAAGGCAGGCAGGAAGGAAAGAGAAAAACTGTAATGAAAAATAGCAGTGTTTGTATGTATTAGATATACCTCTTTGTGCACAAACACATTCTGTATAAATACATGTCACTTGTAACGATATCTGAGAAATACAGGAAAGTTTTATTCCATTGTTTCTCTATAGGATCGGTTTTATTTTAGCTGGGTAGACACATGTTTTACTTTTTTGAAAACAGAAATGTAGTTTCAATGGGGAGGAAGGAAGAGAAAGGGTTAAAGCGACAGGGAGAACTTCAGGGATGAAAAATTACTTAATTAAGACCCAGATGTCTGACAGATTTGCAAGTCTCTGCTTCTTACATAGTTTTGCTAATTTCCTTCCTTATCTCTGTCTTTCCCTTTCCCCTTGTTCCAGAAAACTCTTTAAATTTGGATACTCTTACGCACTTTTTTGCTGGCAGATATTCATGGCGAGAAGATACTAATGATATTACAGTTAAGTAATAGATACTCACAGTCATTACAGAGCAAGAATCCAGATAGCTTTCCTGTTAATCTCATCCTCTGGAAAAATGCCTTATACTTTGGAGCTGTAAAATATTTTACACATTAGGAAGCAACTTAGGTTGCTAAAGGTGTAGTGCGGGCTTCCAGGACAGA